>NC_089839.1:16210161-16561161 GCF_035609145.1 Eleutherodactylus coqui | reverse complement strand
TTTTCAATGAAGATAACTTTAAACTAGTCCTAACTTTAAACAAATGCACTCTATACATTGCTAATGTGGTAAATGACTATTCTAGCTGCAAATGTCTGGTTTTTTGTGCAATATCTACAAAGGTGTATAGAGGCCCATTTCCAGCAACTATCACTCCAGTGTTCTAATGGTACAATGTGTTTGCTCATTGGCTCAGAAGGCTAATTGATGATTAGAAAACCCTTGTGCAATCATGTTCACACATCTGAAAACAGTCTAGCTCGTTACAGAAGCTACAAAACTGACCTTCCTGTGAGCAGATTGAGTTTCTGGAGCATCACATTTGTGGGGTCAATTAAACGCTCAAAATGGCCAGAAAAAGAGAACTTTCATCTGAAACTCGACAGTCTATTCTTGTTCTTAGAAATGAAGGCTATTCCATGCGAGAAATTGCTAAGAAATTGAAGATTTCCTACAACGGTGTGTACTACTCCCTTCAGAGGACAGCACAAACAGGCTCTAACCAGAGTAGAAAAAGAAGTGGGAGGCCGCGTTGCACAACTAAGCAAGAAGATAAGCACATTAGAGTCTCTAGTTTGAGAAACAGACGCCTCACAGGTACCCAACTGGCATCTTCATTAAATAGTACCCGCAAAACACCAGTGTCAACATCTACAGTGAAGAGGCGGCTGCGGGATTTTGGGCTTCAGGGCAGAGTGGCAAAGAAAAAGCCATATCTGAGACTGGCCAATAAAAGAAAAAGATTAAGATGGGCAAAAGAACACAGACATTGGACAGAGGAAGACTGGAAAAAAGTGTTGTGGACGGATGAATCCAAGTTTGAGGTGTTTGGATCACAAAGAAGAATGTTTGTGAGACGCAGAACAAATGAAAAGATGCTGGAAGAATGCCTGACGCCATCTGTTAAGCATGGTGGAGGTAATGTGATGGTCTGGGGTGGCTTTGGTGCTGGTAAGGTGGGAGATTTGTACAGGGTAAAAGGGATTCTGAATAAGGAAGGCTATCACTCCATTTTGCAACGCCATGCCATACCCAGTGGACAGCGCTTGATTGGAACCAATTTCATCCTACAACAGGACAATGACCCTAAACACACCTCCAAATTGTGCAAGAACTATTTACAGCAGAAGCAGGCAGCTGGTATTCTATCGGTAATGGAGTGGCCAGCGCAGTCACCAGATCTGAACCCCATTGAGCTGTTGTGGGAGCAGCTTGACCGTATGGTACGCCAGAAGTGCCCATCCAACCAATCCAACTTGTGGGAGATGCTTCTAGAAGCGTGGGGTGCAATTTCACAAGCTTACCTCAACAAATTAACAGCTAGAATGTCAAAGGTGTGCAATGCTGTAATTGCTGCAAAAGGAGGATTCTTTGACGAAAGCAAAGTTTGATGTAAAAACAATGTTATTTCAAATACAAATCATTATTTCTAACCTTGTCAATGTCTTGACTCTATTTTCTATTCATTTCACAACGCATGGTGGTGAATAAGTGTGACTTTTCATGGAAAACACAAAATTGTTTGGGTGACCCCAAACTTTTGAACGGTAGTGTATATACACATAGTATTAAGTATATATATGCATACGCACAGGTTTGTTGCCATGGTGTATTAACTATTGTGATTGCTACAGTTCTGGCACTTTTTATGATTATTTTAGGATTACAGTATTATAGATCATGTGACCTATTCCAACTCAATAACCGGCTTCGCCCTAGGAAGTGAATGAGGAATGCCACATCCTACTGTGAATGTAGAGGATTTTAATGGGATTCCCTAAATCACAGTGGGAATAGCACTTTTGTCTCTCAGCTAGCTTTCTGACCTGAAAACACTTAGAAAGATCCCACCCCTCCCCCATTATACTCTTTAAAACAACACTAAGGAATAGGCAAATAACATAATACAATATCCACCTTCTTTCCATCTTTTGTGTGACATTATAGTCTGAATAGTGAAGAATCGGTTTCTGGAAAAAAGAATAAGCCTTAGACAGCTGTCCTTGGCTTGGAGGCAGCTTGCAGCTGCAGAAACCTTCCCTACTTGAAAAAAAGAGTACCTGCACTTTAAAGGTGAAACACTTGTGCTCTATTAGCCATTTTTGGCTCCTTCTGGCAGCGGTAGATGGCCCCATATATTGCATTGCCAACTAAAAACACTTTACTGAGTGACGTTGACAGCTCTGCCCGATGGAGACATCATGTGTTCCACCAGCCCAAGAGGGAGTCAAGAGGGAGTCAAAGAACATTCACCCAATCGCTCAGTGTGGTGGAAGTACTGTGAAGGTGGAGCACATGCTGCAGATGTCACACGGAGAGAGTCCAGGCCGCTGGCAGAGGTGGACTGCATATTGGAGTGGTGTGATTGGCTGTTAGAGAGGTTGGGGCGCTGCTAGTAGCGTTTTAGGTAGAGTAGAGATGTAGCTCGTGGAGGAGGATGTGTGAGTAGGTGGCTCTGTTGCTTCTGCCTGGGCCTGCTCCCAATTGCCATGGGAAGTATTCCCTCTGGGGAATGGAGCTCAGTGTTGTACCTAAGATTGTCTGCCCTACGTTGTTCTTGGATAATCAAAGTTGGAAAATTGTGAGCAAAAGAAAACCGTGTGCCTCCAGTTTTAAAACTACATTTTTAACTGTGGACTCATTTAGTCGTCTTGGGTTATTTATCACTCAGAATAGGCACTGGCGTCACGTGAACAGTAAGTACCAAGAATTCCCGTGCATGGTTGCTAATCTTATCCCCCTGCGGGTAGCCGGGTTGCACCGCGTATTTGGAGGTACCAGGAGCAGACAGTAGCGTCATCGTGATCACGTACCATCCTGCATCCGCGCTGTCTCCTCTGGCCAAACATCTGACTCCGGCTGCTGCATAAGGTGACAGACTTCCTTTAAATCTTACCTCTGGACCAAGTTCTATTCATTGTTTTCATCAATTTGGCTTTATAAAGTATTTAAGGAACCCAGTTGTTTGTGCCTATTTTGAGGGCACTGTCGTTGGGAAATATGGGGCAGTGCCCCTAGTTCCGTGGCACCATGGCCCTTTCTGAGGTCATTGTGATTAGTGCTATGCTTAGCATAGTGATGAGACCTGCCACACAACTCTCCAGACCACATCTACATATTTCTCTCTCTTGGTATGGCTATCAGTAGCTGGCCCCGGCTTCATTGTGGCCCCTGAAGAAAACACTTAAAGGGATTGTTCTGAGTTGTAGCTTCTCTATAAAAACACCTTCTCCATGCAGTAACATAATAAATAGACATATACTCGCCCCTCCCTTCTCCCACTACTTCCCACGGTGCTGCTTGATCCTCCAAGTCTGTGTTTGTTTATAGGCTGCAGACCTGCCCGGATGTCACAGGCACTGCAGCCAATAACAGAGCTCAATGTGACATCAAAGGGGAGACTCGGAGCAGCGCCACAGGACACAGTGAGGGTGGGGAGAAGCTACAACTTGGACAACCCCTTTAAAAAGCCCCGCCGCTTTTGATGTGTGTCCAAATTCCAGAAAATTTCGAACAGTACATTACTAAGGAGCGGAAACGGTGTTGAGCGAACCAAAACAGTCGAAACCCTGTTTCAGGTCGAACTTTGCTAAAAGTGCAGTTCAGGGAGAACCTGAACCTCGGGTGGTTCTTCTAAGCCAAAGTCACTAAAAGAAGAAGGAAGAAAAAGGAAAGAAGGCGAAAAAGGTGGAAAAATAAGGAAATAAAAAGGAAAAATAATCGTTTTCTTTCTTCTTTTTCATTCCTTCTCCTTCTTTGTTTTCATTAACTTTGCCTTAAAAACAGCTCAGAAGTACTTAGATACTCTCCTAGGTAACCTTAGAGTGTTATGGAGGGCTTTTATGGCCGCATGCGGAATCCCGCAGTGGAAACCCTTCCTGGCAGCAGCGCCGTCCACCAGAACCCGTTTTCTTTTTCTCTTCTCTGTACTGCGGCTAATCTGTATGGCTCACCGTCGGACATGCGCAGTACAGATTTCTTTTTTTAAACTCCTGTTTTTCTTGCGTCATCGCTAGGTGATGATGCCAAACCTGCGACCTTTCCGCGTTGTTAATTGCAGAACGGCCACGGATCGGATGGCTTCAATTGACTTCAATGGAAGCTGTCCACCCAATTGGTTTCCGCTCGTGTGCACGAAGAATCACTTTTCCATAGCATGTTATGGGCAGCATTTGCTCTGGATTCCGCAATGCAAATCCGCCCATGTGCATGCACCCTAAGTCAGTGTCAGCCACCAGTTTTAGGGGCACTGGTTACGTTTCGGTTCAGTTTTAACTAATTCAGATTGAACAGAACTTTTTTTGCTGAAAGTCAGCAAACTGATTGAACCGAACTTTCAAAAAGTTCACTCATCACTAAATGGAAATCCTAAATTAAGAAGAAAATCTATAGTAATTCTTTTTTAAATGCAGTGTTTTTCCAAAGATGGTAACCTATGAAATCCCAAACGTTTCTGTATGAATGGATTGTAGGTCACGCATGCGTTTTGTGGCTCCGTTGATTTCAATGGGGGCAGGGGAGATGGCAAAGTGCTTGTACTCTGCAATTTCCAGCGCTCTCATTGAGATGAACTGTGCAGTATCATGGATAAGTACTCACCACTCCACTTCTGTGGGGATTTCTGGCACTGCTGTTCTCAGGATCTGTGGGGGTCCCAGCGGTTGGACCACACTGATTAGAAAGTTACCACCTATCCTGCAAATAAGGGATAAGTTTCTGTCTTTGCACAACACCTTTAATAACAGTTTCTTAAGAATCTCTGTTCTCTTAGCACCAGATATCACCATACTGAGTTTCATCCTTGTTATCCCCCTACCAATGCGCCATGGTCTCCCAAATATATTTAGAGTCTTCTCACACACATGATCCTCAACACACGGTTCCACACCTGATGGGGTCCACTCTTCATATCTGCCAGATATATGCAAAAATGTTTACTTTTTATTCACAAGTATTCCACCTAATTACAAGACCCATTGGGGGGGGGGGGTATTTGGTCAATACACTGTGTAGCCAAAAGTATTGGGACACACATAGAAAATGATGAAATTCGATTTTATTCACATTTTTCAGTTTGGTGTTGGGCCGCGTTGGGCCTCAATGACTGCAGTAACCCTCTGTGGCCACTATCCACCAAATTCCCATAGATGTGTAGAGGAATTTGCCTCTATTCCTCAAGGAGAGCTTTAGATAGTGATGTTGGTGATAATGGGCGTTTGGGCGCACCCATACATAGCATTCTAGTTCGTCCCAAAGATGCACAATAGGATTGAGATCCAGACTTTGGGCCGGCCAGTGAAGCTATGCTCCTCCACACTGCATGCCGTATGACATTGTGCTCGGTCATGTTGGTAGAGGTACGGAGCTGTATCAAAGTATTACCACAGGGTAGGTGATGCCGCATTGTCTGGAATGTCTCTGTACTCATTGGCGGTAAAGTTGGACTCCACTAAACCAATGGCCCTAACACCGCCACACCATAACAGAACCTCCTCCAAACCTCTCTGTTGGGATGATGCAGTTGTGTAGAAACTGCTTTCCAGGCAACCACCACACCCAAGGGCGGCTATCTGATCAGAACATGGTGTACCGTGACTTAGCTGTCCACAATACTTGCTTCCACTCCCATTGTCAGCTCTACACCTGGTGGCATTCTGATGGTTTCTGTACTGGGATCTGCCTATGTGCTCCTCTCTTTTATACCTAAAGCTCAAATATCTGATTTGCATATTCCCATCGCCTGACAACACAGGATTGGTTGGGGGGGTCCAATGATTTGCTCAACATACCGTACGCTGAAGTCTCATGATATTCCTCCTTGGAATTGAATACTGGACTCTTTCTAACCCAAAATTTCAATGACTACAATCCAGCAGACAATTCACCACGGGCGTCTCTAGCACTGGAGATCCAGGACATATGCCCCGGACTTCTAGTCTAGTACCCTAAATCCCCGAGAGTGCCGATATAGTTGATAACAATGGTAGAGCAGGAAGTTAGAAGCCCTCTGCTCTATCATGCTCTGTCCTGGGAATAACACTAAATATGCGTAAAAAACAAACTCCCCTATTGCCTAATCAACACATCATCTCCTTTCCTTCATGCCATGTCACTGTCCTAGCACAGGCGATGCGATGTAGTAACATCATTGCCGCCTGCGCCAGAAAAACTTCCAAAGACCGCATCCTGTATGCATTGAAAATCTTTATTCCTTCATCATGTGACATTTCAACTGTGTTAGTCTTTCTCAAGTCTTCTTCTCCATTGGAACTGTCTGTGTTGCAGACCTGCAGAAAACAAGTTGTAGCTGGAAGAAGTGATCATGGTGCTCTGGGCTGGATAGAAAAGACAAGAAAGTGAACAACTCCAGTCAGAATGGATGTCACCCGAGATCACTGCATATAACAGTACTGTAATCAGTTATATGATCTGCTGAGCACCTGTGTAGAGCTGGTATCTACTACCACACTGTGTGGTGGGAATACTCATCTTTGTACAATGTTTTCTGTACTAACAGTATGGCAGTAGTATTCAGTCACTAGTGGTCATGGTGTGGCGGTATTATTTGGGTCTTGTATAGTGGTAACTTTGGATTTGTATAGTGTCTTTTCTTCGGTAGCAGTATTTAGATAATATTTAATTACTGTATGCTGGTAATATTTGCTTCTGGTGCAGCGGTAACAATTTTATATGCTAAGTATACATATGTATAATTTCTTTTGGTGGGGGGGGGGGTACAACATATGTCTTGGGGCTTGTGCCCCTGATCTTTTAAGACCCTAGCAACGCCTGGTCTTAGCTCTAATTTCATGTCTCCCCTTTTGTTGGTAACCTGGTCCTGCTGGT
This sequence comes from Eleutherodactylus coqui, assembly GCF_035609145.1. Classification (NCBI taxonomy): domain Eukaryota; kingdom Metazoa; phylum Chordata; class Amphibia; order Anura; family Eleutherodactylidae; genus Eleutherodactylus; species Eleutherodactylus coqui. The sequence goes on along the minus strand of NC_089839.1, from coordinate 16,554,315 downwards.
CTTTGTCTCTGGCCATCACTGTCCCTCCAGGCTCAGTCCATCCCCTGTAATGAAGATGAAGGAATGTCATTGATCCCCATTCCCTGGCGATGCATCACTACAACAAAAGAACTGCAAACAGCCTAATGCGCGGAAAGGGGTCAGACCTGCAGGTCAGAGGTCGCTGCCCCCAACAGGTGGACAACAAGGGATGACTCCAGGCTGGAGACAAGGCACTCGGGTATTACCCATAGATGTCTGGATGACCTCACATGCTTATTAGAGGAACACTGGGAATAACGTCCCTCCTGCTGGTCTCCTACACAGTGATGTATCTGTAAGGCCCGGAGCTACAACCCCCTGCACTGCCTCAGTCAGCCCTTTTACGTGGTCCCATAAACACTCACCGAAATGTTCATTTCCCCGCTCATTGGCCTGTGTGTGTGCATGATCCGCCGACGAGCGAGCAATTGCTCATCCGTCTGCTGATCATGTCTTTCATGTGGGCATAAGTATGTACCCTCGATGGTGGCACACGGGCGCATGTCTACCACATATTACGCGCCTATTTTTCATGCACGTAAAATACGTAGAACACAGCAAATATGCGAAATAGGACGTACTGCGTAATACGCACGTAAAAAAACGGCAGGTGTGAGTGGCCCAATAGAAATCAATGGGCTTGTAACACTGCATATTACACATGTGAAAAATAGTGCGGCTTTTGATACAGATTTTGGTATCCGCACCAGAATCCACTGTGCAAAACACTGAAAATGCAACCCATGGATTTCAATCGGTTTGTTCTCATGAGCGCCTCTTGCGAGTGCACAATAAAAATTAGGACCTACTCTATTCTCCTGCGTTTTACGCAAAAAAGGTCCCACAGAAGTCCATGGGAGGTGCGCAAATACGCGAGGGGAAGCATGGGGGGAAGGGAAAAGAACACATCTGGACCTCATTAGGCTAATTAGCCTTTTATTCGACGGAAGGGGTGTGTCGCAAATAGGACCTGCACTATATTTTTGCGTATTGAGCAGCAAAGACCCCCATAGAAGTCAATGGAATGTGCGCAAATGTGCATGCAAAGGTGGAATATACTGCGCAAAACCTCAGGGGAAAGACGACATGTGGACCCTTATTAGGCTAAATAGCCTTTTAAATGAGGGCGGGGGTGTTTTGTGTGCGCTTGTGAATAGTCCCTGCATGCGCCAATTATAGTACTATGAGGCCAATACACGTGCAAAGCAACCTCATTCATTGTGCAAATACGTTCCGCCGAGGTGAGTATATTTGCGCATACGGTCGTCTAAAGAAGCCCTAAATATTAGATTTACAGCTCATTCACACGGAAGCATGCAGTTGTGGTCTGTGAAAAACACTGTTGTTCGTCTTCGGTGCGTACGTGCGTTTTTTACATCCATGTTGCATTCGTGTGTCATCCGTTTTTCATGTGCCCAAAGAGAAATGTAAGAAGATGTCCAAGTGACATCAGTGTTATCACAAACCACAGAAAACCGGGTGCACAGAACCCCCCGCAGTGAACTCAGACGCGCTGCATTTTTTTCACCCACCCATCTACATTAATGGGCAAATTGGTCCAGGAATACGGCCAAAAATATTACATGTTGGGATTCTTTCTTAAGGGTCTCTGCAGACCGGCGATTTTGCGTGCGGTATTGATCACGCGAAACGCAGAGGATAGAACCCATTGATTCCCTAACATTCTGCGTTTTTGCACTCAATTTTCGCACACGTGAGAATATATGCGCCACATGCTGTATTTGTCTGCACCCAAGGCACCACAGTAGTCTATGGGTGTGCGCAAATGTGCATCCCGTCTGCACAAAAATACGCACTGAACTGTGCGATTTTGCGGTGTTAGTCGATAACACAAGGGACTAATTGGGCTGCACAGGTGATTCGACCATGGCGCAAGTGTGTCCCACGCCAATGTGAATGGGCCTGGCAGCGCAGAAAAGTACAGTAGAATGCACAGGTATGTACGTGAAAGCCCGCGATGGCGCTCCCTTCACAGCGTTACGGAGCGTAGTTGTGCTTGAACAAGTCCAAAGTTGTTGTTTTTTGCAGCTCAATCTCCACACTATTGCGTGCACAAAAAAAAAAAGCTGAAGGATAGGACAGCACCTAACTTTTCTTGCGTATAGGAATATTGCGCAAAAAACACGCTCTTGAGAACGAAACCATTGAAATAATGGCTTCACGTCATCACATTTTGTGGGTGTGATTATCACGCCCGCATAATGTTCTGCAAACACGTTAGTCTGTGGAAGCCTGAATACGGACAGGAACGCGCCCGTGGGTGCTCAGTCTTAGTGTTTATTTTGGGTTTTTTGTCAATAATTGGGTGATATAATGGGGGAGGGGCACAGCCTCAGGGGGCTCCGTAATTCACTAGAAGGAAAGAACACACATTCACCTGAGCCTGCAGATCTGGTATTAACTATCATGTGATCAGAGTACGCATGTCTTATAACTATATATCTGCAGCAGTACATATCATATATCCTCGTGCCGCGCTGCGGCTGATAACGCTGCGACTCGTACCCTATTCACATAATATCAGTCACCTATATGGATGTAACTGGACCTGGAGGGTGTCAGCACTGGGGATATGTGACACAAAGTACTGACAATGGGGTTTTCAGATTTTCCGATGAGCCAACCTACTCAAATGGCTGATAACAGAGAGCAATAGATCACATTCAACAATGCAGAAGATGGAGATCTGCCAGACTACTTTGTTTTTTTATTTCTAATTTCAGGTCAGGTCTCTAAAATTACATGACATCATTGCAGCGTGTCGTGAATGTTGCATCAACCGTAATTATCCTTCAGCTAGGGGGCAGTATTCACAGGCAGGAGAAGCAGGACTCCGGCTTAGGCTGAGCTCATACGGGCGATTACTATTGTGGATTCCGCAATCAGCGGCAAAATGCGGGTATTAAAAAGCATGTAAAATCGCTTTTTGCGTATTCCAAGAGCGGAGGAAAAATCGCCACATGCTCTATTCTGCCACATGCAGTTAACATTGCGCATGGGCCGCGGGTACCAAAGTCATTGCTAAGCAACAGCGTGGGAAATACGAACATTAAAAAAAAACAACTGTACTGCGCATGACCGACGGTGAGCTGCCGCAGTCATCCGCAATACAGAGAAAATAAGGTACGCAGGGTCGTCAGCCAGGCTCACAGCCGGAATCTGCTGTGGGCCTCCCGCATGCTGTATCCAGTCCACCCATATGGACCCAGCCTAACACTATAGACAGTCAGGACAAGTAGGACTCAGTGGCTTTCTATAATAGACGGGGAGTGAGACTCACAGGCTTCCTCTATGAGTGGGCGGAGTTAAGGGAGACTGACAGGCTTTCTCTATGAGTGGGCGGAGTTAAGGAAGACTCACAGGCTTTCTCTGAGTGGGCGGAGTTAAGGAAGACTCACAGGCTTTCTCTGAGTGGGTGGAGTTAAGGAAGACTCACAGGCTTCCTCTATGAGTGGGCGGAGTTAAGGAAGACTCACAGGCTTTCTCTATGAGTGGGCAGAGTTAAGGAAGACTCACAGGCTTTCTCTATGAGTGGGCAGAGTTAAGGAAGACTCACAGGCTTTTTTCATAAGCAGGCAGGCAGAAGTAGGACTTACAGGTTTCCTCTATGAGTTGGCAGAGTTAAAGGGGTTGTCCCGCGGCAGCAAGTGGGTCTATACACTTCTGTATGGCCATATTAATGCACTTTGTAATGTACATTGTGCATTAATTATGAGCCATACAGAAGTTATAAAAAGTTTTATACTTACCTGCTCCGTTGCTGGCGTCCTCGTCTCCATGGTGCCGACTAATTTTCGCCCTCCGATGGCCAAATTAGCCGCGCTTGCGCAGTCCGGGTCTTCTGCTTTCTTCTATGGAGCCTTTCGTGCAGGATGCCGGCTCCGTGTAAATCCGCCCCGTCACGTGCCGATTCCAGCCAATCAGGAGGCTGGAATCGGCAATGGACCGCACAGAAGAGCTGCGGTCCACGGAAGAAGAGGATTCCGGCGGCCATCTTCACAGGTAAGTATAGAAGTCACCGGAGCGCGGGGATTAAGGTAAGCGCTCCGGTAACCTTTCTGTACGTCCCTGCATCGGGGTTGTCTCGCGCCGAACGGGGGGGGGGGGGGGGTTGAAAAAAAAAAAAACCCGTTTCGGCGCGGGACAACCCCTTTAAGTAAGACTCACAGGCTTCCTCTATGAGTTGGCAGAGTTAAGTAAGACTCACAGGCTTCCTCTATGAGTTGGCAGAGTTAAAGGGGTTGTCCCGCGGCAGCAAGTGGGTCTATACACTTCTGTATGGCCATATTAATGCACTTTGTAATATACATTGTGCATTAATTATGAGCCATACAGAAGTTATTCACTTACCTGCTCCGTTGCTAGCGTCCTCGTTTCCATGGAGACCGTCTAATTTTCGGCGTCTAATGGCCAAATTAGACGCGCTTGCGCAGTCCGGGTCTTCTTCTTTCCTCAATGGGGCCGCTCGTGCTGGATGCCGGCTCCGTGTAGCTCCGCCCCGTCACGTGCCGATTCCAGCCAATCAGGAGGCTGGAATCGGCAGTGGACCGCACAGAAGCTCTGCGGTCCACCGAGGAAGAAGATCCCGGCGGCCATCTTCAGCAGGCAAGTAAGAAGTCACCGGAGCGCGGGGATTCAGGTAAGCACTTTTTTTAACCCCTGCATCGGGGTTGTCTCGCGCCGAACGGGGGGGGTTGAAAAAAAAAAAAAAACCCGTTTCGGCGCGGGACAACCCCTTTAAGTAAGACTCACAGGCTTCCTCTATGAGTTGGCAGAGTTAAGTAAGACTCACAGACTTTCTTTATGAGCAGGCAGGAGAAGTAGGACTTACAGGTTTATACGAGTTATAATAGAATATAGGTTACTGCGTTACCACGCCCAGATTATGCCGCCATGTAGGTTATTCAAATGTAAGTTCACATTTTCCCTTCAGCGACCAATCAAAAAGTTGTTGTCTGCATGCTAGAACTCCTTTAATAATGTAGTATGACTCAAACTAAGTTAACCAAATGACTGAAGATGCAAAGAATGTAACGTAACCTTACATTTACCTCCAGACAAGGAAAACATGACCCTTGGGTCTATTAAGTATAATCAAGACAATTTATATGTATTCTGTCGCCCGTCTTAGCGGCTCATTGCACCCTCCTACGACTTGTATAAATGATGTAATATCTAGTTGCATGGAAATGATTTATATGGAATTCAACTGAGTATCAAAACACAGGTCATGCTGGAAGGAAAGTCCTAAATAGCGTTATCTTCACTATCTGAGGACTGGCGGAAGACCAGACATTTGGTTTTACATTGGCCATTATAAAATGGTGATCTTCCAACCTGCCAGAAAGGTCTTTGATGAAGAAAGTGGTAGAATAATTTAGTAGTTGTCAGTTTCCTTACTTAGTGAAATAATCTAGAAAGCAGGGAGAAAAACAAGCCAATGATCTCAGAGAGGTTGTATTAGATTAGGGAAAAAAGACTGCTTTAGAGAAATGGCGCCACCCTTGCCTACAGGCTCTTACTGGTATTGCAGCTCAGGTGCATTTAATGAATTGGAGCAAAGTCTCAGTACTGGAGACAACCCATGATCAAAATTGGTGCCATTTTTGGGAGAAAATCAGAAGCTTCTCAAACAACCCCTTTAAGAATTCCTAGACACGGGCGAGCACGATATTGGGCAGTTCTGTCAAAAACACCTGTCATCACTTCAGGTAAAGTAGTGATCTTCTTGCGTCGTTTTCAGTTGCATGGGAGGATCGGCAAGTGTTATCTATTGTTTTCAATGAGAAACCTCGCATCGCACTCATGTGCACATTCTGCGTCATGCAATACGTTTTCCTGTCCCATTGTAAACAATGGGTGATGCGTTCAGAACGTGAAAATAGAGGACACGCCACGATTGTTTCCCGCACCGCAATGTGGTGCAGGAAAAAAAAAAACGCTCATGTATATGACTTAAATCAAAAGAATGAGGTACATATTCATGCTAGATTTGTGCGTGTCACAATGCAAGATGTCACCCCCTTTTATTTGCACCATTAGGACATATGAATGTTATACTCAGAACTCCGGACTCACACGGAAACGACTGCTGTCCTGGTGGACTGCATGATGTATTTGTTATTAGAGGATGACCACTCTTCTGAATGGCCATCTTGTAATACTACATTTCCCCTGCAGAGGCCACTACAGGGAAAATATCTCACTAGCCATGGCTTCCCTTGGCAATATGAGTTGCTTGCCTGGAATGCTGAGAGCAGGAACAGGGGCGATCAGTTGTTTGCCTCAGGTTCTACATTTTAAAAAGGGCTTGTATAAGTTGGTACAACTCCGTTAAGTGAACATTTCTTATCATTTGCTGTATGCGACTCCTATGCAAACCATGTATTTGTATTTTTACATGTTCCAAACAAACCCTGGGTGTGTTTTCTGATTCTGCATTCATGTGTTACTTTATAAGAGGTTACATATCCATGCATGTATATGAATATTATTGCTGGACTTTACATATGTTCCTGTTAAAACCTTCAGAGAAGTCACATGACCGTGTTTTTTGCTGCTGTGGATTAACAGGACCTGAGCTTTGATTGGCTGATGGACTGGGTTTTAAAGGCAGGTGCTCTTCCCGAACTAAGTGGTGACTCAGCAGGTTTTGCAGAGAGCCTTGTGAGGAGTGAGTTGCCCCAGTGCTGCTGGAGAGCTGTACCAGGGAGAGAGTGTAACTCGGAGTCCTGGAGTGGCACTCCCTAGCGGTTGCAAAATGAGTGCCAAACGTCCAAGGAAACATCAGCTGCAATTACCGACCACAAGCACCGAGCTGTCATAGGAAGAGAGAACACCGGTAAAGGCAGATAGACTGACATATGCAAGTTTTGGTGGTGTTGGTGGTGTGTGTTATCACCCAGGCTCATCACTAGTAAAAGGGATTATTCTGACATCCCCGTACAGCCTCCCCAAAGATACTGTGCAAATAGTTAGTAGATTTAGCAATTTGGTTAACCAAAGTACCTTCACAGCTGAGTTATACCCCTTTGACATGGGACAATTCTCGTTTAAACGAGCCCATGAGCGAGTGAGGTCACCACTAGTTGTTCGCCCTCATGCAGAATATTTAGACAGGCAGATCATTGCTGAGAATCACTCACTTCTCGCTCAGTGCTAACATTCCTATATGAAACACTGAGCGGGAAGTGCTTAGATGTAACGAGAAGTGAGTGAGACGGCGATAATTTTTATGCAGGCTGAAACTGAGCGAAGAACGAAAAGTTCAAGACGGCTTCACGTTTAGACACAACGGTTATCACGGACTGTCATTCATTTGAGCGAATTTTGACGACAATCATTACATGTAAATCGGCCATTACTTTAGAGCAGTGATGGTGAACCTTTTTAGAGACTAAGTGTCGAAACTGCAACCCCAAACCCACTTATTTACTGCAAAGTGCCAACAGGTCAGGGGGCGGGGTTTACCATGACGTACGATTTTACTCCTGTGGTTCTAAAAAGGTCAGGGCCACTTCAAAATAGACAGTGTGCAGATTTTGACAGTTTTTTGGACACAGAAATGCTGCAGAATGTCCTTAGTGAAAATTTCTGTGGAAAATTCTGCAGCATTTCCGCATCCAAAAAGCAGTCAAAATCTGCACCCTGTCTATTTTGAAACAGCCCTACCCATTTCCACCACATGTAAACATAACCCCAGCTATAATAGTGACCCCCCAGTGGCCCCAGCGATAATAGTGACCGCCCAGCAGCCCCAGCGGTAATAGTGACTACCCCAGCGATAATAGTGACCCCCCGCCCAGCGGCCCCAGCGATAATAGTGACATCACTCCAGTGGCCCCAGCGATAATAGTGACACCCCCCCAGCGGTCCTAGCAATAATAGTGACCCCCCAGCAGCCCCAGCGATAATAGTGACCCCCCCCCAGCTGCCCCAACGATAATAGTGACAGCCCCCTAGCGGCCCCAGCGATAATAGTGACCCCCCAGTGGCCCCAGCGATAATAGTGACATCCCACAGCAGCCTCCAGTATAATAGAGACCACCCCCTATCGGTAATAGTGACCCCCCCACAGCAGCCCCCAGTACCACAGTGATCCCCCCTTCCACAGCGGCCCCTATCACAGTGACCCCCCACAGCCGCCCCCTGTATCACAGTGTCACCCCACAGTGGCTCCCAGTATAACAATGACACCCCACAGCGGCCCCCAGTAATAATAGTGACACCCCACAGCGGCCCCCAGTAATAATAGTGACACCCTACAGCGGCCCCCAGAAATAATAGTGACACCCCACAGCAGCCCGCAAAGTAATAGTGACACCCCACAGCGGCCCCCAGTAGAAATAGTGACACCCCACAGCGGCCCCCAGTAGTAATAGTGACACCCCACAGTGGCCCCCAGTAGTTATAGTGACATCCCACAGCTGACCCAGGGTAATAGTGACATCCCTCAGCGGCCCCGCATTCCCCCCTGAGACCCACATACTTACCCCCTCCTCCTCGCGGAAGCTTTGTTCCTCCTTTGCTTGGCACGCCCTCCTGCAGCGCTGATTGCAGGTGCACACTGACGTCAGTGTGCTGCCAGATGCCTCCTCCAGCTGCTCTCACGGAACCAAGTAGGGGATGTCAGGGATCAGCGCAGTTAGCAGCGCTGCTGAGTGAATGCCAGCAGGAGAGCCGCAGCCCCTGCCGGTATTTACTATCAGGGTGAGAGGCTGACGGCAACGCGTGCCAGCACAGAGGGCTCTGCGTGCCACCTCTGGCACGCGTGCCATAGGTTCGCTACCACTGCTTTAGAGGAAAACCTTATTTTCAATCAGCCTCTTTGGCCAGGGGAAATCATTTCTATTTATTGCCTGTGTTAATTCTACAGTATATTGCATGCACAATATTAAAGTTATATATGGTGCAGACCAAGTTGCAGCACTTATCGAACGTTAGTAAACTGTTACATTGTATCCATATAATACCGCTTTATGTTATTACCACATTATTCTTTATCGTAGAGTCAGTAAAGCATTGTTTGTTCATCTGAAGTGGTGTAAAGCCTTTCCACAACCCCCATCATATTCCGCACCTGTTACAACTTCATTCTCTTTCCACCGCTGTTCATGCTAACCTACTCAAGAGGACACAGACAGAGGACCGCAAATATAACCGCCAAATGGTGGACTATGGCTCTATGATTTATCCCGTGTAATTGTTTGACCCCACAGACCAAACTTCACACAGTTGATAACTTCTACAGGAGAACCTGGAAATGTGCCATCCCGTGCCATGTTACTAATCTGCATGGGCACCAGATCAATGGCGCCCTCGTTACACAGGTAATAAAACAGACAGCACATATGAGAATCATAACCGGACAGAATAACCCTGCCGAGGCCGCAAATCCCTTTGAAGATTTCAGGGAATGCGCCAACAGATGTTAAACAGCTTTAGGTGGAACTGAAGGATCTCGTTTCTCCTAATCATTTTAGTTTCCCATAAAGGAGTCTTAGTGGAAATAATGGGAAAGTTGTCATGACAGATTTGCTTCGTGATGTTGTCATTCGGACAGCAGGCGTTAAAAGAGAAGAAAAAAAACAAACGCATGATGGGATTAATGGAGAATGAGCTGTAGATGAAAAGATGGCTGTAACTCAGCGGGCATGGACCCACTGTGTCATTGACTGATTCGGCTTTGGGATGCTCTTGGTTTTCAACTTTTAACCTTTTTTTGAGAGATCTGGTCTTCGCTGCAGGTCATTTCCCCAGTAGTGTCAGTGCTGACCCAGATGGGCCAAAAGGCAGGGTACCAAAGGGACAGACAAAGACGTAGCAGGTATAACAGGCCAAGGTCAGGACAGGCAAAGTTCATGCAATACGGTAAATCAGGCTGGAGGTCAGGTGGCAATCAGGCAAGACATAGTAAGGTCAAGATAAGCAGAGTTTGGGAAAGCTGGGTATACAGTCAGAGGTCAAACTGCAGAATACTGTAACACCTTCACTAGGAACTTTTTGCTTAGGCACCTTCCAGTAGGGGAGGGTGCCTTAAAAAAACGTGGAAGCATCTGGGATAGGCTTGATACGAAAGCTAGGTATAAGCGTTGGCCATGTAAAAGGTCAGTGGGGGCAGCTGGAAGGAATGTGAAGTGTCTGCCACACAGAAGACACCAACAGTCGTGACTGCTGGATAGAGGGGTGAGGAGAGGCATAGCCAGCCACGACCGATGGCCACAACAATGGCATTAATTAAAATGGGGTTGTGATGGTATTATTACATGCTTGGTAAAAAGAGAGGGGGATCTTCGTTTAGTACCCTCATATATTAGCTAGAGGATAGAATAGATACAAACCAACTCAGCCTGGAGGACTCGGCATGTCTATATACAATGGATATAAAACGTCTACACACCCCTGAGAAAATGCCAGGTTTACGTCATGTTAAAAAAAATCTGACAAAGATGAATCATTTCAGATTTATTTCCACCTTCAATGTGACCCGTTATCTGGACAATTCCATTGGAAAACAAACAAATCATTTATGGTAGAAAGATACAAATAACATAACTAAAATAATGTGGTTGCATAAGTGTGAACCCTTTAATTTGGGGATGTGGCTGTGCAGCGTCCGGGGAGCGGGCCCCAGCCTAGGAGACAGCGGGGACGAGTTTAGGCCCTGTCATGGTGGCATTAGCATCTCCCACACAAAGGGTAACCAGGAGTACGTCCAAGGGCCCGAGTGTAGGCTATTAAAAAGGGGTGGTGAACCTTGCTGTGGTTTACCTTAGTCTTTCTGTCACGGGTGACGCCACCATTCCTTCCTTTTTGTTGAATCCAGATGCTGAAAAAATTGGTCCACACGCACAGAGTAGTTTGAAATTAGCAAAGCCGGGAACGGTTGGCAGTGCTACTTTACTTGAATAAACGTAGTTTCAGTGTAACAAGAAAAAAAACACGCTAGCAGAATATTCAGTACAGGTTTCACAAAGTGGTGCGATGGAGAGACAGTCATGGGTACACCGAGTAGTCTACAGTCTCAGTTATCTGTATGGCTCTGGGCCTGGCACAACTCCTCTTCTCCTCTCCAACTCACTACTGGTCAGCACTCACATCGAACACACATTCCATTCTGCAATGGCGGGCCACTCTCTCCTCCTCCAAAATTTCAGCAGGGGCAACCCACTGATATCGCCTGGGTGTAACGGGCCCCGGGAAAGTTGAGGTTACCTTTCGCTTTCTCTCATACTGGCCCTCATGGACTGAAGGTATCCGCGGGTGTCTCTAGCAGCTCCACTCACTCCAACTGCTGCCAGGTCCAGAAACGAACAAACACCGACTCTCTCTCCCTCATACACCTTGCAACCACATATATATATCGAGGTCACATGACATACGAAAGATACATTTCCAGACATAACCCAGACAGTAAGCCAGTAAGTGCTGCAGCTATGCAAAACACATCATATTCATACAACACAAAGACACTGACAATACAGTAAGCATGAGACAAATACATTCATGCTTATGGAGGGGCCCCACTCATTCCGGGCCACTACAGTTGTGTTCAGAATTAGCCAATCACATTTAAACTCCTGTTAAATAGTAGTCAGGACTCTGCTGACATTACTTACAGTTAATTTGATTTACCCCATATAAAGTTCAGTTCTTCCTTTCCTGACATTTTCTTAATTACATTTTTTGCCTAAAGCCAAAAGAGCTAATTTTTAGAAGGTATCAGTCAGGAGAAGGGGACCGAAACATTCTCAAGGCATTACATATATCATGGAGCACAATGAAGATGTCAAGAAGTGGATTAAACAGCAAAATTACCAAGAACTGGACGTCCCTCAAAAATCGATGAAAAGATCAGAAGAACATTGTTCCTGGAGGCTGCCAAATGGTCGACAGCAACATTAAAGGAGCTGCAGGAATTTTTGGCAACTACAGGTTTTGTAGTGCATGTGACAACCATCTCCCGTGTTCTTCATATGTCTGGGTTGTGGCATAGGAGGGGGGGGGGTAAGATAGAAGCCTTCTCTAACATAAAATAACATCCAAGCCCGGATAGGTTTTGCCAAAACCTATATCAAGTCTGCCAAAAGTATGTGAGAGAACGTGTTATGTCTGAGGAGACAGAGTCGGAACTTCTTGGCCATAAGTCCAAAAGGTATGTGTGGCACAAAGCCAACATTGTGCATCAACAAAAGACCACCAACCCGCAGTGAAGATGGTGGAGGCAGCATTATGCTTTGGGACTGTTTTTCTGCTGCTGAAACTGGGGCTTTTGTCAAGGTGGAGGGAATTATGAACAGTTCCAAATATCAGTCCAATTTGGCATAAAACCTTTAGGCCTCAGCTAAAAAGCTGAAGATGGAAATCTAGCATTTCTTGCTAAGTTTCGTCTACAGATGACAACTGTGTAGAAGGCCATCCTGTAATCAGCATATTGTTGGGGAAACCATCCAACAAAAAGGGATTGTCCAACGTCTTAACTTTCATCCCATGTAGATTTGTTCTGAGCTATTATTTCTATCAGCTCCTATTGAAACCCAAGTAGAAGAAGATAGATGCCCCCTAACTCCCGAATCACACCACGCCAACTTGGGATTGACAAATATGACAAAATGCGAAAGCATTTGTGAAAATTAATTCGCTCATACGAACAAAAACTCGTGCAAGTAAATGTTTTTGCTCCATTCCTAGAACTAGCGTGAGTTCCCACGGGTGAGATAGAGGAGGACGGTGGTGCGAGGGAGAGACTCTCTAAGTGGAGTGCAGCTGAAGATTTTGGTGTGACTGCTTGAGTGGAGAGGCAACGGAGTGAATGAGTGGGCTATATACTGCTGTCTATGCTAACCCTGTGTCAGGAAGGACTACTGAGTTCTGCTGCAGAAGTTTGTGTTGCAGATTCCCAAAGCTTACAGCAAGAAGGATCACATCTGAAAGCACCACCGAGGACCGGATACCACTGAGGGATTTTGTAGGCCTCATCACCCTGACAATAGAACAGAGGACATCAAAGAATGTAAGTGGGGATGGACCTCTATAAAAACCAAAATATGCATTGGGGGGGGTAATAGGCTGAACTGGATGGACATATGTTTTTTTTACGCCTTACATACTACGTTACCTTGCGCACACGAACAAGTGGTGTTAGATAGCAAGCAGGCCTGCTAGTCAGGGACATACTGTGTTATTCAATTGGATGTCCGCAGTTCCTGCACATTGTAACATACTTTCATGGAACCAGAGACAAACAAGAATGTTTGTGTTAATATCCTACCTGCTCATCTTAGTTGTACAGGTTCTTCGGTCAGCTTCTTTGTTAACAAAAGACTGTGTGGAATTTCATCAGTTCATACCACCTTCAGAGATTTTAATTGCCCATTTCACTGAATACTTTATTATATTTGTGTGCACCAGTAGTAGAGTGTGAACTCTGCTTCCATGTGTCATGATTGTTAGTTTGCGTAGTCAGGGTCGACTTTCTACTGTTAAAGTCATATAATATTTTTTACTCTTTTTTCGTGCCTAAATAGTAGGTTTTCCTCTACAGTTCTTTGTTATAATAAAAGTATATATGTTTGTGTAAGCCTGGTGTCTACGTTGTACTCCGGTTCCTGTGTCACCTGCCCCTACTGTGATACAATGGCCCAAGTTGGTATTGCAGCTGAATCACATCCACTTCAATAGGACTAATGGTGAATGCAGACGGCCAGGTCAGATTCTGACTGCGAGATTCTCGAAGTGGGATGCGAACCGTGCCCCTGCAGTGACCTGCGGCTTACCTGCCCGGCATCTTCGCTCAGTGGAGGTGCCGGCTGGCGCACAGCCGCGCATGCGTGGTGCAGAGTTGGTGCGTCAGCGATGATGTGGCAGTGCGAGCCTCTGTGAGGCTCGTACTGAAATAGGACATGCTGCGATTTTGTTTCCATGCAAGTTTTCTACAATCAAAATTGCAGCTGTTTGCATAGGGTTGCATAAACCAATGCAAACCTATGGCAGCGTGCAACGGTGGAAATTCAGCCTAAATCTGCATTACCAAATCTGGCCACTGCACAATATACAGAGCTGCAGCAAAACAACTAGAAGTGGGACAACTCCTATAACAGACTCAAGTCTCAACCCTTTAGATTTCTTAACCAACCCTTTACCTTCCTGTCTGGGCTTACAATAGACTCCATCCCACTCCAACCCTTTCTATACTTATTATCACAGTCATGTGTTCACTTTAGTAGGTAACCTATTAATAAAGCCAGAGATTAGCTGATCGCCGATCCTGAAACAAGAAGGAAATTCTCTCAGCTTCTCATTTTCCCTGCACTGGCCACTACAGGCAAAATGTAGTATTACATGCATTTACCTGTGACTGGCCATGCATGTCAGGCACAGATAAAAATATATAGCAATGATTGGCTCTTCGCTCTGGCTTATAGAGAGGGCTTCCTGCGGGGTGGGGAAGGGGTAATCCTTTAGACGTATGATCTAACAGGATCTATAGAAAGGGGTTGTCAAGATAAGAATAATTGTACTCATACAAGATCAGAAGCTGAATTACCAAAAACGATAAATTACAGTTTAATCGGTAGATAAGAGCTCAGAGTGAAGCGCGGAATCTATGGAGCCGCCCGTGAAACGGCGAGATCGACCCTCGCAGAGATAAATACTGTTTTGCTTTACATTTAATCAGAGGTTTCGATTTATGGGATTTCTTCATCGGGGAGAATAACACAAGTGGCGGAGAGAAGAAAAGCCAATGTCGCCGTCTACAATTTCCAGAACACAATCCCTGCACTGTAACAACAAGAGCTCCGAACATCAATATCCGACTGCTGGATGCGATCCAAGCGGCGGAGCGGCTGGGAGTCTTACACTGATATTCCCACTGATTCCCGCAGAGAGCGAGTAACGGCCGAATGATGGACTATGGGGTCACGCCACAGAGATAATTACATTAACCTGGTCCGACGCTCCGAATGATAAAGGGGAGACACCAAATTAATTCTTTGTTATAGAAGGATAATATTTTTGCTTCTGGTTTGGCTTTGCTCCAATCTACTAAGTACAATATGCCGTATATCAGGGGTGTCCAACTCATTTTCACCGAGGGTCACATCAGCATTCAAAAGGGCAATTATAGGGGCTCATTCACACGGGTGTATTTGCGCTCCGTATTACGCACATATTATAGGCAGCTTAATGCCCATTGATTTACACTGGGGTATTCGGACATGTGTTTTACAAAATTGTCCATTAGGGCGGCTACACATGGGCGTATGCGCAATTGCACACGACGTATTTTTGTGCATGTATCAGCCTAATGAGTTCCAGATGTGCTCTTCTTCCCACAAAATTGCGCATCTCCTTGCGTATTGTGGGAGAGATGCAAAGTATCAAAAGTGGTGCAAAGAAAAAGCAGTATGAAAAGATTTGGAATGTGATTCGTTAAATTCTTATTTTAACTGTGGAAATTAAAGGGGTTGTCCGGTTGTAAAGCACTGATTGCCTTTCCTCAGGATAGATTGGTGGAGATCCACTGCCCGGAACCTCCACTGAGCAGCTGTTCACCGGGCTGATGCACTTGTGCACTGCAGGAAGCAGACAGCTCCATTCCCACTGCAGTGGTGAGACTTGGTACTGCAGCCTGTGTCTTATTCATTTCATTAGGGCTCATTTACACGACTGTATGCATAAAATGCTGTGTAGGGCTGATGACCTGGCAGAGAGCCAGCTACTGCCACGTATGGCAGCGAGTTCACTGCGTATGACAGCCGACTGCTTCCTGCTGAAATTAGCTCCGTGCACAAGCATACCAGCTCAGAGAACAACTGATGGGCGGGGGTCTCAGACGGACCCCCACTGCTCTACTATTGGTTACCTGTTGGAGGATAGACCATCACTAGTTTACAACTGGACAATCCCTTTACTTTTTACACGTTTTTACTTATTACTCTACATTTACCATTGACAGAATGCCATCTATCAGCCACATGTTAAGGGCAGCTTTAGACAGGCGTATGCACATTTGCGTATGCTTCAGCGCAATGTATTTGTAAATTGAGCAATGTTTGGTGAGGTAGATTTGCATGCGTATCAGCACTTAGTACTGTACTTTTAGGGCATGCAGGGCCTGTTTGCATGTGTGCGCAACACCATGAAGTCCATATGTGTTCTTTTTTTCACTGAATTGCGCAGAGTATTGCACATTTGCGTGCATTTTGAGTGTTTTTTTTTAAATTTTCGATGTAAAAAAATCTTTTCCCCACTCACCACTAAGCCTAATAACAGTCTGACACTTCCTGTTCTGTACAGAAAACATAAAACTGCAATTACTGATCCTACCATTGTGCCTCTGCGCCAGCACAGCTTAAACAGGAAGCAATGATTTAATATTCATTGCTCACATGAAGACTGCAGCCAATCATTGGCTTCAGCAGTCACATGGTATTTATGCACACATGACTGCTGAGGCCTACGATTGGCTGCATCGGTCATGTGAGTGATAAAAGTGACGTCATAGCTTCATGTTTCAAACTTGTGAAGATACAGAAGCCCACAGCACTCACAATGCGGCAAAACAGAACTCCACAATACGGAGGAACCACGTCTTATTTGACCAATGCAATAGCCACAGTCTGGTTGTGAACCGTCAACCTACGCATACTCCATTTGTAGAGGTGTGGCAGCATAAACCGGTGCAAAACAACTTTTTAAGTAAACATATGTAACTTTATTGTTCCATAGAGCAAAGTATCAGGCCTGATGGTGTATCTTGTCACCACCGGAAGAATGGGTGGAGACAAGAGACACCAGTACAAACAACGCCCACAACCGGATTGGCTGCTCAGGAGAAGAGGGTCGGCATTATGTGGCCGGATGCCTCGTGTGACTGCTGGCGTCCCTGGTGTGAGTATATGATGCCGGGCCTGCTGTGCCTCTCCCTGGTTGCAGTCTCCCACCTCCTGCAGCGATTATCCCCGGCGGATTCATGCCGCAGCTGCTGTGCCTCTGGCCGGCAGCAGTGTCCCAGCTCCTCGCACCCCTCGCACAGCTGTGATTGCTGGCAGCCCTGCTTTGGCTCTCCCCGTGGGCAGTCTCCCAGCTTACCAGCATGCCACTGGTTTGGTGGCTCCTCCTGCTGACATCCTGACCCCGGCGGTGTTAGCAGTCCTGTTGCTGTGCACGGCAGCAGTCACAGTGAGGGAGGTAGCAGCGCAGCAGCCGACAACGGAGGAGCGGAGTGTCAGCGCAGCTCTGCAGCCCGGCCTGGTGAGTCCATTCAGTGGAGGAGTGGCGCAGATCAGTGGAGATGGCCTCTTTCAGGCGCTGTGTGCGCGCTTCACAGACCCTCTGTATGCCCTTCCTGTGCAGCACCACCCGATCACTGCCCCTGACTGCTGTATCTTGACAGCCAATCATAACCTAGGGGTGTGACAGGGGTGTTCACTCCTGGTGACAGCTGTCACACCCCTAGCTTTCGGTGGCATCAAGATACAATAGTACCCATAGGGGACTGGGTCGACGATGCTGGACCAAAGGCTTAGTGGAAGGTTGAGTAATGGCTATTTAATTTCTTTCATGCCTTTACCTATCTAGGGGCAGTTTTTTGACCCATTTAGGACCAGACACTGTAAATATATGGCGGGGATTAAAGCCTCCTTCTTCTGCTATCAATCAGAAGCAGGACAGGTTGTCAGCTGTTAGTAACAGATGATAACCTGGAGAAGGCAGGAGGGGTTTTTAACCCTTTCTGCCTTCTCCTTCCCCGAGTACAGAGAGCTCAATGAGCATTGTGTACTAAAAAGTGAAAGTGGAAGTGTAGCTTCCACTACGGGAGCCCGGGGGTCACATGACCACCGGCATTCCCTGCTATAGCAGAGCTGCAGGGTCCCAGCAGACCCTGACCAGCTTTGCCAGTGACTAATGTCACTACAGGGGAATGTTTTCCCCTGTAACTGGGGCTCCTATGGATGCCCCAGCTACAGTGGAAAAATGCCAAATTAAAAAAAAAAAAAAGAATGTTCCCCAGAGGTCTAACATGATGTCATGGGGGACATAGATAGTAAAAAAACATAATTATATCAATAAGTAAAACAAAATTACAGAATAAAGCAACAATATATACATAAGAAAGAAAATAACCCAAAGCTGGCGCCAACCAAAACTGTCGCTATAAGCACCCTGTAATCCAAAACCATACATACTATATATCAAAACGTCCGAAACTAAATAATGAACTGTTCTTCTACTTTATTTTAGCGTAATATACAAATGAAAAAAAAAAAAAGAAATGTTAAAAAAAAATCATTTTTTTAAAGCTTTTTACCCCCAATAAAACGGAAAAAAAAGTCAGTGAAAAACATATTAAAAAATAGCCCTATATGTCACGGAAAAAAATAATAGCAAAAATAATTTTGATAGCTAAAGAAAAAAAAAATAGGGCAGTAAAACCGCCACATGGGTAAAATCCTGTGTCTGTCCTTAAGGCTTACTCACGCTGGTCCCTTTCTGCAGTGGGAGGAGGTAGGCCGGGCCGGGAGCAGTGCACTGATCTCCCGCTAAGTTCCGCCCCGTTCTGCCCCCTCCCATTGCAAATAGTGTCGAAGGGCGGAGAGGGGGCAGGAGCTCACTGCACTGCTCACAGCCCGGCCCTCCTCCTCCCACTGCAGAAAGGGACACCGTATATTGGCCGGGCGTGAATAAGCCTTAAGGGCCAGACACAGGATTTTACCCATGTGGCGGTTTTACTGCACTATTTTCATCCGCTTCCAAACTTTTCATGGTGAAAATACTCATAGGAAACCACTTTCAAAGTTTGCTAAAAATCTTGATTGTAAGATCTTCAAATCACTTTCTAAAATCCAGTCACTTGATGGACTTGCAGTTAAAGCACCCAACTAGACTTTGGTGCCCCGCCTCCGTACCATGTGACTACTATAATAAGTTAATTCCAATATGAAAAAAAAGGCACATGGAAACACGCCATTTGATTATTTTCCAGACCAGTGCATGTTATCAAAAATGCATATTTTGGGTTCCTACCATGAATAGTTTTTGTTTTTTTGGCATTTTTTGCAAAAATGGTAGCACAATAATTCTTATTTAAAAATGCTGAAACAAATGTGGTGAAATCCACGGCAGAAACGCTATGAATAAATATGCCCTTAGCAAATGTTGATTACTCAAGGTTATGAAAACCTTTAAATATCAAAAATCTTCACATTTTCATATATATATATTTTTTTAATTGAGGGTTTAAAAAAAGTTTACATTTCTTTTACTTCCAATTGCAATTCATTGATGTATTGCGAGGAGCTGAGCATCTCCAGCGCTGTAACCTGTACGGACTAGAACAAGCCCTGACACTAGCCGCGGGGTCAGAGGTCACACCTGCCAGCATTAAATATTTTTGCTTCTACAAGGACGCATAACAATCTGTGCACCAAAGGCATTCCAGCCGCGACACCAATCCCTGCAGCTGTTATCAGCCGTTCTGTAGGATGCCGCTCAGTAAGGAATATTATCCCCTGAAACGTCTCCAGAAATCGTTTTGCTATGCTTGAGAAATGCCGAGCGCCAGCCGCCTCCTCCTCCCGCTCCGTGCAAAGTGGAGGAGAAGTACGGGCACCCGGCAATTTGACTTCAGATCTGTAATTTTGGAATTAGCGCGTTTGTGCGTCCTCGCTCATTACAGATCTATTTCAGACATGACACGGGTTGGGAAGAAAAGGGACGGAGTTTAAAGGGATGTCAGTAAAATGGTAGCAGAGCAGTCAGCGGTACAGAAATAGAAAAAATGCACAAAAATATTCATTACTAAGTAACCTTTATTATGTGGACAGTTTGTGGTTAGAACAGTAACCTGATAGGACTGTTACAGATGCATTACTATCCCTATTACAATGCATGCCACCATGTCTAATTCAAATTAAAAGAAGCTTTATTGGCAGGACCAAATAAACAGTAGCATTGCCAAAGCAAGCGGAGTGTAGTGCTTGAGGGATGGAACTTGATATAGCGCACAGGCCTTCTTTTGAAGGGTTAGCACTTCACTACGATCACCATGGTTTAACAGGAATACAACATACAACACCCACTTGAAATGTCCATAAGAATAATCTTTATTTGTATAGCGCCAAACATATTCCACAGCGCTTACAAAAACAGGGGGATACAGGAAGTACAAAAATATAAAAACCATAGTAATCAGTTGATGGAAACAGTAGGGGTGCGGGTCCTGCTCCAACAAACTTACATACCACAAGTAATGGGGGGATACAGAAGGTAAAGGGGCTGGAGATGTGCACGGTATGGCGAGGTGGAGAGTGAGGGATGCTATACACATAGACAATGGTCAGACATTAAGCCGTGTGGTGGCTGAATCGGTGTGACTGCAGGGCCAGTTGATGGTGGCTAGCAGGGATTGCAGTCAGTAGGTCAGGGAGCATGTTATCAGACGGAGTACAGAGGGGTTTGGTTTAGGGTATATGGTATGCTTCCCTGAAGAGGTGCGTTTTTAGAGTCAAAAATTGCCAGGATAGCCTTTGGTAGTGCATTCCAGAGGACTGGGGCTGCTCTGAAGAAGTCATGGAGGCTGGAATGAGAGGTTCAAAATAATGTGGCACTCAGTCTGATTTCGTTAGCAGAGCGGAGGGCCCGGGCTGGGTGGTGGATTGAGATGAGGGAGGCAATGTATGGCGGCACAGCGCTGTGGAGAGCTTTATGGATGAAGGTAGTGAGTTTAAATTGAATTCTGTATTTGACGGGCAGCCAGTGCAGTGACTGGCACAGGGCAGAGACATCCGAGTAGCCGCTGGACAGGAAGATGAGCCTGGCTGCCGCATTCAGGATGGATTGGAGGGGTAGAGTCTGGTGCAGAGGAGGCCGATCAGCAGCGAGTTGCAATAATCGAGCCGAGAGCAGATGAGGGCAACAGTGAGTGTACATTGACTCACATCTTTATATCAATATCTCTGTGCATACTGCGAACAATGGAAATTTACTAGAGGCCCATTTACACGCAACGATTACCACTTAAAATTTGTTCCAAAAAACTAGTTTGCAAGATAATTGTTACATATAAATGTGAAGCCATTGTGCACTATTCGTTCATTTCTCGTTTATCACTGAGTTTCAGCCTGCATAAAAATGGTTGTTAGTTTATTTGCTTTTTGCTTCATTTAAATGGCATTTGTTCAGTCTTTTAAAGACTGAACAACTGGAGGGGAGGGATGATTGTTTGCCTTGCATAAAGACAATGGCTTATCTTCAGACTAATTAAAACCCTGCTGGCCGGGGATTCCTATTATAAACACCCGCCCTCCTGAGCAAACAATTTATACAGTGTTTAATTTAGCTAATGAGGGAAATGGAGAGGATTACACAGGATTATCTGTATATTTAAATGCTCAGCATTTGTATGCAAAAACGTTAAATTGTTCAGTCTTTTGTTCATTCAAACAATAATCGTGTGTAAATGGGGCTTAAAAGTTCAAGTCCTTTGGGCATAGTGCCCTCCTATTCAATAGGTCTGTTGATTAACTGGTTATATCTCTAAGGGCTTATTCAGATGTCGGTATATCAGCCGAGTTTTCACGCCCGCCGATATATGCTGTCCGTCTCTGCAGGAAGGGCGGAAGGCCGGCCGGGCCGGGAGCAGTGCACTGAGCTCCCGTCCCCTCTCCAGTGTTTGCAATGGTAGGGGCAGGACGGGGTGGAGCTAAGTCCTGCCCCCTCCTATTGCAAATAGTGGCGATGAGTAGGGAGAGGGGCGGGAGCTTAGTGTACTGCTCCCAGCCCATCCCGCCTCCTCCCCCTGCATAGAGAGACAGCGTATATCGTCCGGGCTTGAAAACCCGGCCCATATACGGACGTCTGAATAAGCCCTAATAGTGTACCTGATGCCTGAGTTGAGGCCGGCTGCACTTCCAGTTTTGCTGTATGGGAATCATCCTTCTAACCGACTCGGGCTTGTCCCAAGTCAGGAGTGCAACTCTACCACGCTGTTCTTCTTGCTGTATCAGTAACATAGTATGTTAGGCTGAATGAATGTCCATTTAGTTCAGCTTGTTTCCACCCCCCTTGTTAGTCTAGGGGAAGGCAAAAAAACCCAGTGAGGCAGAAGACAATTTAGCCCATTTTGGGGGAAACCATTCCTCACCGACTCCTTAATGGCGATCAGAATAATCCCTGGATCAATGTTAGGCCCTCTCTGGGTCAGACAGTTTACGCTTCCTTAGCACCTCTCTCTCTTCCTCTGCTATCCCTCGCTGCCCCCCCCCCCTACCCGAGCACGCTCGGACAAGAATGTAGTTACTCGAGAAGAGCCAGGCTCGCTCGAGTAACCGGCTTATCCGAGCGTGCTCGCTCATCTCTAGTTGGAGTACTTACATATCCTTCATGTATCTACCATATTAGTGCTTATCTCAGGACACCCCAGGGACTGTTATTAAGCCCAGGAGTGTCCCCTTAGCCATTGCAAATCTGTCACCAGGGCTGATGATCAGGGGGCATAAGAGGACCCCATTCTTTGCGACGACTCATTGATCACCACATTAGAAGAGTTAAGTAGCCATGTCTGAGTTCTCTCATTGCCATAGGGTGGAGGCCATCAAGGTAAGCATGATACAACTGATGGAGCCAAAGGGTTGAAACCCCTCCCCTAAAAAACAGCAAAAAACAACCCAAAGCATAAAGGACTCATATAATTGAGTACATTTCTGCTTTTATAGTATGGAGTAAGTACAAATTGTACAGCTCTAGAGACAATATTTCCACCGTCTCCAGCAAATTACAGGGTAACTTTTTATTAAGGTCGACAAACAAGTGCAAGCGAAAAAAAGGGATTTAATGGAATGATTTAATTCAAGATAAGACGACGTATGGCTGCATTACATCATAGGCGCGCCAATGCCAAGTCTCTGCAGCCTCATGTGAAAAGATTGCATTGCGACATCTCACACATTTTTATGAGCTGTGAACAGGCCACATAAACCAGGTTTTAGCCTCTCGCATAACATGACATTGTCCCAGAAAACTGGAGGCTTCTCAAAATCTCCACCTGTCAGAACCCTCGTTAAAGTAAAGGCGCTGTCTGAGCTCACTAACCCTGACCGTGGCTTCTAACACTACCAGGGGGGACTCTTCTTCATTCATTTTCTAAAGGGAACTTAAAGATAAGTAAATAAAAGAATACTTATGGTCCGACCCTGAGAGTCACTGGCACAACTTTTCTTAGGCCAGATATCTTGCCCTCTTCTTCCCCTGTGTTCCCCATGTTGGGCAATCCTACTATCCTGTGAGATTTAGCATATGGCTCCTAAACTGCAAAAAGTGCACCTTGCACTTCATCAGGGGTGGGATCTTGGCTTAGATTACAAGATTTGATGTCTGCTGCAGAACCTACCCCTCTCCTGCTCTGGCAGAGTCTTCAACTGTGCCATTTTTTGGTGTCATTGCTTCTTCATTTGGGCTTCACCCGCATCAAGATGTCCTTTAACATGCCTTATCACGCATGTATGTTCTGTTAACTTAGCTGGATGTGGCTGGTCCCTCCTATCTGCCACAGTAGGTGGATGTCTCTTTTACCCCAGAACAGAAAGCCAAAATTTTCACACATGCACATACATCCCCCATTGCTAGCGGAATCCAGGGGACGGGTTTCAAGATGCTCTCCAGATGGTACAGGATGCCCTTCCAGATTCATGCCCTACCCGTTAAGACCAGAAATATTGACACTCTGTTGAAGGTATAAGGGAGCTCAGGGCACTTTCCTACATATTTTCTGGGAATGCCTAAGGAGAAATGATTACCTTCCTGCTATATCTCAGTGACATCCCACTATCTGCTTACATACGTTCAGTTACTCAACATCTGGTTAATGCAGCTCGCACTTGTATTCCCAAATTGTGGAGACAAACCTCCCCCAGATGTAGTTCCACATAGTACAGGAGATCACGTGGATGGAGGACTTTACAGCTGCTGTTAATGGGACTCATGGGACATTCCTAAAATCATGGTTTTATTGGATGGAATTCCAAAATTCCCCCAGATACCGGTCTCTATTCAGAGATAACTTCTCATTTCTACCTTGCTTACACCTTTCTTCTGTCTCTTAGCCTCTCATCATTCCTCCCTTACTCACAACCCCCCTTTTTCTTTTCCCTTTCGTCTCTCTCATCCCCTTCCTACCCCATTCCATGCTGCTATTGATTTTACAGAGGTTCCTTTTATTACACCAAGTAATGAATCATTATTTCCGAATCAGTACTGTTATTTTGGCCAGTGCCGTGTCTTTACTGTACTGGATAGCTGCGTACCGTATCCTTGATCGGTTTACCTTAAATTACAAAAAGTTAAATAAAAAAGTAGGAGTAGGAAAAGGATAAAAGCTACTATAGAGTCAGCGTGGCAATGGCTGTAAAGCCATGTAGCATCGGCCGGTGACCTGAGGACATGACGGGTCTTCTTGCCATTTAAGAAAAACCTTTTAATCTCATAGAAACCAGTCAGAAGTTTTTATTGGTGGATAACAGAAGGAGGCACATATGGGAGATAAGTTGGCGTCTGTGCGAGTACAGACACAGCTCATCTCCTACCTGAGTACTACATGTGCTTCTTTCTATATGGCAATGGCCAATACTTTGCGGAAAATGGATAAAAAGTTTCACATATTTGTCAAAAAGTTTTTTTCTTTTTCTTTTTTTCACTACATCTTTTAAGAACTTTCTGTGCTGCATTTGAAGATTTTCAGCCCCTTCCCCAGTTCCCTCCATCTTGAAATGTATCCCGTCTGACGTAATCTGCAATATTACATTTCCATTTCCAAATTCATTATGTTCCAGAACAATAGGTCTTTAGCCTAGATTGCAGAAATTACAGATATGGTGAAACGCGTCTCGCTGGGACCGAGGCTGTACAGAGGGAAACAGATCCTCTGATATAGGAACAGGGGACATGGCGAGAAAATACATTTTGGCTCCATGTAAAATTGGCCAATTTAAGTGAGTGCACAATAAGAGAACGTTACGTGCCAAAATCCCCTGCAATGCAGCAAGTGAGACAAGGACAAAATGACAACACACCGGGAATGACTAAACCGGACGAGACGGATTAATATAGAACATTCTACAGGAGCCCTGCATGCTGAATAGAACCAGAGACATAAACTGTACTAAAGGTTAAAGCCCTCATTAGTGTTTAGTCGTCCAAATAACAGCCAACTGTCTGTTGTGTATGAGACCCCAAAAGTCGATGTTGAGTAAACAAGGATTAGGGATGTTAAATTTCAACACCCGATCCCCCCCCCCCCCCTCCCCAGGAGGTAAGCCGGAGCCAGAGCTGTTTGGCTGTAGCTTACCTCCTTAAACACACAAACGCTCAGCCAAGCTAAATGTTCAGAGAATACAGCTGTTGGATGAACAAACATTCATCCGACACTTGTTGAAGGTGTATGGGCACCTTTTAAGGGGTTGTACCAAGATTAAAAGTTATCCCCTATCTGCAGGATAGGGGATAACTTGCTAATTGGTTGGGGTCTCACAGCTGAGACCTCAGCCTATCTCGAGAGCGGGACTCCCAGATCCCGCTCTGCCTGCCACTGCGAGGGTCATTTCTCCTGCCATAGGGACATCAGGATGAATGGAGCCCTGGCCGAGCATGCGTAATCAGCAATCCATACATTTCAATGGGGCTGACGGAAATACTCAAGTGAGTGCTGCTCAGGAATCTCCGCAGACCCATTGAAAGTGAATGGAGCTCCAGTGCGCTTGCTGGACCAGCATTTCTATTCAGTCACTTCCTCACTGCAAGGGGTTCAGTAACGCTGTAGTGAATAGGATGGGGGACACAGGACCCCCCTTGTTGAGATCAGATAGGGGATAACTTTTAATCTTGGTACAGCCCCTCTAAGAAGAAAATCCAACCTCAAATAGGTCTTAGACGTTGGGGGGCCCCAAGATAAACTTTTGCACCCGGACCCATGAGCCTTTAGCTATGCCCCTGGTCTTAACCCAACTGTTTTAATACACTAGAGAGATACAATATGAACAGTTTCCTCATCTAAATTCAGATAATTGAGTAAGGAAATGCTAAATGTAGAAAATATACTTAAAACCAATCTAATTATCCTACTTACAAACCTCAGATCAGACCCGGCTCTGTCTGTTAGGCAACTGGCCACGACAAGAGCTCTCCCCCACTGCCCAGTCTACAATAGAAGACCAGCCTCATCCCTTGGTTAGGGTTCGATCCTCCACCGTCTGTTAGTCAAAGAATGGAAGGGATCAAGTGGAAATTAAGACCTGTGTTATATGTAAGAATGGACAAGCTTATATAGGAACTAGAGATGAGCGAGTATACTCGCTAAAGGCAATTGCTCGAGCAAGCATTGCCTTTAGCGAGTACCTGCCCGCTCGAGACGAAAGGTTCGGGTGCCGGCGCGGGGAAGCGGTGAGTAGCGGCAGTCAGCAGGAGGGAGCGGGGGGGGGAGAGATCTCCCCTCCGTTCCGCCCCGCTCTCCCCCGCAGCTCCCTGCCCGCCGCCGGCACCCGAACCTTTTGCCTCGAGCGGGCAGGTACTCGCTAAAGGCAATGCTTGCTCGAGCAATTGCCTTTAGCGAGTATACTCGCTCATCTCTAATAGGAACATTTTATTTTTGACGTCTGAGTTTAGGCTGTGCTTTAAAGGAGATTAGAAAGCAGCGTCACTCTTGTCCACAGGCTGTGTGGTACAGACTTTAATATGGCTCAGCTGCAATACTAGTCATAGACAGTGGGCAAGACTGGCACTCTACCCTTAATTTCTTACCCCATAATTTGGGAGTGGGCTAAGTGAGTATGTGTGGGGGAAGATAATGTTTTTCCTTGTGGAGAGCATTGTGAGAGTGCAGGGATTCTTATCAGCCTTGCAATGCTTCATGGGAAAAAATATGGAAATAAGTGATGGAATAATCATCCATAGCGCCACCTATTGGGCTTTCATCTGAACCCTTTAAGAAAATATCCTTTTTAGAAAATCAAGTTCTCCATAGCTTTCCTGTAGGAGCTCTCAGCAGACAACAGGCATGGGAAGGTCTATGGAGAGCACACAGGATAGCGCTGCGAAATGTGTTTCCCTCCACACATGGAAGACGTTTGTGGATATTTTTTTTCCATTTCTACAAAACAGGACAGTTGCTGTAAACGACACAATATACTGTAATGTGAAACCCGGCATTATCCAGCAGGGCTCATCACTTCGGAGAAGATTCTCTGTAGTATAAAACTTCTTGAAGGATGACCGGGGGCCGACTGAGCTGAGTGAATCATCTGTAGCACAAGGAAACAGTGCATGGATTTTACATTTATGGGTCGTTATAGGATAAAGGTTGAAGGGATGATCTATGCAAAACATATACACTGCATTATGCCTAGTGCAGGGTCTGAGGGGGCGGAGCATGACGCAGCGACGCAACGGGCACAAAAAAAGAATCCCTATAGTGGCAGCATCCATGTTGACCTTAGGTTAAATGGCACTCTGTGCACAATGTTTTTCGGTGCCCTCCTCACCATCATCATAAGAAAAAAAACTATTAGGAACAATATATGGCAGAATACTGCGTTGCCCCTGCCTCTTTTCCAAAAAAAGTGTCCGAGGCTTGTCAGGAGGGGGCGTGGCCAACAAATGTATGTAGAATTTATACCAGAAACTGGCATAAAATATTCCAGAAATGTACGCTGGGTCCGGAATATGCAAACATTTCTGTCAAGGTGTACAGAGGAGCAGGGAACGTGTCTTCATGGATTCAGCACATCGTGCGCCCCGAGGAAACCTTACTAAGGCGGTGCAGGGAATATCGACCTTAGTAAATTTCCCCTTATATACATTGTACTGATAGGCAGTCTGCCCAAAGCAACATGATAGCAGTGTACCCACACCAAAACAGCTCATGGAGTAAACTACGTACCAGAACCAAGCTCATAAAATATATTTGGCATCAGAACCTACCTTAGTACATAAATACAGCACCAGAAAAAAGCTCATAACATAAGTACAGCTCCAGAACCAAGCTCAGTATATACATATAACACCAGAACACCAAAAATATAGCCCAGAAGCAAGCTTATAACTTAAATTCAGCACCAAAACTAAGCTCAGTACATAAGCACAGAACAAAAATCATAACAAAAACACAGCACCAGAATCAAACTCATAACATAAATACAGCATAAAGCAACCTCAGTACACAGATACAATACCAGAATCAAGCTCATAACATAAATACAGAACCAACATCAGTACATATATACAACCCCAAAAAACCAAGCTCATAACATAAATACAGAACCAGAACCAAGCTCAGTACATAAATACAGCACCAGAAGCAAGTTCCTTCAGCCTTCAGAGAGGAGATAGAGCCAGGAGGAGGATGATTCATGAAGCATCACAAGACGCTACCACACAAAGCAAGACAATCATCTGCCCAGGGCTTCATCTAAGGGGGACGATTGCTCCGAGTCCCAGCCTCCATCCACCTGTTGCCGATCCCTCAAGCTATTGGCGAGTCCCCTGTGTGATTACACGGGTTTCACGTAGCTAAGGCTGGTCATGGAAGTAATAAATATGTCAAAACATTTTGGCCAAGTCCCCTCTGAGGGATTCCCCTCCCTGACTAGGGGTGAATATGCAAAAATTCTATTGTAAATATGTAATGTGCTGCAATCGCTCAAGTGATAAGTTCTGGTTACTAGTAATATGGCGCAACAGCCAACAATAACCACACAGAATGTAAATTTCTGGTGACAGACGCGCTCAAAAGTAATAATTTTCTATCAAAAACTAAACCCGGTGATAATGAATGCAGGGAAGTGTTAAGTTGCTCCTCGGGACGATACGTGTTTGTCTGGGGACGGCGTGTTTGTTCTGCGCACAAGACGTGAACGCATTCCTGTCTCAGAAATGAATGGGGTTTCTGTCAGGAAATGTACGAGGGATCTCTGGGTACACGTCTGGCCTCTTTCAAGTCGGAAAATCTCCGCGCAGCCATAGGGCCCGAGCAGACGTATATAAAAGTTACCCTAAACCTTACATCCCCGCCTGGCGCCGCGCCAGCACGTCTAGCACTTTAAAATGATTTAATTTCCTTCGCTGGCAGCCAGCGCCGTGTGACGGGGAGTTTTCCGCAGAAAAGAAAGATCTGGCAGCGCGACTCCGACTCGTGAACCACCTTATAGCACAAGAAAAAAACCTTAACCATTTAATTCATTACATAGATTATAGAGCTTTATATGTTTTATATATTTTATATAAGGATTATGCATTTTATATACTTTATAAATTACTGTACGACTCCATGCCAGGAACACGTCCAGAGAAACCACAGGCTTTATTACACGGCCACAGGACCCAAAACAAACTCTTTCTTAAAGCGCAAGTCCTTTCAATTACTCTATCTATTCACACCCATATCCTTGCCCACAGGGGCAGTATTATAGTAGTTATATTCTTGTACAGAGGAGCAGTATTATAGTAGTTATATTCTTGTACATAGGGGGCAGTATTATAGTAGTTATATTCTTGTACAGAGGAGCAGTATTATAGTAGTTATATTCTTGTACATAGGGGGCAGTATTATAGTAGTTATATTCTTGTACATAGGGGCAGTATTATAGTAGTTATATTCTTGTACATAGGGGACAGTATTATAGTAGTTATATTCTTGTACATAGGGGGCAGTATTATAGTAGTTATATTCTTGTACATAGGGAGCAGTATTATAGTAGTTATATTCTAGTACATAGGGGGCAGTATTATAGTAGTTATATTCTTGTACATAGGGGGCAGTATTATAGTAGTTATATTCTTGTACATAGGAGCAGTATTATAGTAGTTATATTCTTGTACATGGGGGCAGTAGTATAGTAGTTATATTCTTGTACATAGGGGGCAGTATTATAGTAGTTATATTCTTGTACATAGTGAGCAGTATTATAGTAGTTATATTCTTGTACATAGGGGGCAGTATTATAGTAGTTATATTCTTGTACATAGGGGCAGTATTATAGTAGTTATTTTCTTGTACATAGGGGGCAGTATTATAGTAGTTATATTCTTGTACATAGGGGGCAGTATTATAGTAGTTATATTCTTGTACATATGGGGCAGTATGATAGTAGTTATATTCTTGTACATAGGGGGCAGTATTATAGCAGTTATATTCTTGTACATAGGGGGCAGTATTATAGTAGTTATATTCTTGTACATAGGGGGCAGTATGATAGTAGTTATATTCTTGTACATAGGGGGCAGTATTATAGTAGTTATATTCTTGTACATATGGGGCAGTATTAT
This sequence comes from Eleutherodactylus coqui, assembly GCF_035609145.1. Lineage (NCBI taxonomy): Eukaryota > Metazoa > Chordata > Amphibia > Anura > Eleutherodactylidae > Eleutherodactylus > Eleutherodactylus coqui. The sequence continues at coordinate 16,523,958 of NC_089839.1, read as the reverse complement.
AGTAGTTATACTCTTGTACATAGGAGGCAGTATTATAGTAGTTATATTCTTGTACATAGGGGGCAGTATTATAGTAGTTATATTCTTGTACATAGGAGGCAGTATTATAGTAGTTATATTCTTGTACATGGGGGGGGCAGTATTATAGTAGTTATATTCTTGTACATATGGGGCAGTATTATAGTAGTTATTTTCTTGTACATAGGGGGCAGTATTATAGTAGTTATATTCTTGTACATAGGAGGCAGTATTATAGTAGTTATATTCTTGTACATAGGGGGCTGTATTATAGTAGTTATATTCTTGTACATAGGGGGCAGTATTATAGTAGTTATATTCTTGTACATAGGAGCAGTATTATAGTAGTTATATTCTTGTACATAGGAGCAGTATTATAGTAGTTATATTCTTGTACATAGGAGGCAGTATTATAGTAGTTATATTCTTGTACATGGGGGGCAGTATTATAGTAGTTATATTCTTGTACATAGGAGCAGTATTATAGTAGTTATATTCTTGTACATAGGGGGCAGTATTATAGTAGTTATATTCTTGTACATAGGAGCAGTATTATAGTAGTTATATTCTTGTACATAGGGGCAGTATTATAGTAGTTATATTCTTGTACATAGGAGGCAGTATTATAGTAGTTATATTCTTGTACATTGGGGACCAGTATTATAGTAGTTATATTCTTGTACATAGGGAGCAGTATTATAGTAGTCATATTCTTGTACATAGGGAGCAGTATTATAGTAGTTATATTTTTGTACATAGGGGGCAGTATTATAGTAGTTTTATTCTTGTACATAGGGAGCAGTATAATAGTTGTTATAAACTTGTACATAGGAGCAGTATTATAGTAGTTATATTCCTGTACATAGGGGGCAGTATTATAGTAGTTATATTCTTGTACATTGGGGACCAGTATTATAGTAGTTATATTCTTGTACATAGGGAGCAGTATTATAGTAGTTATATTCTTGTACATAGGGAGCAGTATTATAGTAGTTATATTTTTGTACATAGGGGGCAGTATTATAGTAGTTTTATTCTTGTACATAGGGAGCAGTATAATAGTTGTTATAAACTTGTACATAGGAGCAGTATTATAGTAGTTATATTCCTGTACATAGGGGGCAGTATTATAGTAGTTATATTCATGTGTATAGGGGGCAGTATTATAGTAGTTATATTCCTGTACATAGGTAGTAGTATTATAGTAGTTATATTATTGTACACAGGGGGCATTATTATAGCAGTTATATTCTTGTACATAGGGGCAGTATTATAGTAGGTATATTCTTGTACATAGGGGCAGTATTATAGTAGTTATATTCTTGTACATAGGAGCAGTATTATAGTAGTTATATTCTTGTACATTGGGGACCAGTATTATAGTAGTTATATTCTTGTACATAGGGAGCAGTATTATAGTAGTTATATTCCTGTACATAGGGGGCAGTATTATAGTAGTTATATTCTTGTACATTGGGGACCAGTATTATAGTAGGTATATTCTTGTACATAGGGGGCAGTATTATAGTAGTTATATTCTTGTACATAGGGGCAGTATTATAGTAGGTATATTCTTGTACATAGGGGGCAGTATTATAGTAGTTATATTCTTGTACATAGGGAGCAGTATTATAGTAGTTATATTTTTGTACATAGGGGCAGTATTATAGTAGTTTTATTCTTGTACATAGGGAGCAGTATAATAGTTGTTATAAACTTGTACATAAGAGCAGTATTATAGTAGTTATATTCCTGTACATAGGAGGCAGTATTATAGTAGTTATATTCTTGTACATAGGAGCAGTATTATAGTAGTTATATTCTTGTACATAGTGGCAGTATTATAGTAGTTATATTTTTGTACATAGGGGGCAGTATTAGAGTAGTTATATTCTTGTACCTAGGAGGCAGTATTATAGTAGTTATATTCTTATACATAGGGGGCAGTATTATAGTAGTTATATTCTTGTATGTAGGAGGCAGTATTATAGTCTGAATAGACCATGGGTAAAACCATATTTGGTCTTGAGGTGGTTAATAATATGTATACCCGCATAACATACTCTTATTTACCGTTTGCATAATATAAACAAATTGAAAAAAGAAAAATCTTTCAGCAGTAAAACCTTCCACCTGGCAGGGAGTGTCAGTTTCCAATTAGCAATACTGTAATTAAGCTGGAAAACGCTCAGGAGGTTACTTTACCCAGAGTTCGACTTGGGAGGTGATGTTTAGTCCACTGGGAAACCAATTTACCAAAAGACATGAAACCACTAGAGATCACCCCGGGATTCCAATGGAGGTGTCTAAACATTTTTCTAGGCACAATAACATGTTTTCTTACAACTAATCCCTACTTTTCCAGGCCAGGAAACTCCTTTAAACAATTTGTTGCTACGATTTTAGCTATAAAAGTGAATGCAAAAATGAAATTTTATTTGATTCTACAAGTCTGGCCAGACATTACTGAAACCTAATTGGATGGTAATGTTAGCTGTGCATATTCTTAGCACTGTGTCCTGGATTCCAAATGAAAACACTCATTAGCATTTCTTAGATAATAATATTCCGGCCGCCTGTAGTCAACACTAGGGGGAGCTTACTGAAGATATATTATTGTTCAACGGGAGTGGTGTGAATACATATTAATCTCTGGTTGGGCAGATCTTCTATGCTGCACCCCAGAGCAGAGCCAGTGGTTCCTCTGTACTACACATAATTCAAATGGGCTTTTTATTATAAACTATAGGTAGGATATTTCTATATTGTCATAAAATATATCATTGGCTGGTGTACTATAGACCAATATTTTGCACCAAGAAAGGGCATACACTGTTCATTAACTTGATGAATTTTATGACTTTTTAAACACTTGAAAACACCAAATTTACATTCCCTCATTTTAGTGGAGCTTATATTTCAGTTTTGCTGTATCGCCTGGAACATATCATGCCATTATCATTGGAGGGTAGGATCAGCAGAGTCATCTCATTATCATTGGAGGGTAGGATCAGCAGAGTCATCTCATTATCATAAGAGGATGAGGTCAGTAGAGTCATCTCATTATCATTAGAGATTGGGGTCGGCAGAGTTATCTCAATATAATTAGAGGCTAGGGTCCGCAGAGTTATCTCATTATCATTAGAGGTTGGGTCGGCAGAGTTATCTCAATATCATTAGAGGCTGGGGTTGGCAGAGTTATCTCATTATCATTAGAGGCTGGGGTCAGCAGAGTTATCTCATTATCATTAGAGGCTGGGGTCGGCAGAGTTATCTCTATCATTAGAGGCTGGGGTCCGCAGAGTTATCTCAATATCATTAGAGGCTGGGGTCCGCAGAGTTATCTCATTATCATTAGAGGCTGGGTTCGACAGAGTTATCTCATTATCATTAGAGGCTGGGGTCGGCAGAGTTATCTCATTATCATTAGAGGCTGGGGTCGGCAGAGTTATCTCATTATCATTAGAGGCTGGGGTCGGCAGAGTTATCTCATTATCATTAGAGGCTGGGGTCGGCAGAGTTATCTCATTATCATTAGAGGCTGGGGTCGGCAGAGTTATCTCATTATCATTAGAGGCTGGGGTCGGCAGAGTTATCTCATTATCATTAGAGGCTGGGGTCAGCAGAGTTATCTCATTACGAGGCCGTATTCACATGAGTGTTTTATTGCGGCTATTTTGACGCGATTAAAATGTCGCCCAAAAGCTGTGACCATCTGAAGCATTGGATTTCAATGTTTTCATTCAGATGGGCGATTTTCTGGCGTTTAAAATCAGCTGACCGGAAAAGATAGCACATACGCTGCAGATTCCGGCGGCCGCTTTTTTTCACCTGGCTAGAAAAGATAGTTCTTGCCCTATCTTTTGGCCGGAATCCCCCGGCAGCTCCCATAGAAGCATATGGAAGCTGCTGGAAAAGAGAAGGGTAGGGAGGAGGAGGGAGTTTAGCATGACTAGCGCGGTTAAACTCCCTCCCTCTCCCTTTACTGGCAGCACCCATAGGTTTCTATTGAAGCTTCTATTGCGATGATCAGCCGGAAAAGAGAGGGGGAGTGAGGGGGAGAGAGTTTAGCATCACTAAAGTATTCCCCCCCCCCCCCAGCGGCTGGAATTCCGGTCTGCAGCGTATATATGCCGCACTCGGCCGTGTGAATGGGCACGAAAATGTGAGATTTAGCCATGACTTGGCCTCAGCATTCTCTGGTCAATCGCAACGCCCTTGTGAATAAAGCTTAAGAGGGCAGTCAGCAGTGTCATCTCATTATCACTGGGGGACAGAGTCAGTAGAGTTATCTCTTTATCATTAGAGGATGGAGTATACAGAGTCATCTCATTATCAGTAGAGGGTGTGATCAGAAACATCTTCTCATTAATATTAGAGGGCATGGTCTGCATCGTCCTCTGATTATTATTGGAGGGTGAGATCCATGGAGTCATCTCATTGTCACTAGAAGGTGGGATCAGCCATGTCATCTCATTATCATTAGAGGGTGAGGTTAGCAGAGTCATTTATCATTGAAGAACTGGGTCAGCAGAGTCATCGCAGTAGAGGGGGGGGGGGGGATTAGCAAAATCATATTTTTATGATTAGAGAACAGGGACTGCAGAGTTATCTCATTATGATTAGGAGACAGGGTCAGCAGAGTAATCTTATTATCACTAGAGGGCAGGGTCAGCAGAATCATTAGTGGATGAGGCCAGCAGAGTAATCTCATAAGAGGGCGGGGTCACCATTCATCTCATTATCATTAGAGAGCTAAGTCAGTAAATTAATCTCATAGTTATTAGAAAGTAGGGGATTTAAAGGGTTTGTCCAGCTTTGATATTTATGGCCTTTCCTCAGGCAGATCATCAATAGTAGATTGACAGCAGTCCACCGTCCAGGACTCCACCATCAGCTATTTGCTGAGGCTAGTGCTCTCGTGCAGTGAGCTGACTTTTGCAGGAAGAATGCAGCTCCATTCTTACTGCAGTGGCCAGGTTTGGTATTGCAGGCCAATTTGTGTTTCATTTCAATACCTGCAATACCAAGCCTGGCCACTATTTGCTTCTTTCAGGAATCAGCTCAGTGCATAAGAGCCATGACCCGGCAAGCAGCTGATAATGGAGGTCCCTGATGATGGACACCCGTTGATCTACTATTAATGTCCTGTTCTGAGTAAAATAGTTCACAACTGGACAACCCTTTTTAAGACTCTGTCACCTACTTTTAGCCATATAAATTTAGCTTATGGGCTGAAAGTAGGTGACCCATGCAGTCCGGGGATGTAAGTGTTATACTTACCTATCCCTTTGTTCCCCTCAATGTGAGCGCTGAAACCCACCGCAATAGTGTATTAAGCGGCATTGCTAAGTAGTTCACCCATTATAAAATTAGAACAGACGGACTACTTAGCACGCTGCTCAATGTATTGATGGGGGGTGGGGGGGGGTTAGGTATAAAACTTACATCCCTGGACTTCATGGGTCACCTACTTCCAGCCCATACATTTAGCTTATAGGGCTAAAAGTAGGTGACAGATTCCCTTTTATGGCAACTCTATTGTACTGCTGAAGACATTTGCTTTACTATCTCATGAGCAGCGCACATGGCGATCACATTTAGCGGTTGTCTATGGTGTTTTATATACTTATTTTTATGGCCATTATTTTTTCCTCCAGGATATATAAATGAGGATTTAAAGAAAACAGCGGATGCAAAGAGTCTATAAGAAGAAATGAGATCCATGTGGAGTTTCACTGCAAACAGATTTATAAATAAGGAATCGCTTTCCTTTGAAGTAAGTTGTTTTATTGGAAAGAGATGAGTCTTCAGGAAATAACAGGATGGGCGACCCGACCGGTGCGGATGAAACATGTCTGTTAAGTAAAATCCCTCATGAAACCTGGATATTATTCTGCCCTGGAGATTTTTGTATCAGTCACATATTGTGAGTTCCGACCAGCAATTCACTTAGCTTGCGGTTGTATCTGGAGCCTGAGGGCCCTTTTACACACACTGAAATATTCCGCAATACCCTATAGAAAATTTTGTTGTTAAAATCTGCAAAAAAATCTGCATGTCTAAACGCGGACCTAGATCCTGAATAGCTGGCAGAATTCAAGGGAAACGTCGCATCGCACTCGCTTCACGTCACGTCACACGCCGTGCAATGTGTTTTACTGTCCCATTGAAAACCATGGGCAATGTGTTCCGAGGAAGGCAAAAAGATAGGACATGCAGCAATTTGTATATTTGCTCATGTATATTACTCCATCCAAAAGAATGGGGTCCAGATTCGTGAGAGATTTGTGCGAATCGAAGGAACTTTCACACAGGACGGAACTAGTCCATGCCGACATCTCTGTCACAATGTTTTTCCTATGGGGTGTGAATTCTGCACCTGTTAAAATCTGCACTTCTTTACTTTAGAACCACATGATTAAATTCCGTAGCATAAAAACTTTCTGCCATTGAGTTAAGGAAATCTTGCGGACATGTTGTTGTGGATTTCTAACATTCAGGAGATGGAATTCTGCAATTAACCCTTTGCAATCCAATTTTGGATTCAGGGTTTCCTAGGGGTCTCTCTCTTTCTGCCATTATACAATGGCGCCATCTGCTGCCTAGAGCAAGTACTGTGGTATGGGACATGCTGAAGAGGCCCCCTGACAACAGAGCAGCCAGTAATTTACAGTAAGAATACCCTGCCGGACGTCTTCCAACATCGAAGCTGTACAGCCTTCAATCAGAATGTCTTCAGACGTCAGACAGTGGATTGAAAAGGGTTAAAGTCTGCAGAATAAAACCCAAGAAATTCGACAAGACATTCCGCAGAATTCATTCTGTAGTTAAAAAAAATACAACAAACTCTGCATCTGTGCCACGTCCTGTGGACGGTTCTGTCTAGTGTGAAGGATCCCTAAGTGGGTCCAAAAGCAAATTTTTTCCCCCTTATGAGATCAATTCTCTAAATGACGTGTGTAAGAAGAGGGCCAATTTAATACCTGAGTGAAGAAAAAAAATGAACACTTGTACTCACCTAATTCAGCAGGTTGCATGCCTTTGTGCGGCTTCCTAATGGTCTTTGTTCTCTTCCGGTTCCAGCAGTTACAGGCCCGTCTAAGCATATGAACGCTGCAGCCAATCATTGGTCTCAACTTGTACTGAGACCGATGATTGGTCGCAGCGGTCACATGCTTAGACAATCATGTGACCACTGAACCCAGAAGTCAGTAGAGACTGTGAGGACCAGATTGACAGGGGCATGCAAGGGGCGAATAGAACCTGTTTTATTATTTTTATTACGCTCCTCAATAGATTGCAATCGTATTTGTTACTATGGGACTTGGGACAGATGAACCGTTTGCCCTATGGTTAAAGCAGCCCTGAGCAACAATCAAGAGTGGGACCCTCGCTGCCATTTTAGTCAATTTTTCACATAATTTCAAAATCCCTAGTGGTCTGCACACCTCCCAACTTTGAAATAATGAAAAGAGGGACAAATCTAGCAGCCATGGTCCTTGTGTTCCCTCACAATAACCATATTCGTTAGTGACCCTTCACTGTACTGATGTCTCTAATACCTCTCATGTGTGGTGCCTTCCCTCCCGGGCCCTTTACACTATACATTTACAGTATTTCGCACTAACCACTTCCTTCCTGTGATGTACATGGAGTGGGAAGGAGTGGATCTTCATGGGGTGGGAAGGACTTAAAGACAGGGCAGTACATAGAGATGAGGGAGTCCCATAGTAAATATTAAAGTGAAATCCTCTTTCTAGTAGGAGAACGGAGTAGGTGAGTTTCAGGATTTTTATTTATTTTAACTGGCCCAAAGGTGGCACTAACAATGCCTAGGGCGATAATACTGTAATCCGAGAAGACAAAAATGTCTGTACGTTAAATTCTGCATAGAGAGAGACGTTGTTTGAAAATTGGGGGACATGGCTAAAAGAAGTCATCATGGTGGCTTGGGTCGTATGGAGAAAAAAAAATTAAAGTGAATGACTCCAATCGGAAAGGACTTCACCTGTGATCATTGCAAGAAACTGTAGTGTAATTCCTACAGTTTAAATTCAACATAGAGAGAGACGTGGTTTGAAAATTGGGAGACATGGCTAAAAGAAGTCATCATGGTGGCTTGGGTCGTATGGAGAAAAAAAAAATAAAGTGAATGACTCCAATCGGAAAGGACTTCACCTGTGATTATTGCAAGTAACTGTATTGTAATTCCTTGCAAGATCTGCAGACTATATAAACTGGGGCCCAGTTTCAAAATTTGCCCGGGGGCCCACAGAATTCTAGTTATTTCTCTGTGTGGGGCACATAGTTTAAAAAATAATGCACACCACTTTATACATCACTTCTTGGAGATTTCAAAGTCTGTTCTTCAAAGTTGGCAAATATGTTTTAACTATTGATTGACAGCTGCAGACGACAGGAGGGCATCGGTTATACATAACTCAATGTAGTGGACTGCAGCTGTGGAAAATCGATCTCCAAAAAGTCTCCATAAAAGTCCTGATATAATCCATTATTATCACTAGGACTTTCTCTCTAAAGTAGAAGCCTGTATGGAAAAAAATCAATATGGTCCTGAAATGAACATTTCAAAAGAATACCTTGTGATCCTGGTGAGCAAATATTTGAGTATAACAGAGAAAGCAGGAAACCGATGACGGCAAAGCATGTGATTCATGTAGTATGCCACCAGCGAAGATCAGCATCTATTTACCGACGACTAATTAATGTGACTTTAATTACAGGTCTCGTTTTTCTGCCCCTCTTTATAGTCAGTGTGCAGGGCCCATGAAAAGTATTTACGCCTTTGGAGCTATTTATGTTTCATTAACTTGCAGGAGACGTTTAATTAGACTTTTTGGAACTTGTTCAATGGAAATGGAATAAGGGTACTTTAACCATTGTGCCATTTTTTGTAGGGTTTTGGCTTTTGCATCAGCCAGATGTGCTATTACATATAATTAAGGTGGATTTTTTTTAGAAATCAGATTACAGTCCAGTAAACATTTTCATTTTTTATTGGTAGAGAAAACTTTTTGCAAGGGATTCTCTCTGCAAAGGTTTTACTATATCGAAAGTGTCTGAGGGTCCCTGCTCTTTCCAGAGCCCAGTTCGCTACTAAGCCACAATCCAAGTTGGTATGCCCTGATCTGGGCCACAAAGACCTGCTGTCACCACCTCCTGGGTACATTAACTGGGAGACCTTGGTCACACTCAAAGACCTGAGCCTGTCCCTGCCAGTTCTTTCTTAGACTCCACTGACCTTCCAGAGCTCAGGGCCACGTCACCGCCTGACCCGTTACAACTAGGTACGACTCGGTAGGATCAGCAGATATTAGTGTATCTTGACGCCACCATGAAGCTAGGGGTGTGACAGGTGTTGGATGCTGGAACGGCCCTGTCACACCCCTAGCTCCCGATTGGTGATTTTTCAAAAGTCCTAGCATCACCTTGTTGCCTGGGCTCCACACAGGGGCGTAACTATAGAGGATGCAGGGGATGCGGTGGCACCCGGGTCCAGGAGCCTTAGGGGGCCCATGAGGCCTCTTTTCTCCATATAGGGAGCCCAGTACTATGAATAAAGCATTATAGTTGGGGGCCCTGTTACAGGTTTTGCATTGGGGCCCAGAAGCTTCAAGTTACGTCTCTGGCTCCACGGTTACGGTGAGTTCATGTTAGCCTTACATCATTAGCTGGAAATAGTAGCATGTTACAGGGGTAGTATGGAACCATTTACAGTGAATAATGTAAGATTAACATGAGCTCAGCTTCACCGCGCAGCCCAGTCAACAAGCTATACACACGGTGCTGCTAGGAGTTCACTCGCAGCAGCCATCCCCCGTACCATCATCCCTGGGCAAGCGGAAGTCGCCACTTTCGTGCTGTTGCAAAGCCCCCTGCACTGAGGCTCGGCCTCTGCTGCCTCAGTGCTCCGTAGTGTCCTTCTGCCGGCGCTGCCGCTCGGAGTTTTATCGCACCTCAGCGCTGCAGCTAAGCCCCCTGCACTGACGCCCCAGCTCCGCTGCCTCAGTGCTCGTTATGCTCCTTACTCCGGCGCTCTGACCATTACCGCTGCACTCCGGGTCATTAGGAAAGCCGCACCTTGTGCATGTGGAGCCAGCTGTGGCGATCACATTTGTGACAATCTCCTCCCCTGCCTCTGGATCCATCAGCACGCTCCTTGGATCAGATGAGCGCTGAAACTGATGGCTGACAGCAGGGAAGGGCTGAGTGTGGACAGTGGGGTGCACATGAGGACGCTGCTGGGACCAGAAGAGAGCGACGGGGGGAGCCTCACACATCAGAAGGCCGCAAATAGCAGGAGGACAGTGCAAGCATTCTACTGAGCTGCCAGGATCTGCAGGGGGAGGCATCTCTGCAGCCAATCAGCATCAGGGGGCGTCACCCCCTGTCAATTTTGACTCCACCAGGGCTTCCTGGTGGCGTCAAGATACACTAATACCCAATCAGCATATCCAGAAAGGAAAGATGAAAACGCGGCATTCCTTTGTATTCATAATTAAAAGCAGCACTTTATTTCATATCAAAAACTAACGAGTGGACTGTCCAGAGAATGGAGGAGACGGGCATCAGTTATCGCTGCAGCGAGAAGCAAAATGGATCAGTAGAACAAGTGCCTTGGGAGGATTGGGTTTAAATGACAGAAATGAATTACATGTTTTTTTATGATTTTAATTGCTTATTTTAATTATTTCCTAATTATTAGGCAACAAATGAGGCATTGCCTTAAAATACAGCTCCAGTTCTCTAGGATTTGTGAAGGTTTGATAAAGCGTCATGTGACGCGAAACAGCCGTCGCCTATTTTTTGTGCACGTGTCCTGGTTTTGCACCTGCTATTTTTTGATATTAAATAAAGTGCTTTTTGCAATTATGAATACCAATCCCCAGAGGCGTAACTGGCAGATCTTGGGCCCCGATGCAAAATCTGTAACAAGGTCCTCTACCTACCAAGTGCTGTTTATAATACTGGTTCCTTCTCATGTGATGGAGGGGCCTTTGGGCCCCCTAAGGCTCCAGGGCCCGGTAGCAACTGCTACCCCTGAATCCCCTATAGCTATGCCCCTGCCGACTCCTTCCTCAGCCTTTGCTGACCCTCCAGAGCTCGGGGCCACTCCGCTACCTGACCCCGGCCACACTATTACATCATCATCTAGTAGAATCTACTGTGATTCTGAAGGCCAAAGGAGATCCAACGCTCTACTAGATGCCGGTCTATATAAATGATCAAGAAAGGTGAAAATTACCTTTAAGACCAAAACTCCCATCCTAGCACTGTATCTTGGTATGTAACCATACATTTAGTGTATGTATTATCGGAACGCGCATCTGATATTTGTTATGTGTAATTATTAAATTCCTAATTCAATGCTGGAAACAGGAAAAATAATAAAAGGAGCGTAGCGGTTCAGGAGAGGAGAAGTAGGAGAACCCTCCCGATATAATGAGGTGCTGCCAGACATAAATCCTCGGGCTGTTAGATCAAACATTGACCTGTGACCCTGTAGATCAGATATTGCTCCGTGATACTTAGCACCTATTACCCAGCTGCTCATTAAGGGGCGACGCTTCTCGGCACGAAATCTTAGGGATGGGGGGTTAGTTGGATTCTGGGGAAATTGATTTTGGTTACTCTTTTCCCCTTTTTATCTTTAGCCCAAACTAGTAACAGATGTCGTGTTGAAGTGAATACGAGCACTGAGCAGTTTCAATACATTCCCGAGACTGGTACTAAATATACAGCAGCTGTGGGACATTTTTAGGCTTCATTCACATCAGCGTCATTCACTGATTTTCGTGAAAATACAGGACACATTAGTGCTGCATGCAGACGGCATAAAAGCAGTTGGATAGAACCCATTATAGTGCATGGGTCCCATCCGGCACTGTTCAGATCTGACATGGGCCAGATCTGGCTCTTCTGGTTCTGCAATTGTTTGGCTCCCATGACACAGCTGAATGATGGAAAATAAAAGCGCAAGTGAGAACGAGACTTTAGCCATGTGAAGTCAGGGTAGGAATCCTACGGTATCAATATTAGCAAAGGCCATTGAGATAAAGTTGCAGACTGTATATCATTTTTAAAAGACACCATCTGAAAATTACATGTTGTTCGCAATTTATCATGTCTATCCATGAAAATGTAAGGAGGGAGCTCAGGTTCAAGTTTGTACAGTTAGCAACCTGAGGGAACAGTTTGCGTTCAAATGGCCCACATCAAAAATTAAATACCTAGGCATCACCCTGACGGCGAACCCCTCCCTCCTATATGACACAAACTACACCCCGTTGATTAAAAAAGTGAAGAACCAGCTCGACCAACTAAAAATACCACTTATTTCCTGGCTAGGTAGGAAAAACCTTATTTCTACATATATCCTCCCGCCCATTATTTATATATTGCACTCGGTGCCAATCGACCTACCCGCTACCTTCTTCTCACAAATGCACAAATTGTTCCGTGACTATATCTGGGGAGGGCATAATCCGAGACTGGCCTTTTCATTCCTGAGCCAAAAGCGCCCCCAAGGAGGTACGGGACTCCCAGACCTCCAGCTATACCACAAGGCGATTCACATCACCAGATGGATCCTCTTAATAGATAACACAATTGCCTCCCCAACACTTTGTATGGAAAGGACAATACTTGGGAAGGATAACCAAGGTCTGCTGTGGGTTAATGGTCTCACACAAGATAAACATGTGCACCTTAACCCTATCACAAAATGCACCATCAAGATACTGAAACATGCACGGATGGGAGTGACAAGTGCAAAGTCCCTCCCCCCCATGACACCAGCTTCCATAATACCCTCTATCCTAGCCAATAGACCACGGGGAAGTGAAGGAATATGGGATAAACTCCAATCCACCACAATTTACGATATTCTTAAGGGCCCCACTTTGACAGACCCGATGCAGCTAGACAGCTGGCTCCCACAACCGCCGCGCAACTTCTTGGAAAGGGCTACTCTATATCGCTCACTGAGACAGTTCCAAGCCACCCACCTTGAGAACTCGAGGGACCCGACATGGCTTGAGACATATACTTCCCTACCCTCTCGACCAAAAATGTTGGTTACACATCTTTATAAAGGACTTCTGTTGCAAAAAGCCTCAGAAAGGCCCTGGTTTTTGAGGGAATGGGAAAGAGAACTGGGACTTACTCTCAGTCGAGAAGATACCCTAAAAGTCCTGAGGAATTCCCACAGGTTCTCAAAATGCATTCGCACACAGGAAAACTCTTACAAGCTGTTGACCAGGTGGTATAGAACCCCGGTCACAACTTCCAAAACGAACCCGACATCTACAGACGTCTGCTGGAGATGTGAGGAAGAAAAAGGGACAGCCCTCCATATCTGGTGGGAATGTTCAAAAATTAAGCCCTACTGGCGGTCAGTCACCAACATTATCAACAAAATATGCCATACCTCTTACTCCTTTAGACCGGAGGAGATACTTATCTGGCTCCCCACAAACCATTTCAAACCCTCAAAAAAAAGTTTGCCTACAATCCTTTTAACGGCAGCTAAACTCCTGATACCCCTCTTCTGGAAAGAGAAGGAGATTCCACAAATCCGCCAGTGGTTAGACAGGATAGCGCAAATCTTTCGGTTTGAGGAGATCCTGGCGTGGGAGGCCAACACCAGGGACGACTTCACGGCCCTTTGGACCCCATGGATTTGCTTTCAGGACAATCCAGATTTCGCCGCAACCTAAAATAAAGGATCTGCCTATGTTCACATCACAATATAAAGACAACATCTTGCTGTTTGTTCTCCAAAATTGTTTTCCCTAATTGTTTTTCCTAAATCTACCCCACCTGACCATACCCGGTTCCCCTAGGGGTGTTTCTTGTTACACCTCGCACCCTCACCCCCCCCCCCCCCCCCCCGCCTATACCCCTGATTGTCCTCCCCGTTACCTGGCCGGAAGTATGCTATAAATGACAGAAGCGTTATATTTATTCTGATGTCTGTAACTGAATGGTTATTCTCAAACTGGCCCTGCGTGGCTAATATGCATGTCCTTATATCCGGCACTGTTATACCATTATTTCAATAAAAAGAAATTGTTTAAAAAAAAAAAAAAAAAGTTTGTACTGTAATGAGCTCTGTTATGATTCCTATAGTTATGTCATTTTGATGGTATAAGGGTGCCCTCTGTTGGCCGTCATACATTACTGTAGTTTGTGTGTTTCTCTATGGAGTGTTGTATGCAACTTCCCATTGGCTGCAGAGGTCAGATGGGAGATCTGGAGGACTTGAGATCATAGAGAGCTGCAAGCTGGAGAGCAATTCCAGTAGTACTGAACCTTAAGAGAGACTATATTACTGAGAGAGGAGTGGGAAGTTAGCTTGGGGAGCCGTTTGCAATGTGTCCTGGAGAGTCTGTGCATGTTAAAGAGGGACAATGGCACAAGAAAGGAGGCAGTCTGTGTCTGAGAAGCACAGCTCTCTAACGCTGTCACTGAGGGAACAAAGCTGCCGGGACTACAGCTAGAGAGTCTGCTAGAAAGAGTCACATCATCCTGCAGTTTTGGAAATTGGGGTATCCCCAAAATACATCCAAAGACACAACACCTACATAACCTACATTATGGTACTTAACACGCTGGAGATCCGTAAGTGAGGTGGGCCCTCAGGAAAAGTGACTTAAATGCAGGTCTGTCAGTTAAAATATTGAAATTCGAGCCAGCTCGAAAGGAACGCATAATCAACCTCCAGTTACGGAGAAGTTTTTGGGCAACACTTGAGTTACTTTTCTAAAGCATTTGACACTGTGCCGCATAATAGGTTAATATATATAATATGACAGCTTGGACTGTGCAAAAACATGTGTAGCTGGGTGAAGAACTGGCTCGGAGACAGAAAGCAGAGGGTGGTAATAAATGGTTCATACTCTGATTGGGCCACGGTCTCTAGAGGGGTGCCACAGGGTTCAGTATTAGGCCCCATTCTGTTCAATATATTTATCAATGACCTGATAGAGGGACTACACAGTTAAATATTGATATTTGCAGATGATACAAGTTTATACAAGATAATTAATACAACGGAGGACAATGTACGGCTGCAAATGGACCGAGATAAACTGGGGGCTTAGGTAGAAAAATAGCAATATACACTAAATGGGGTACTGCTAGGGAAAAGTGATACAGAAAAATACCTAGGGTTACTAGTTGACTGTAGACTTAACTAGAGCAATCAATGCCAGTCAGCTGCTGCAAAAGCAAATAAAGTTTTGGGGTGCATTAAAAGAGGTATAGGGGCGAGGGACGAGAACATTATTCTACCGCTATGTAAGGCACTTGTCAGGCCCCATATGGAATACTGCGTACAGTTCTGGACACCCGTCCTCAGGAAAGATGTTGCAGTGCTTGAGGGGGTTCAAAGAAGGACAACTAAATTAATAAATGGAATGAGAGGACTGGAATACCCAGAGGGGCATCAAAATTAGGATTATTCACACTTGAAAAAATACGGTTAAGGGGCGACCAAATGACTATGTATAAATACATTAGAGAACAATACAAGGATCTTTCCCATGATCTGTTTATGCGACGGTAACATGAGGGCATCCTCTATGTCTAGAAGAAAGCAAGTTTCATCACCAACATAGAAGGGGATTCTTTACTGTAAGAGCAGTGAGACTGTGAAAATCTCTGCCTGAGGACATGGAGATGGTGAAACCATTATAGGAGTTTAAGAGGGGACTAGATGTCTTTTTAGAGCACTATAATATTAAGGGTATCGACATTAAATAGTCAGAATGGGTTTTCGTTAGGGGATCTTTCAACTGCCCGACTTGGAGTCAGGAGGGAACCTTCTCTGAAGAGTGTTGATCCATTGATTATTTTTACTGCCATTATGGAGCTGGAAGAATTTTTTTCCCGCAGGGTGGGGTAAATTGGTGATGTCATAGAGTAGGTAGGCAGTGTTATCTAGTGAGGGTTGGTGATGTCATAGAGTGAGGAGGCAGTGTTATCTAGGGAGGGTTGGTCATGTCATAGAGTGAGGAGGCAGCGTTATCTAGGGAGGGAAGGTGATGCCACACAGTGAGAAGGTACTGTTATTTAGGGAGGGTTGGTAATGTCACAAAGTGAGGATGTAGTGTTATCTAGGGAGGGCTGGTGATGTCACAGTTTGAGGAGGAAGTGTTAATTATGGTGGACTGGTGGTATTACAGAGTGGGAAGGTAGTGTTATCTATGGAGGGCTGATGATGTCATAGAGTGATCAACAGTGTTATCTTGGGAGGGTTGGTGATGTCATGCAGTAGTGGGGGTTGGATTATTAGGGGAAAGACTAATTATGTCATAGCGTTAAGCGGCGTGGTTAATTGGGAACAGCTAGCAATTCCAATGCTCATCTCAAGTTCCAGACATCTAGTCCTTGAGATGGACAGTGACCTCACTACTGAGTCAGGACTTCAATGCCTGCACACGGCCCACTGCAGATTGCTTCACCATCATTTTTATGATTGAACTTGGCATTTGGTAATGGGGAGGGGTGATATTGGTACCCTATCTTTAATCTAAAGGAGGAAAGGAGGGCGAGTTCCAATTTTCGCAGTGGGAACCCTGTTACGCCCCTCGTTAATAGCATTACTTTGGCTTCAAACTTAATTTTTTTATATACAGCTACAAAATCTGGAAATCTTTCCCGTGATCTCTCTATTATGACAATCTCTTAATAAATACAATCCATAGCAAATGGTCTCCATGCCCCAGACGCAGATGTTCTCTGGAAGATATAATGCAATTACACAGTTTATGGTGCCTCATTAAGGAGAAGGAGTGTTGTACATGGGGCAGTATGAGGCGCATGAGGACAAATACTAACATTAGGTCCTCTTTTAGAATCTATAGTAGTTCATACAACACACAATGGCCAACATTTCTGTAATGAAGGCTCCTATTGAGCAACAGCAAGTAGAGATCTTGAAAAGCAGGAACAATTGATACAGAAAGAATATGTGGGGAGAGCTTTATTTATCATTTTATTAAATCCTATCTGCAGCGATGACAGATGTGCTTTGTTTCCCTGCAATAAGGACAATCTCAACACATCCTGCTTCAGATAACGACATTATTCACATTGCTGTAATAAAGAAAAATCACTGTGTCAACATGAGAACAAATAAAGTTATGTTAAAATGAAGCACATCATTGTTTTTCTAGTAAAATTCTTTGCCAGATTGATATATCCTACAGCTATCTTCCCATTGGAAAAATACTGACTCCAAGATGGCAGCATTCAAAATGGCCATCATGTTAGTCACATGGCCTAATAGGTTTCTCCCTTCCCCCACAGCTTGTATGCAAAATTGGATCACCGCCCACTGGACTGTTTTAACTCTATATGGGTTTTTCCAATGCATTTTAATTGAGTTTGAAAGGAACAGTAAATATAAAAAAATTGTGAAAAACTAAAAAAAAAGTGAAAAACCTAAAGAGTTTTTCCAGGATTAACATATAGATGTCCTATCTTCAAGATAGGTAATCAATATCAGATTGGACGGGATCTGCAACTGAGGAACCCTGCCAGTCATCTGATTTAAGAGGCCGTGTTGCTTGCGTGAGTGCTGTGCCTCTTCTCAGGCATGTAATATCATGTTTATCACTTACATGGGTAATCCAGCACTGCAGCTCTGCGGTTCTCCTAGTCTCTGTTGACAGTGAAAGTCACGTGAACACTATCTGCCAATCAGATGCCACATTATTACCATGCCTGTTCTCCTGACATCAGTACTCACATCTCAGGATCATAATGCCAGGAGTTTGGAATGGTGATGCTGTTGCCTCTGATTGGCAGGCAGTGGTCACCTGACTTCTGAACAGAGACTGGGAGATAAGCAAGGCTGTAGTGCTGGATCGCTGGGGCTGAAGACAGGTAGGTACTGCTGTGTTTGTTATTTTAAGAGATCTGCTCCTGGTATTAACATTTCAAAAAGTTACCGGACAACACTGTAGGTTTTTAACTTTTTCACATTTTTTTAAGGTTTACTATTTCTTTAAAACCCAATAAAAATAGAATAATATAAAAATGATGCTTTAAATAAACCTATCCCCAAGTGCAGGAATACTCTTTACGCATGAGTTTTGTTGGGAAGGAAGATGGAGAAAATCTGTCTCTGGATGTCATTAGAGTCGATTCTAAGAATGCTCTGTTTTTTTTCTCCTAATTAATATTCTTTGTTGAGACTCATGGACAACTTCCCAACGGTACGGGAGGAGGCAGCCCATTCTGGAGACGTAAAGCAGATGACCCATCGTATAATACGAGTCTCACTCTCATCAGAAGTACTGTCTGCATAGGAAGGAAAGTCGGAAAAATTAAAGGCCTGAACGCCGAACCTTGGGATTCTAAGATTAAAGGGCAGCGAGTCTTTCTGCATATGAATATGTTATTTTTCTTGTCGGAATTGATAAATACAGAACCTGATTATAAGGAGGTGACCTGTATGATCTACATGCTTTATCTCTTGCTATTGTTGTTTTTTGTCTGTCCTGATAGTGCTGCAATTTAAAGTCCTTTTCCAATGCTGGAATGAGACTTGTCATTTAGGTCCTGTAGTGGGAATCAAGCAGGATGCTAACTCAGCAATGATCTGATATTTTGATGTGGGCAATATGACAGTCCTTCTGCAAACATGGCAGCATAAAAGCACTCATATGACTCAAAGTGCCTAACAGTGATTACTCACATTCTCTGTTGTTAGGCTCAAGAGTGTCCTGCATCTGGTTCTGCTATCCACATAGAGTAACTGTTAGGGTTAGTGATGGAAGGAAAGAATATTGTGTGGCCCCTTCCCCTGCCTCTGGACCTATATTATCCCCCTCCTATTCTTACTCCTCTTCTATACTTCTCCCATGGCTGAAGAAACGCATTAGGGAAGACACCACCCTTTCTTGCCCAAAAGCACCCTCCCTGCGGTGTTGAGTAATGGCAGACTGGCCAGACACTTGGGAGATTGATATCCTTTCCAACACGTCATTGTCCCTGAGGATCTTTAGCATCTGTTCCAGTAGGCAGACAACAGGGATGGTCCTACTCATCAGTGCATCATCAATGATGTCATTGAATGGCTGTGATTGGTTAACCCAGCGCCGGCTTTCATTGGCTGACGCGGCGCTGAGTTAACTAATCAAAGCATTAGCTTGCTGGAGGCAGGGCATTCAAGAAGCAATGCTTGGTTTCGGCGTGGAGGAGGGAGCGACAGCCTGCAGCAGCGCCACAGACCATCACGAGGATGAAACACCGGCAACAGGTGAGTATAAATCCCCCTTTGAGCCTCAGCTTGCGAGTTTTGACTTGCAAGTAGGTTCGTACCCCAAGTTTTTGCTTGTAAATCAGAGCAAAAATTCGTGAGAGAGCCTGCTTGCAAGTCAAAAAACTCGCAAGCAGAGGCACTCGCATCCCGAGGTACCACTGTATCTGTGCTGATATGGAGGGAGTTGAAAGGTGGTATGAAGAGAAGGAGGGAGGGGATGAGGATGGGACACACAAGGATGTATGTCTCAAACTCTTGGGGATACCATGAAACCTGCACCTCCACTTTTAGCTTCTTGCCCCACCTGCAGGACATTGACCCATTGTTCTGTTAAAGATTATCGATCAAAATTTGTTTAAATGGCGAAAAGTGAGTGATAATCATTCCATGTAAATGCGGGCAGTCGTGCAGTATTCGTTCAATTGTCGTTTAGGGCTGGTTTTTAGCCCACATAAAAACCCTCCTTTGACTGCTCAAAAGACATTCCATTTGAATGGAATTCTTTCAGTCTTTTGAGCACCTTGCAGACTTGAATGTACTCATTGTGTTTGACTTGCATATGTAATGAGTAGATTGTTTACTCTGCCTGGAGGAGACAATGGAATTCTCCAGCAAGATAATCCCTCGCATAAACACTTGCCCACCTGAGTACTGAGTTTACTTTAGCTATTGAGGAAATGGAGATGAGTAAAAGCCATTATCTGTATGTGTAATTTTATGCACGAATGTCATCAGTTTGTTCAGTCGTGTGGCCTTTTTAGCAATAACAGTTACGTGTAAAAGAGCATTAACATTCCTGTTCATGGTCAGGTGCACCCTAAACGCCCTTGTCCGTGGTCAGGTGCACTCCACCACTGACAACGTTCTTCACTGCCAGGGACACGTTATTACTCACATAGTGGTGCAGGGTAGGGATGGATTTTTGGGCAAAATAATGGCAGTTGGGCATCCATTTCCCCATCCCCGTTAGTATACATCGCCTGTGGAGGGCTGACCGCACGCACCGACTCACCCTCATCTTCCTCTTCCAAGAAAAAAAATGGTTGGACATCAGTGCATTCAATGTCTTGGTCTTCTCCCTCTGGTTGTTTGGACTGCCCAGTTGACTTTTATGACACTGAATGATCAAAGCGCCTCAGTCTGATCCATGTGGACTGCTTTGGAGGATACGGGGGATTTGGCCCAGGCTGAAGTAGATGCTCAAGGCTGAATAGTACAGACTGACTGCTGTGTGACTGTGAGGAAGAGCAGGTGGTGGCACTGGCATAACTCTAGGGGATGCGGTTGCACCCAAGCCCAGGAACCTTAGGGGGCCCCATAAGGCTTCTCCTCTCCATATAGGGAGTCCAGTATTGTGAATAAAGCATTATAGTTGGTGGCCCTGTTACAGGTTTTGCATTGGGGCCCAGGAGCTTCAAGTTACGCCTCTGCATTACGGAGTTAGGAGAAGTTGGGGGGCCCCAAGATAAACATTTGCACCCGGGCCCATGAGCCTTTAGCTATGCCCCTGGGTGGTGGTACTTGAGATATTCTGCGTCATCCATTCGTATGTGGATTCTTTCTCTTTTCCATCCAATATAACCCTATAATAATAATTCCTGCAACTGAATGTCACACCCTTTATACAAGTCTTTATAACAATAATTGTATACTAATAGATCATAGACTGAACATGAGTCAACAATGTGATGCAGCAGCCAAAAAGGCAAACACAATTCTGGTACGTATTAAAGGGGTTGTCCCGCGGCAGCAAGTGGGTCTATACACTTCTGTATGGCCATATTAATGCACTTTGTAATGTACATTGTGCATTAATTATGAGCCATACAGAAGTTATAAAAAGTTTTTTACTTACCTGCTCCGTTGCTGGCGTCCTCGTTCCCATGGAGCCGACTAATTTTCGCCCTCCGATGGCCAAATTAGCCGCGCTTGCGCAGTCCGGGTCTTCTGCCTTCTTCAATGGGGCTCCGTGTAGCTCCGTGTAGCTCCGCCCCGTCACGTGCCGATTCCAGCCAATCAGGAGGCTGGAATCGGCAATGGACCGCACAGAAGAGCTGCGGTCCACGGAGGAAGAGGATCCCGGCGGCCATCTTCACCGGTAAGTATAGAAGTCACCGGAGCGCGGGGATTAAGGTAAGCGCTGAGCGGGTTTTTTTTTACGTCCCTGCATCGGGGTTGTCTCGCGCCGAACGGGGGGGGGGGGTTGAAAAAAAAAAAAAACCCGTTTCGGCGCGGGACAACCCCTTTAAGAGAAGCATAGAGGCTAGATCAGGTGAGGTAATTATCCCCCTCTACTCTTCCTTAGTCAGACCTCATCTGGAATACTGTGTCCAGTTCTGGGCACCCACTTTAAAAAAAAAACAAAGTGGAGCAAGTTCAGAGAAGAGTTACCAAGATGGTGAGCGGTCTGCAAATCATGTCTTATGAGGAACGATTAAATGATCTGGGAATGTTTAGCTTGCAGAAGAGAAGGCTGAGAGGAGACTTAATAGCTGTCTACAAATATCTGAAGGGCTGTCACAGTGCAGAGGGATCAGCCCTATTCTCATCTGCACAAGAAAAGACTAGAAGCAATGGGATGAAACTGAAATTGAGGAGACACAGATTAGATATTAGACAGTGAGGGAGATCAATGAGTGGGACAGGTTACCACGGGAGGTGGAGAGTTCTCCTTCAATGTAAGTCTTCAAACAAAGGCTGGACAGATATCTGTCTGGGATGATTAAGTGATCCTGCACTGAGCAGGGGGTCGGACCCGATGACCCTGGAGGTCCCTTCCAACTCTACCATTATATGATTCTATGATTGAAAATTGACCAAAAGCCAGAAAACCATACACATATGGCTGATTCGGGGTTTTTGCCCCTCATCAGTGTGCAGTAGGTTCCTTGCCTTGGCTAGCATCTGACATTGATTTACAGAAATGCTGCCATCCAATAGGTGGTGCTGCAGAAGTATTGTTCCATCTTCCTTATTTGCATAGGAGGAGCAACATGGCCTTATAAGACTCCTCACTCACCTTCTAGGTGCTGTCCCCAAGGAGAGATGTTACCCCTCCCGACATGCAGCAAGGCGGGAATGTCTGTGCCGATAACCGTGATGCAGCTGTCAATCAAGGCTAAAGGGGGAAGCGTCAGGCAGCATTTACTGAATTGAGCCAGAGTACTTGCCAGGCTTGGGACCGCCCTCAGGACACTTGTGATATTATCAGAGGTCTTTTTCTCTGCAATGATAAGCTTATCTGCTGTACGCTTGAACATATGAATATCTGTGCCCCGGTGCTGTAGTTTATTTAGTCCCCCTTCACACAGGCGTATTTATGCATGCAAAGTTTGCACACACAATGCGCAGAGAATAGAGTCTATTGATGAGGTTCATTCACATGTGATTATTTTTCCTGTGCATTTTGGTCCTGCAAAAATAAAAAGCGCAGCATGCTCTATTTTCTTACGCATTCGCGCACCCAAAACCCTTGTAGAAGTCAATGAGAATGCACAAATGCAGGTGCTATACAATAGGAGATGCGTGAAGCAGTGCGTAATTGCACAAGAAAAAGAACACGTCTGAAAGTCATTAGACATTTCATTCGGTGTGTATTTTTTTGCACCCCCAAGCATAAATGAACACGTCTTGGGGGGCGCAAAAAATACAGTAAAATATGCTGATGTATGCATAAAAAAGCTTTGTCCATTCCGCACTCAGGCACGCGCAAATATGCTCATGCTCGTGTGAAGGGGATCAGAGTAGCAATAAAGGCTTTTAAGCATAAACTCTTGGGATCCAAATGCTAAATGGCAATGTAAGTGCGCGATGATGACATGAAATGTGTGGCTCATGAGCGGACCCGCCAAATAATTTCCTGTAAAACCCTCTCTGCCCAACACTGCACTTCTTTATCTAACCCTCTAAAGTGATATGAAAACTTGTACATTGTACCAGTACCGCCATCTAGTGGAACAAATGCACCATAGGATGGGAATTAGGGGATAGATAGCTTCCCCATCCCTCAACCCCAATCCTTCAAACATATTTTTAATCCCTATTTTGTTTTATTAGATAATAGATAGATAGATAAAAAAAATTGAGATAGATGAATAGCTATGAGATAGATAGATAGATAGATGAATAAATATGAAATAGATGAATAGATATGGGATAGATAGATAGATGAATATGAGATAGATAGAGACAGACAGATAGATAGATAGATAGATATGAGAGAAATGAGATAGATAGATAGATATGAGAGAAATGAGATAGATGAATAGATATTAGATAGATAAATATAAGACAAATAGATATGAGAGATAGATAGATAGGAAGTAAATAGATAAATAGATAGATATGAGAGAGATAAGACATAGATATATAGGAAATAGATAGATATGAGAGAGAGAAAT
Organism: Eleutherodactylus coqui; assembly: GCF_035609145.1. Taxonomy (NCBI): domain Eukaryota; kingdom Metazoa; phylum Chordata; class Amphibia; order Anura; family Eleutherodactylidae; genus Eleutherodactylus; species Eleutherodactylus coqui. The sequence goes on along the minus strand of NC_089839.1, from coordinate 16,500,243 downwards.
AAGAGATAGATAAATAGATAGACAGGAAATAGATAGATAGGAGACAGGAAATAAATAGAGAGGAGATAGATATGAGATAGATAGATAAATATAAGACAGATAGATATGATAGATAGACAGATAGGAAATAGATAGATATGAGAGAGAGATAAGACAGAAAGAGATAGATAGCTAAATAAATATGAGAGAAAGAGATAAGACAGAGATAGATAGCTAGATAGATAAATATGGGAGATACATAGATTTGAAAGAGAGAGAGAAATGTGAGATAGATAAAAAGGAAAGATAAGATAGATAAACAGAAAGATAGAAGAGAGATATGAGAGATAAAAAGATAGATAGAAAGGAATTAGATAGATAGATAGGAGAGAGATAGATATGAGCGAGAGATGGATAATGGGTAGATAGATAGATATGATATATATATATATATATATATGAGATATAGATTGATATGGGATAGATAAATAAAGATGAGATAAATATGAGAGTTAGATAGATAGATATGCGATTGATAGATAAATAGATAGATAGATATGAGAGTGTGTGAGAGAGAGATAGATATTAGATAGATAAGATAGATAGATAGATAAATAAATAGATAGAAAGGAATTAGATAGATAGGAGATAGATAGATAGGAGATAGATAAATAAATATTAGATAGATAGATAGAAAGATAAATTAAAAAATAAATTAAATTAAAAGATATAAGATAGATAGATATGAGAAACATATGAGATAGATAGATAGGGGAGAGATAGATGAGTTATAGATAGCTAGACAGACAGACAGAGACAGATAGATAGACAGACAGATACATCGATAGATAGATATGAGTTAGATAGATGGATAGATATGTTATAGGTAGATAGGCGATAGATAAATATAAGATAGATAGATATGATATCATATATATATGAGAGAGATAGATATGAGATTGATAAGATAGATAGATATGAGATAGATAAACAGATAGATAGTAGATAGATAGATAGATGATAGATAGCTAGATAGATAGGCAGATATGAGATAGATAGGAGACAGGAAATAAATAGAGATGAGATAGATAGGAGATAGATAGATAGATATGAGCGATAGATATGAGAGATAGATAGATAGAAAATATATAGATAAATAGATATATATGAGAGAGAGAGATAAGACCGAGAGATAGATAGCTAGATAGATAGATATGAGAAAGATAGATATGAGATTGATAGATATGAGAGATAGATTGATAAATAGATATGAGAGAGAGAAATATGAGAGAGAGAGAGATAGATAAGATAGATAAACAGATAGGAGATAGATATGAGAGATCAATAGATAGATTGAAAGGAGAAAGATAGGAGAGAGATAAATACGAGCGAGAGATAGATGATAGATAGATAGATAAGATAGATAAACAGATAGATAATAGATAAATAGATGTGAGAAATAGATAGATAGATATGAGAGAGATAGATATTAGATAGATAGATAAACAGATAGATAGGAGATAGATATGAGAAATAAATAGATAGATAGAAAGGAATTAGATAGATAGGAGAGAGATAGATATGAGCGAGAGATAGATAATGGATAAATAGATATAAGATATATATGTGAGATATAGATAGATAGATGAATAGATATAAGAAAGATAGATATGAGAGAGATAGATAGACAGACAGATATGAGATGGATAGATGAATAAATAGAGAGGAGATAGATAAAGAGAGATAGATAAATAGATAGATAAACTTATACACACACACACACACACACATATATATATATATATATATATATATATATATATATATATATGAGAGAGAGATAGATATGAGATTGATAAGATAGATAGATAGATAGATATGAGATAGATAGAAAATATATAGATAAATAGATATATATCAGAGAGAGATAAGACCGAGAGATAGATAGCTAGATAGATAGATATGAGAAAGATAGATATGAGATTGATAGATATGAGAGCTAGATTGATAAATAGATATGAGAGAAAGAAATATGAGAGATAGATAGATAAGCTAGATAAACAGATAGGAGATAGATATGAGAGATAGATTGAAAGGCGATAGATAGGAGAGAGATAGATAATAGATAGATAGATAGCTATGAGAAATAGATAGATATGAGAGAGATATATAAGAGAGAGATAGATATGAGAGAGAGAGGGATATGAGCGAGAGATAGACAGATAGATAGATAGATAGATATGAGAAATATATAGATATGATAGAGATATATATATAAGAGAGAGAGATATGAGATTGATAAGACAGATAGATATGAGAGAGAGAGAGATAGACATGAGATATGAGAGAGAGAGAGAGATATAAGAGATAGATAGATATGAGATTGATAAGACAGATAGATATGAGAGAGTTAAAAGCTAGATAGGAAATAAAGAGATAGCTAGCTATGAGATATGAGAGAGAGAGAGATAAGAGGGAGAGAGATAGATAGCTAAATAGATATGAGAGAGATAGATAAGAAATAAATAGATATGAGAGAGATAGGAGATGGATAGATAGGAATTAGATAGATAGAAATGAGCAAGAGATAGATAAATATATAAAAGATAGATAGATATAAGAGATAGATAGATAGATAAACAGATAGGAGATAGATATGAGAGATAAATAGATAGATTGAAAGGAGATAGATAGGAGAGAGATAGATATGAGCGAGAGATAGATGATAAATAGATATAAGAAATAGATAGATAGATAGATATGAGAGAGAGAGATATATATAAGAGAGCGATAGATATGAGATCGATAAGATAGATAGATATGAGAGAGAGATAGACATGAGCGAGCGATAGATAAATAGACAGATATGAGATAGATAGATAAATATAAGATAGATATGAGACAGATAGATAGATATGAGACAGATAGATAGATAGATAGATAGATAGATAGATAGATAGATAGATAGATAGATATGAGACAGACAGATAGATAGATATGAGACAGACAGATAGATAGATATGAGATAGATGGACAGATAGATAAAGAGATAGATATGAGAAGCATAGATATGAAATGATAGATAGATAGATATGAGAGATAGATAGATAGCTAGACAAACAGAGGCAGAAAGACAGACAAATAGATAGATATTAGTTAGATAGATGGATAGATATGAGATAGATAGATAGACGATAGATAGAAAGATAGATAAATATAAGATAGATAGATATGAGAGAGATATGACATAGAGAGATATGAGAGATAGATAGGAAATAAATAGATAGATATGAGAAAGAGAGATAAATAGATAGCTAGATAGATATGAGAGAGTTAGATATATATGAGATAGATAGATGAGAGAAAAAGATAGATATGAGATAGATGAGAGAAAAAGATAGATATGAGATAGATAAGATAGATAAACAGATAGATAGGAGATAGTTAGATAGATATGAGATTGATAGATATGAGAGATAGATAAATAGATATGAGAGAGAGATAGATATGACATAGATAAGATCGATAGATAGATAGATAGGAGATAGATATAAGAGATAAATAGATAGATTGAAAGGAATTGGATAGATAGGAATTAGATATGAGCGAGAGATAGATAAATATATGATAGATAGATAGATAACTAAGAGATAGATAGATATGAGAGAGATAGATAAGATAGATAAATAAACAGATAGATAGGAGATAGATGGATAGATAATAAAAAGATAGATATGCGATAAATAGATAGGAAATAGTTAGATGGGAGACAGAAAATTTATAGATAGGACATAGATAAATAGATAGATATGAGACAGATAGATGAGTAGATATGGGATAGATAGCTAGGGGGGTTTCACTGTCAGGATTCTTATTTGACTCTAAAACATAACCTTTAATAGATATAAAAATAAAAGAGAAAGGCTTAAAGGGCCAATCTTCAAAGGGACACACAAAAATAAGAATTCCCTTTCCAGAATCCCATATGACTCCTGTGTGCAGTAAAGAACACCTGCAGCTGTGTGCACAATATCAGGTGTTTTCCCTGAGCAGGCCACATGGGGGAGGAGTAACAGGTGACGAGGTGGCCGAGTGGTTAAGGCGATGGACTGCTAATCCATTGTGCTCTGCACGCGTGGGTTCGAATCCCACCCTCGTCGCAAGTTCTTTTTTTATGCCTTGTGAAAGATTTATTTTCCAGTATACTGAGCAAATGAGAAAAATTCCTTGATTGTGCATAATATCTAATAATGAGCCTTGGAACTTTAAAGTCATAGAGTATATATAATTGTGTGTACAGTAATATATATATATATATATATATAAAGGTGAAAGCCCTCACTGACTGACTCGCCACTAATTCTCTAACTTACCGATGTTGCACAAACATTAAATTTTGCAGGAGCATTCTTTAGCTCCTAAATAGGAAAAGTAAAGGAGTGACAGCTCAAAAATCAATGTTAAGTGCAAAAGTATTGGCACCCCTGTGTCATGTACCAAATCAAATTCTCTAACTTCCCGGTGTCGTACAAATATGAAATTTGGCACGACCATTCTTTATGTCCTAAATAGGAAAAGTAAAGGGGTCACAACTTGATTATTAAATGCTAAGTTCAAAAGTATTAGCACCCCTATGTAATGTACCTAATCTAATTCTCTAACTTCCTGGTGTCATACTAACATGAAATTTGGGATGACCATTCTTTAGCTCCTAAATAGAAAAAGTAAAGGGGTCACAACTTGATTATTAAATGCTAAGTTCAAAAGTATTAGCACCCCTATGTAATGTACCTAATCTAATTCTCTAACTTCCTGATGTCGTACAAACATGCAATTTGGCACGACCATTCTTTAGGTCCTAAATAGAAAAAGTAAAGGGGTCACAACTTGAAAATTCAATGCTAATTGCAAATATATCGGCTCCCCTGTGTAATGTACCAAATCTAATTCTCTAACTTCCCGATGTCATATAAACATGAAATTTGGCATGAGCATTCTTTAGGTCCTAAATAGGTAAAGTAAAGGGGTCACAACTTGAAAATTCAATGCTAAGTGCAAAAGTATTGGCACCCTTGTGTAATGTACCTAATCTAATTCTCTAACTTCCCAGTGTCGTACAAACATGAAAATTGAGACGACCATTCTTTAGGTTCTAAATAGGAAAAGTAAAGGGGCCACAATTTGATTACTCAATGCAAAGTGCAAAAGTATTGGCATCCTTATGTAATGTAACTTCCCGTTGTCATATAAACATGAAATTTGGCACGACCATTCTTTAGGTCTTAAGTAGGAAAAGTAAAGAGGTCACAACTTGGAAATTCAATGCTAAGTGCAAACGTATTGGCACCCCTGTGTAATGTACTTAATCTAATTCTCTAACTTCCCGATGTCATACAAACAGGAAATTTGGTATGACCATTCTTTAGGTTCTAAATAGGAAAAGTAAAAGGGTCACAACTCGATTTTTCAATGCTAATTGCAAAAATAGGTGCACCTCTATGAGTCAGGGGGATGTGAATCTATCTTATCACACACTGGTTCGGTATAGGCCTATCTGTAGAGGCAGATGGTCGGGGCAACAATAGCATAGTTAAATAATCAGAACTAAGATCATGAAGCACAGAAGTCATAATAGACAAGGATCAGGCAGGAGTCAAATACCATAATATACTTGATGGGGGGCTTTGTCACAATGGCTGCAAATAATAAATTGTTTAGGCATTCTCCATGAGGGAAGGATGCCTAAAATAGTAGGGGGTGATTGGTGGGGGACTGGATGGGAATGCACACATTGGCCCTTTAAGAGATGGGACAGGAGTGCATGCGAGCCCTATGGGCTAAATGCAGGCAAAATCCAGAGACACCAAGCCATGGAGCGAGCAGGCTGCAGAGAACGTCGGCATCCCACTGCAGCTCTAATGACAGGTAAGCTGTAGTGGAAGCGTGCTGTGACAGTTTGAAAAAAAGCAGATCATTTACCTACACCAGCCACTTTAAAGTAAAGTTGGCACTACACACCAAGGTGGAAGTCCCATGATTTTCTCCATCCTATAGATTCTGAGGGGTATTGATGTCCTCTGATGTGCTCTTAAAAGGGTGTAATCAATTTTTTTTTCCCAGGAGCTTCACTAGCCAAACTATGGTTGCCCATGAGCCGATCTTTTTTTTGGGTTGCCATGCCAGCTTGTGGCCTGGTGAAGGCTATCATGCATGTAATGGATGTGAACTTTTTAGTTCCTGCTGCAGTAGGCCTTAGTAGGCAAATGTCAGGCATAGAATATACTACAATACTGAATATTGCAGTATATTGTACAAGTGATCAAATGGTTACAAGTACTCTATGTTCAGAAGATTTTTATTAAAACCTTCAGGGTAATATAAGAAACATGAATGCATTAAAACATCAAAGATATAACAAATACGTTGTACTGAAATAAATTGCGTAACTTGTCGTATTATCTTTTGCTTTATAACAATTAATGGAAGCTTTCATATAGACTTAGAGGGAGTCATTTTGTTGGTGGCATATGCCACCTCTCTATATATCTCTCTCAAGTGTGGATATGCCTGAAAGTTCAGATACCCTATGAGGCCTAGAAAAACAGTAAAAATCAGTTTTATGAAAAAAACTTTTATGCATTACAAAAAAAACTGGTTTGAAAAAATTGTCTTTCCTAATCTTCACTGACAAGAAAAATCAAAACATTAAAATAACCAGTATTGTCATATCCATAAAATTCCAAAATATTAAAATATTGCACTATTTATTTTATTTTTAGGCATGGTGAATTCTGATAAAAGAAAAAAAAAGAAAAAGAGCGCCTTGTAATAAATGCTGATTTATTTATTTTTGTTCACCCCACAACTCAGTAAAAAGCGATCAAATAATTGTATGTACCCCATAATGGTGCTAACAAAAGCTATAGCTTGCCTTGTAAAAAACAAGTCCTCACACAGCCCAATTGATAGAAAAATAAAATGTTATGGGAGGTAAGAATGAGGCGACAGTTGTGACCCTATTCCTCAAAGTAGGGACTTTAGTTCTCACAATTGAGTTTTTTTTGCTTCATTTTTATAATTATGCCTTTTTTCCCCTAATACTTTTTTCTTCTAAATCTTGCCTTTTTCCTCTTAACTTTTGACTATAGATGAGCGAACGTACTTGTCCGAGCTTGATACTCGTTCGAGTATTAGCGTGTTCGAGATGCTCGTTACTCGTAACGAGTACCACGCGATGTTCGGGTTACTTTCACTTTCATCTCTGAGACGTTAGCGCGCTTTTCTGGCCAATTGAAAGACAGGGAAGGCATTACAACTTCCCCCTGCGACGTTCAAGCCCTATACCACCCCCCTGCAGTGAGTGGCTGGTGAGATCAGGTGTCACCCGAGTATAAAAATCGTCCCCTCCCGCGGCTCGCCACAGATGCGTTCTGACATAGCTGAGGGAAAGTGGTATCGTGTTGGAGCTGCTGTAGGGAGAGTGTTAGGAGTTAGTGTAGGCTTCAAGAACCCCAACGGTCCTTCTTAGGGCCACATCTAACCATGTGCAGTAGTGTGGAGGCTGCTTTTTGCAGTGTTGCACATTTTGTTTTTTTTTTGGTATATCGGCCGTGCAGAGCATTGCGCCCTGCAGTAATACTCCAGGGACAGAAGTGCTTAGGCAGGGAAAGCGTTAGGAGTATTTTAGGCTTCAAGAACCCCAACGGTCCTTCTTAGGGCCACATCTAACCGTGTGCAGTACTGTGGAGGCTGCTTTTTGCAGTGTTGCACTTTTTTTTTTTTGGTATATCGGCCGTGCAGAGCATTGCGCCCTGCAGTAATACTCCAGGGACAGAAGTGTGGAGGCAGGGACAGAAGACACATTCATTGAATATAGGCAGTGGGCCTTTGCTAAAAAAATTTGGGCAAAAAATCTATTTGGCCTGCCTGTCACTGTGCTCAGTGTTCTGGGTCTGTGTGTGCTGGGTATAGTAGTTCTACAAAATCATACGCAGCCAGCTAAGTGTTACAGCAGGCTTGCGCCAAATTATTTCCTGGCGTTCCGTAAGCGAAGTCAGCCTCCAACCACAGGCCAATAAGCGGCACATTTAATTACAGCGTTCTGTTTCTGCACTACTGGTAATACACCATGCTGAGGGGTATGGGTAGGCCTATAGGACGTGGACGCGAGCGAGGACGCGGAGGCCCAAGTCAGGGTGTGGGCACAGGCCGAGCCAGTGCGGTGGCCAGGGGTAGAGGCAGGGCCAGACCGAATAATCCACCAACTGGTTCCCAAAGCGCCCCCCTCGCGCCATGCCACCCTGCAGAGGTCAAGGTGCTCTACGGTGTGGCAGTTTTTCACAGAGACGCCTGACGACCGACGAACAGTGGTGTGCAACCTTTGTCGTGCCAAGATCAGCTGGGGAGGCACCACCACCAGCATGCGCAGGCATATGATGGCCAAGCACCCCACAAGGTGGGACGATGCCCGTTCACCGCCTCCGGTTTGCACCACTGCCTCTCCCCCTGTGCCCCAACCTGCCACTGAGATCCAACCCCCCTCTGAGGACACAGGCACTACCGTCTCCTGGCCTGCACCCACACCCTCACCTCCGCTGTCCTCGGCCCCATCCAACAATGTCTCTCAGCGCAGCGTCCAGACGTCGCTAGCGCCACTGTTTGAGCGCAAGCGCAAGTTTGCCGCCACGCACCCGCACGCTCAAGCGTTAAACGTGCACATTGCCAAATTGATCAGCCTGGAGATGCTGCCGTATAGGCTTGTGGAAACGGAGGCTTTCAAAAGCATGATGGCGGCGGCGGCCCCGTGCTACTCGGTTCCCAGTCGCCACTACTTTTCCCGATGTGCCGTCCCAGGCCTGCACGACCACGTCTCCCGCAACATTGTACGCACCCTCACCAACGTGGTTACTGCCAAGGTCCACTTAACAACAGACACGTGGACAAGCACAGGCAGGCAGGGCCACTATATCTCCCTGACGGCACATTGGGTGAATTTAGTGGAGGCTGGGACAGAGTCAGAGCCTGGGACCGCTCACGTCCTACCCACCCCCCGAATTGCGTGCCCCAGCTCGGTGTTGGTATCTGCGGCGGTGTATGCTTCCTCCACTAAACCACCCTCCTCCTCCTACGCAACCTCTGTCTCGCAATCAAGATGTGTCAGCAGCAGCACGTCGCCAGCAGTCGGTGGCACGCGGCGTGGCAGCACAGCGGTGGGCAAGCGTCAGCAGGCCGTGCTGAAACTACTCAGCTTAGGAGAGAAGAGGCACACGGCCCACGAACTGCTGCAGGGTCTGACAGAGCAGACCGACCGCTGCTCGACCCATGGTATAAGGAGAGCCTTTCCACTCTCATTCCCGAAGAGGAAAGGGGTTCGAGAATTATGCTATACCACAGGGCGCTGGTGGACAAACTGATGGTAAACTTCCCATCCGACAGCACTAGTGGCCGAAGGCGCATTTCCGCGGCCCAGGTAGCAGGGGAGACGCAGAGATCAGGCAGCATGTACAGCGCAGGCAGGGGAACACTCTCTAAGGCCTTTGCCAGCTTTATGGCTCCCCAGCAAGACTGTGTCACCGGTCCCCAGTCAAGGCTGAGTTGGCGGGAGCACTGTAAAAGGATGGTGAGGGAGTACGTAGCCGATCGCACGACCGTCCTCGGTGACGCCTCAGCCCCCTACAACTACTGGGTGTCGAAGCTGGACACGTGGCCTGAACTCGCGCTGTATGCCCTGGAGGTGCTTGCTTGTCCTGCGGCTAGCGTCTTGTCAGAGAGGGTGTTTAGTGCGGCTGGGGGAATCATCACGGATAAGTGTACCCGCCTGTCAACCGACAGTGCTGACAGGCTTACACTCATCAAGATGAACAAAGCCTGGATTTCCCCAGAGTTCTCTTCTGCACCAGCGGACAGCAGCGATACCTAAACAATACGTAGGCTGCACCCGCGGATGGAAGCATCGTTCTCTCTCACCATCCAAAACGGGGACCTTTTTGCTTCATCAATCTGTGTATAATATTCCTCCTCCTCCTCCTGCTCCTCCTCCTGAAACCTCACGTAATCACGCCGAACGGGCAATTTTTCTTAGGGCCACAAGGCTCAGTCATAAAATTTTTCTAAACAATTTTTATACGTTTCAATGCTCATTAAAGCGTTGAAACTTTCACCTCAACCAATTTTTATTTTTACTGGGCTGCCTCCAGGCCTAGTTACCAATTAAGCCACATTAACCAAAGCGATTAATGGGTTTCACCTGCCCTCTTGGTTGGGCATGGGCAATTTTTCTCAGGTACATTAGTACTGTTGGTACACCAATTTTTGTGGGCCCTCGCCTACAGTGTAATCAAATGAATTTTTAGCCCACCTGCATTACAGCTGACGTTACATCAGCTGTGTTGGGCAATGCAATGGGATATATTTATGTACCGCCGGTGGGTTCCAGGGAGCCACCCATGCTGTGGGTCCACAGGGAGTTGTAACTGCATGTGTCCACTTCTAAAGAACCCCAGTCTGACTGGGGCATGCAGTGTGGGCCGAAGCCCACCTACATTAAACATGACATTACCTCAGCTGTGATGGGCAATGCAATGGGATATTTTTATGTACCGCCGGTGGCTTCCTGGCACCCACCCATGCTGTCGGTCCACAGGGACTTCACAATAGGGAGTTGTACCTGCCTGTGACTATTTATAAAAAAAATGCGGTCTGACTGGGGCATGCAGACACCTTGACAGAATGAATAGTGTGTGACACATAGGTTCCCCATTGCTATGCCCACGTGTGCAGCTCCAGATGGAGGTGGCACAGGATTGGATTTCTCATTGCTTATGTACAGCATTGTGGACTATCGCCCCGCCCCTTTTAAAGAGGGTCGCTGCCTAGCCGTGCCAACCCTCTGCAGTGTGTGCCTGCGGTTCCTCTGGCAGACGCACTTATAAATAGACATGAGGGTGGCGTGGCATGAGGGCAGCTGAAGGCTGGGCAGGGACAGTTTGGTGTGCGCTGTGGATACTGGGTCGTGGGGGGTGGGGGGTGTTGGGCGGCATGTAACCCAGTAGAAGTGGCAGCGGAGTGTCATGCAGGCAGTGATTGTGCTTTGTTGGAGGTAGTGTGGTGCTTAGCTAAGGTATGCATTGCTAATGAGGGCTTTTCAGAAGTAAAAGTTGTTGGGAGGGGGGGGGGCCCACTCTTGCCGCTATTGTGGCTTAATAGTGGGACCTGTGAACTTGAGATGCAGCCCAACATGTAGCCCCTCGCCTGCCCTATCCGTTGCTGTGTCGTTCCCATCACTTTCTTGAATTGCCCAGATTTTCACAAACGAAAACCTTAGCGAGCATCGGCGATATACAAAAATGCTCGGGTCGTCCCTTTGACTTCACTGGGGTTCGTTATTCGAAACGAACCCTCGAGCATCGCGAAAAGTTCGTCTCGAGTAACGAGCACCCGAGCATTTTGGTGCTCGCTCATCTCTACTTTTGACCCTTTGACTTTCTCATGCTAGTATATTGATATCTCAAAATTCCAAGTTTTTTCCGCTCACAATATTAATTTATTTGAAGTTTAAATTTTTTCAAAAATTTTAGCTTTTAAATTTGAGTAATTATGTTTTATTTTTCCTTATGATTTTTACTCTTTTTGTCATAATTATTATTTTTTTTTTTAAATTGATACTTTCCCCAAAATTAGAGCCTTTTTGACTTACAATTATGACTTTATGTCCAAAATTTTGACTTTGATTTTAACTTTCTCACATTGTTTTATTTATGACTTTCTAAAACTTTTGACTTTATAACTGAAACATTTCACCTGTTGACTGTGATTTTGTCTTGGCTCTGTGGTGCTTCTTAAGTTTATTAAGTGATGATTCTTTATTTATTTTTTGGGTGTACCTTAATTGTTCACATCTTCTTGCATTCCTTTTTCTTAGTGTTCACAAGTGGACAGTGTAAGACCATGAGCCAAAGATTGGAATTTGTGTCCATAGTGACTCAGAATCTCGTGTCTCTTGTAGCCAGAGACATCTCAAACTAAAAATAATCTGCAGTTGTGTAATTCCTGTAGATTACCCGTAATACCACTGTCACTCCCAGAAGCTTTTAGCATCGGGAGGAACAAATAATTTGTATACACAGTGACGTCCTCTGCCAGGTCATGGTCTACTGAAGGCTCATCCTCAGAGAGGTGACCTAGTCCTTCTGTCCTGGGAAAGTAAAATATTCACATGCCCGGGGCTTTCCAGAAGGATTATGTCATACATCATGAGTTGGGAAGATGAAGTCTATTTAAATTAGGATCTTACAGTTGCAATCAAAAGTATTCAGACCCCACATCAAATTAGGTTTATTTGCCAAACATACAAATGTTCAGCTGTTTGCAAAAAAAAAAAACAATTTAAATAGCTGAACACAACTAACATACTGTAGCAAGTGATTCCTCTATATTCAACACAAAATGCCACCTTTATTGAGGACTACAGTCTCAGAATTATGCAATTCCCTGAACAGAATTCCTCACAACAGCACAAATTTGCAAAATCAGGTGCTGTCTTAAGGACACCTGATGCAACTAATCAAACTCTTCACTAAGTTATATCTGGTGTGCTTGAGATAAAACAAATCAAATAATTGAATACTAGGGCTTTGCTGACTATGACGTTTGATTGCAATGTAGCATTATGGCTAAGTTAGGAGAGTGGTCCAAAAAGTGAAGAGAAGAGATCATTTCCTTGTACAAACAAGGAACAATGGCTGCATTACCTGGACATGGTGGAAAGAGGGCACATATACCAGCTGTCAACAGATTCCCGAGGAGGTAGATGGTCAAAAACCCTCCACTGACTGCATAAGACCTGCAGCAAGATTTGGTGGCAGCAGGCACTGAAGTTTATGTTTGTACCAGAAAGCGCATACTAAATGTCATCCCCGAACTCCAAGATATACACTTCTACTGACATAAAAGCACAAGGAAAGTCACCTCCAATATGATCCACATAAATAAGCTACAGAAGGTTTTGGATTCTGTTTTGGAGAAAACCTAAATTTTTTTTTAGCTTTATCCTGTGGCACACATATATATCACAGGTTCACATGGCAAATGACTGAATTCATATGTGCCCCACATATAAGACTTAACAGAGGTCAGAACCCCCTATTTCCATACCCCAAACCAGACTCCCTTCTATTTCTAAACTGTAAATCAGACTCCAAAGTACCACTTTACAGAACTCAAACGCAACATTAAAGAGATTTTCCGATATCTTCCACTCTGATGGCAGTTAGGGGAAATCATGTAAAAAAAAAGAAGAAAAACCCACATACCTCTCCATTCACCAACTGTTCCATCGCAGTTCCTGTTGTCCTCCTGGTCGGACTATGTTTTGTTGGGAGAGGCCATAGTCAAGTAATGGCTCCCTATGAGGAGGGTTACCCAAAATTGAATGGGGACCCTCTAAAGTCCAAGATATTAGGGACCATGCCAAGTAGTAGATTGCACTCCTATCAGCAGGTAAGGCCGTGGGTGGGAAGCTCTCCTTCATAAGACCAAGGCTAGCAGATCTAATGTGGTCTTTCTACTTCACTTTCCACAGGCTGTATGGGTCGTGCAACCAGAACTTTGAAACAGAAGGGAGAGGGGTTTGTGCTAAGTAAAGGAGGACTTTTCCAGGTGGCACCCGCTTAATTAAGTGCAGTCTCTTGTTGGGCACCAAGCTCTGGTACTCACAAGTTTGCTTGTGGTTTGAGTTTGTTGATGGGAACACACATGGCGAGAAAGAGGTCTACAAAGGCCTAGATTCTGCAAATTATTCTTAATATCAGTTTCCATTGAATCTCTCCCAGATGGAGGTGGTCCTGAGCATAGCATTACTCTCCGTGGCCAACGTGCTGTGACTAAGACCAAGTCGGAGGTGCTGATTCTGCCACCAACCGCTCGCCAAAACAGAAACATGTCTACTCACTGCACGGCTACTCTCAGCTCTCGCCGGACTTCTCCCCTTCCTGTTCCTGCCATGCCCATCACATGTGCTCTGCTGCCAGTTAGTAATAAGAGAAGACAACCTGTTCATTCAACTGTAGGCAGCAAATACCCACAATACACACACATTAGGACGGTGATCATCATCAGTTACATTTAACAACATTATTATCCTACAAATCGTGCTGCTGTCAACCCCAGTTGTGCTACTGCCTCTCTGTGCTCAGAGACTACTGCATGAACAGCAAGGGAGGTGGAGGAAGAGGCATCTGAAGAAGGAGCAGGATGAGGCTGACTCTTTGCCCTTTGACCCAGATGGGGTCCCCAAAGCAGTGGGTGGTGGAAGTTCATGTGACTGTTCATACACGTTGTGATCTTCCAGATGACCGCTCTTCTGTTATCACATGTGGTTTCAAAGAATGCCCAGGCTGCACAAGTCCTGTGAGTAGACGGAGCTGTAGGCCTGATGTTGGTGCTGCGGTGACTAGTAGTAGCTGATGATGATGGTACAGCACTTATATTTGGCTGCTACACCCTACTCGCTGTCTTTCCAAGGCGTTGCCCCACAATGTCCAGCTCTACCTCCTCCTGTTGCTGCTCCGCAGGAGGGAGAGTACCCTGCATTCGTCCAGGATGTCTGTGCCAATAACCATGATGCAGCTGTCAATCAAGGCTAAGGGGAAGGAAGGGACTTGTTATTTGTATAGTGCCAACTTATTCTGCTTTTCAGGTAATTTTTTTATTTATTTATTACCCCCCCCCCCCACACCAAGCTGGGTACTCACTTTACTGACCATGGAAGGATGGAAGCCTGAGTCAACCTTGAGCCGGCAGGCTGAACCAAGCGGGGATTGAACTTGCAACCTTCAGGTATGAAAATTTGTACATTGTACCACCATCTAGTGGAACAAAATGCAATAATTGCCATTACAGCTCTTACACTATGGGAAGGGAATCAGAAGATAAATTGTTTCCCCATCCCTCAAACCCTCAGCCCCAATCCTTCACATCTATTCCTCACATTTTTCCACCTGCTCTATGTCCTGCCAATAAAGGTTCTTTGAATTTGATAGAATGATTAGATAGATAGATAGATAGATATGGGATGGATAGATAGATAGATAGATAGGAGATAGATAGATAGATAGATATGAGATAGATAGATAGATAGATAGATAGATAGATAGATAGATAGATAGATAGATAGATAGATGTGACATTAGGGGGTTAGGATTAGTCACAACTCAGGATTGTCACCTTCGCTACACAAGATGGTTGGTGTCACTTTCAGGAACACACTTTACAATGGGACTTTCTTTATACCTGACACCTGCGTATTTTATTCCATCACAGCAAAGGTTTACAGCACTCCACAATTTGACAGTAAACTGAAAAACAAATAAGCCCTGGCCTTCTGGCCTCTAGCTATACATCAGGCATGGCACTAACTCACAGGCCTACTGCCATCACATAACACATCAACATAAACTCCATTATCCATTTTTGGGCTGCAGTATAGGGGGTGTCTTATCTCTCACAGATAGGGTGGCAGAGCAGGATAACTCTAAACTCCGGTTTAGGATTGTGCCTTATCTGGTTAAGAAGGCTTGAGGTGTAATGAGTTGTTCTTTGTATTAATCCAATTAATCATATATCCTAGATGTACTGGAAATACCAGCATTAATATTTTATGAAATGCTTATTCATGTACACACAATAACTTTACCATGACTTACTGTAAAATGCTTATTGTAATTTGATTGGATGCTGAGGGGGCAAAGTGAGCATGTGATCAGCCTATGTCAAGTTTACTATATAAGATGTATTCAATAAACATTGACTGAGACACCATATTGTTGTCACGTGTTTCCTTCTCTGATGTATCGTAATAATAATTAGGCATACCTGATACCCATTGAGTAACACCTAAATTGATTACTTTAACAGTTCTTGGTGGAGAATGCGGGCAAGTGGAATGTTGTAAGGATTCTCAGGTTCTCTGGACAACAGATACCAGACAGGCCACTTGTTCTTTTGTGCATTGTCTGTCTCTGTTGTCTGGATAAAAGGTACAATCCTTTGTTTCTGTTTCACTTGCGGAATTATCAATCAGTGTATTTTCTGTGAATGAATAGATGATGTCTGGACTATGTGTACTGATTTTGTAGTGCTTGTTTGTTATACAAGCGGGATCCAAAAATTCTTAAAGTTTTATATCATTGGAATGTATGATGTTCCTTGTTGAAAAGATAGAATAGTTTGCACAATGAAATGCCCCACCTTTTCTCATGAGTTTTTCTATGCATGCAGAGTAGAGATGAGCGAGTATACTCGCTAAAGGCAATTGCTCGAGCAAGCATTGCCTTTAGCGAGTATCTCCCCGCTCAAAACGAAAGGTTCGGGTGCCGGCACGGGGGATCGGTGAGTAGCGGCAGTCAGCAGGAGGGAGCGGGGGGGAGAGGGAGAGAGAGATCTCCCCTCCGTTCCGCCCCACTCTCCCCCGCAGCTCCCTGCCCGCCGCCGGCACCCGAACCTTTTGCCTTGAGCGGGCAGGTACTCACTAAAGGCAATACTCGCTCGAGCAATTGCCTTTAGCGAGTATATTTGCTCATCTCTAATGCAGAGTTAAAACCTTTGACCCTGTGTGCATCCTGACAGAAACTGCTGGTATATGGAGAAATATTTTGCCTGATGAATTGGGGTCATACAAAGTGAAGCCTACATTTCAGCTTGGACTTGTTAATGCACATAAATAACCTGTACAAATGAATGTAACAGTATGTGCGACAAACATTGCTGGATAGATGTACATTGAAACCTTCAATTACAGTCTCATACTGGTCGAATGGTGTTTATCCAGTTTAATGGCTACCTGATTATTATGCTAATTGGTAAGGGGAGTCTGGAATTCCAGTAACAGGTTTAGACCTCTGGGAAGTGCTCTTTGGATTGTTAGTCATTCTGGGAAGGACAATTGCAGCAGAAAATCAGAATGAGGGCTCTTTCCCGCGAACGGATATACGGCGACAGAATTTTTAGGTTTTCATGCCTTCTCCGTATAAGCGCCTGAATGGGCGTTTTTCCACTATCACGGCCAGCGTTTTCTCGTCCATTCACCCGACCGCAAGTGTCGTTTTTAGCGAAAAAATACGTTGCACCCTGGAAAACTCTCGCTCTGCCAAAATCTTCGGGATGCCTTCCAGTGTCTATATAGAGGCACCTGTAAGCTTTTTGCAGCGCTGGACTCTGCAAAAATGCCTCCCCCTCTCTTCTTTTTCCCTGCTCCCATAGGAGTCTATGGGACCTGCCGGCGTATGTTGGTCAAAAGATAGTTCTAGAACAATCTTCTTGGCCACCGTATGTACGCCGGACGTATTTCGGACGCTTATGTTCCATCTTTCACGGTGCTGACGTATTTACGTGCCGTATAATCGCCCATGTGAACAAATGCATTGGGAACCAATGCTTCACATGGGTAGCGTATATACGCCCAGGTGTGAAAACGCCAGCATGGACTACCTGCATGATCACGCAGGATAAGTGGCTTGATAAAGGCCAATTAATGGCCGAAACGTTGCCTTTTATGCGCTCCATGGAACAATAAAGTATTTTTTCTATCTACAACTACTTGCACCAATCTATGCTGCCACAGTTATTTACATTTTGATCATACGGTGGTTGATGGTTCACAACCTGGTCGTGGCTGTTGCATTTCTACATATTGAATGTGGTTCCTCCCCTATGGGAGTTTATTTGCCATTTTTCGAGTGCTGTTGGTTTACATTCTTCTATGGGTGTGAAAACGCGGCGTATATGCGGTCATGGGAATGAAGCCTTAGTGGAACTCTAGATTAATTAAATAAGACTTTGAGGAAGCTTTCGTTAAAGTATACCATTCAGGGAATTATATTTTATGCTTACACATGAGCTGGGATGAGTTTAATGTCTGTGGGACAGAAATGACCCAGTGTAGGCCAGGCTCAATTATCTGACTAATTATGGACACTATGGGAGTGCCAAAGAGAGATGGGTATGCCCAAAACTGGTTGTCTTGATGTAGAGAAATGAAGGAAATTCAAAAGTGAAGCAAGTTTAAGAAGAGAATGTAGAGGTTGGATAGCAGGTTGTGTTGTAAAAAAAGAAGTGGATAAGTTAATTAAAGCATCACAGAAAGTGTGGGCTGAAGAATTCAAGGAGTTGAATTAAAAGGATTTTTATGTACAGTGATTTGAATTTGAGATAAAGAAGAGCGGGGCAGCTTCAGTGGGTATGGCCTCAGCCGTGCCTCTGTGTCTTAGAAGTCCCTGCTTGCAAAGATTTGAGATTATGGTCAGCGGATGTGGTGATTAAAGGGGTTGTCCTGCGCCGAAACGTTTTTTTTTTTCTTCAATAGCCCCCCCGTTCGGCGCGAGACAAGCCCGATGCAGGGGTTAAAAAAGAAATCCGGATAGTGCTTACCTGAATCCCCGCGCTCCGGTGACTTCTTACTTACCTTGTGAAGATGGCCGCCGGGATCTTCACCCTCGGTGGACCACAGGTCTTCTGTGCGGTCCATTGCCGATTCCAGCCTCCTGATTGGCTGGAATCGGCACGTGACGGGGCGGAGCTACGAGGAGCCGCTCTCCGGCACGAGCGGCCCCATTCAGAAAAGAAGACCGGACTGCGCAAGCGCGTCTAATCCCGCGATTAGACGCTGAAACTTAGACGGCACCATGGAGACGAGGACGCCAGCAACGGAACAGGTAAGTGAATAACTTCTGTATGGCTCATAATTAATGCACAATGTACATTACAAAGTGCATTAATATGGCCATACAGAAGTGTATACCCCCACTTTGTTTCGCGGGACAACCCCTTTAAAGAAACAATTATGAAATCTGTTATACAGTTCTATTAGGCCGAATGCACACAGCCAGGTCAGATCAGATTCTGCATGCGGGATCTGACTTTGTGCACGGCCAGTGACCCCTGTGTAGCTCTATGGATCTGTATTGCACATGCCCAGTACAGATTTTGCCACGTCGTCGCTAGAAGATGACGGGGATTTAGCTACCTTTCTGCAATGATGATTGCAGAAGGGCCGTGGATTGGACAGCTTCTATTGATTTCAATCAGAAGCCGTTCGCGCGGAATCCATGCTGGAATAGAACATGCTACGATTTTCCCTCTGCGAGCAGAAAATCGCAATTGATTTCTGTCCATGGACATGGAAAAGTGATTTTCTATAGCACGTTTATGGGCAGTATTTGCTGCAGAGTCCGGAGACGGATGCCCGCTCGGATTCCGCAATACAAATACGCACATATGCATTCGGCCTTACTTGTTGTTAGGCCTGCTACCTATGCCACTCTCTTGCTATTCTGGGCAGACATGGGCATTGCTCTGCTCCTTCTGTATGAATACACTTTGTTTCTATATTCTCCCAGCAATGTGCTAGTTAACCCTGCTCACGTGCTATTAGCTCAGCTGCTTAAGTGGCAATCGCCTTCCTATTTAAGGTAGCTGAGCACACTCCACTTTTGCCTCAGAACTCCTGTGTGTTGGATGTGTGCTTGTCTCTCATACTTTGCATTTCAGGGTCGCCTGTTTCAGATCTCTCATGTCTGTTTCATCCTCTACCCTTTCCTCTATCTGTTTATTTTGCATGTCTGTTGCTTTATGCTTTAGGCCTCCTTCCCACGAGCGTGACGGGCTCCGCAGCGTAATATTACGCTGTGAAGCCCGTCACGGCGCCCCCCAGAGCCCCTATACTTACCTGCGGGAGATAGCGTGAAATCGCTTCCCCGCCCACCACCGCCGCGTCACTGCTCGTCACCGCTCGTCACCGCCCACCGCTCTCGCGTCACCAGCCGTGTCACGTGCACGGCCGGCCGTGTCACGTGACGCGGCCGGACCGCGTCATTTGGCGTCATATGACGCTCGGCGGTGGGCGGGAAAGCGTTTTTTCACGCTATCTCCCGCTGGTTACAGCGGGAGATAGCGTGAATGGACGGCTTCCATTGACTGCAATGGAAGCCGTCAGTGCGTACAGCCCGTCCTCACCCGCAGAAAATAGAGCATGCTGCGGGTGAGGACGGGAGAAATCGCGGTGCGTAATTCCGCGGTGGAATTACGCATCGTGAGCATTGAGCTATTAGGTTCAATAGAACCTAATAGCTGCGTGCAACGCAGCGGATTTTCGCCGCGAATTACGCGGCGGAAATCCGTTCGTGGGAAGGAGGCCTTAAGTCTTTGTTTTGCCATTTCTGTCCAGCCTGTGCACCATTCACTTCTCCTTGGTAAGTCAATCTTTTTCTGTGTGTCCTGTTTACTTCTTTGCCCCTGTGTCTTGTCAGGGATAGTCAGCCCCCAACTTCCAGCGCAGGGTCATTCTTCACAGGACAATCACCGCCCTGCTTGTATACAGGGGCCTTCCCATTTTCCAGCTTACCTTAGGGCAAGTTACCTATCCTGGATTTCCCTGCTTCTCTATCCCCCATTCACTGGGGTCAGCTGCTAGCCATTCCAGGTCTGACCTAAAAGCCAGGTCTGGGAGGTTAGCCCAGTGGGTCCACATTCAAAATCTCTAACACTTGTCTAAAGAGAGTTATGTTTTCTTTGTTCTCTAAGAGATCACTGGGAACTGGGATGGGGAATGCCTGCATTGCTTGTGTGAGATGTGAGCTGGTAGACTGTGATATTGTTGCACAAGAGAATTAGGATGTAGTATCTGTCAGTTCTGATCATAAATAATGTGGATCTGTCATTTTTGTGAATCTCTGTGTGTGCATGTGTGAAGGGCCCGTGTATAAGTTGTATGTGGCATTTGTACTGCCGGACATAGAATGTGAGAGACATGCTGAAACAGATAGCCAGGCCATAAGGGGTGGAGCTAGGTGATGTAAGGGGAGGGAGGGAATAAGAGTAAGATTTCTCTGATGTAATAGTTTTGCCCCTCCTTAACACAGACCAGCCTACTAGAGAAGTGCGTGTGCGTGCGTGTGCGTGTATGTGTGTATATATATATTCCACTCAAATGGAGATATATATAATATATATGCACACACACATTCTTGATGCATGCACAATACAATTACATGGTATATTCAATATATTTGGAACCATTTTTGAACTACTATTGAATTATAATGCTAAAACAGTAATGAGACAATTGTGTACTTGACAAGCCAGGTAAGTATATTACAAACGAAATCAAATTAATAACTAAAGGTTACTTAAAGTGTATTACATTTACAATGTAGGTAGATTTTAGTGCCAGAAACCAATTAACCTATTAGAGGCAGACATGCTTACAGTGATACAAGCAATAATTGAGTATACCCCAAATGGTATCAAAGTAACTAGCCCGTAACTAACCAACAGTTAACTACCATTTGTACTTGTTGTTACACACTCTCATGAAAATGTATCTTTTTACATGTAACGAATTGCTGCAATAGTACCAGAGATACTGTGGGCCAAAGACAAAATGGATGTTAGATGATTTGCTGTCACTCCGGTGGATGTTAAAATCAAACCTGGCATACAGCCAACCAACATCAGGTAATACCACCTAAGTGCTGTTCAGAAAGCCAGTATTCATCAGCAGGTTCAGGCCTACCTTGGAAAGGGGATCATAAAAGAATCACATTCTCCTTACAACACTCCATTGTTTCCAGTCAGGAAAAAGGTTGCCAAGGGTAACCTCAAACCATTCTCATAGTCCATGATTTACAAGCAGTTAATATTGTCACAATAGTTCCAAATCCCCATACATTGTTGTCACAAGTTCTGGCCAGCTCCACCTTCTTCACAGTGGTAGATGTTCCAAACGCTACTTCAGTGTACCCCTAAAGAGAATGCCCAGCTCTTATTCACTTCCATGCATCATGGCAAGCAATATTGCTGGTGTGTGTATTGCCGGCGGGTGCAGACGACTCCCCAGGGCAGTACTCTGAGGCCCTGCGGACAGATTTGCAAAGACTGGGTCACAAAATATCACAGCACCTCACTGCTTCTATATGTTGATATAAGTTTTCTATAAGTTTTTCAAGGTTCATCTATTCTTTGTAATCTGGATCAGCTGTCCCCCCCCCCCTTTTCCCTCCCTTCTTTTCTTCTCTGTTCTTTTTCTCGTTTCCTTTCCCCCCCTTTCCCTCTCCTATTTCCCCTCCCTCCCCCCCCTCTTTTTCTTCCTTTTTTCTTTTCATTTTTATTATCCTGGTCTTTCATCATCTTCCTTTTCTGTTCTTTTATTTTCCCTTTTATTTTTCAAATTTTTCATTTTTTTCACACTTTTTAATTTTTAAATTTTTTTTTTCATTTTTTCTCTTTTTTTCCCCCCCTCTTCCTTCTTACTCAGCTGTCTCCAGGTCCTGACTGATTGAGATCAGGGTTCGCCATTATGATATATGCATCAGCATGTTATATGCCTTGGTATGCAATGGCCTATAGCATTTGATAGCCCGCATGCACAGCCCTTCCTGGTTCTATATGCCACACACAACATGGAGCAGCTGAATGGGACATGCTGCCACACACAAGATGGCGCCATACTGCGAGATTTGCCTGGATATCTCACACATGCGCAAACGCCACATTAGGACGCCGGTATCTGACGGATGGGCACGGAGGGATCAGCGTGGCAAAACAACATTTCATGTATGTTTTCAATGTATGCAAATGCACTTTCACCCTTTCCAATCCACTGTCTGACCTCTGAAGATATTATGATTTAAGGCTGTACAGCTCCGATGTTGGTAGACGTCCGTCGGGGTTCTCTTACTGTATATTGCCAGCCTCTCTGCTGTCGGAGTCTATCCAACGTGCCACCTCATGCAGTACTCGCTTTAGCCAGCATATAGCGCCGTTGTATAATGGCAGAAAAAGAGTAAGCCCCCTAGAAAAACCAGGATACAAATTGTATTGGAAAGAGTTCATGCTCATTTAACACACCCTTGCAAGGGTGGAGTAAAGTTTTATGATTGGTTGTCTTGCAATCTGTGGGGACTATTTATATGGCGTATTGTTTTCTTGTGGGCTAGCTTGAAAAAGACCATTCAGGTCGAAACGTTGCTGCCTTCAGTCTTGTCTGTCATGGGAGAATAAAGAAATTTTGCACTCAGCAACTTGTATGCTGCCGCATTACTCACATTACCTGGATACATGCTAGTCATTGCAAAAAAGGTTTTAGCTCCTGAGCTAGAGGAATGCTTGAAAGGCTTCAAATGTCTTGGACACTCCTCAGTATAGAAGGACTCGGTACTGGTGCGTTATGTCTCCACCAGGAACTATGGGTTGAGACATGGCTTATGTGGGTTGAGTTAAAGTGAACGCCCACAGCTGGCAATTGCCTACCTTGCCGCCGGCTCAAGACAGCGCCTGAGACCTGCTGGGGGAACGGGGAGAGCAGGGCCACATTTAGCGGTGCACAGTGCATCCATCATGCGGCGGGGGGGCAGGAGCGGAGGTGACCCGACGGTCACCTACATCCATGTGACAGTTGGTCTGGCTTAAGCAGCGACGCCTCTATCCATGCGTCCATGTGACAGCTGGCCCGGCTTCTGCAGCTGAGGAGGACGGGAGCAGAAATGCGAAGGGAGATGTTACACTGGCAGAGAGAGTGATGGCGGTTCCGGGACCGGAGATGGTTGGCCGCCCGGGGTCGCTGACATCAGCTGAGGCGGCTGGAGGGCAGATGATGGGCAGGCTGGAGGGCAGATGATACGCAACCCCCGGGGACACTGAAAGCTGGGACGGGAGCAGAGATGCAACGCCGCCTGGGAGACAGTGACACTGGGGCCAGGAGGAGAGATGGGAGGCCGGCGGGGAGATTGCCAGTGGAGCCGCCAGCGTACATGGCCAAAGGCCAGGTTGAGGTGTGAGTTTGTGTCTGTGGAGAAGTGTGTGCATCAACCAATCCGCAGCTGTGGCCATCACCTGGCTCTCCCCTATTACTGAACCCAGCCAATCCATGTCTCCACCCATTCTTCCGGTGGAGAGATAATGCACCAGTATCGGGGGACTCTATGATGTGCTAATTGAAGAATTGGGACAATAAATTGTTAAACATTGTAAGATTATTGTTAAGACTTTCAATAAATTAGAGAAACATAAATATTGCTGGAGATGAACACATAGTCCCATAGCTGCAAAACGGATGTCATATATAGCCATTCCCCTGAATATGTTCAAATTAAAATACCTGGCCAACACCCCAAACACATGAGAAATCCTTTACACCTGATGTACTGGCATTATTCCTAGACAGCGTTCTCAGATATGGAATAAAATATAACTTCTCAAGGCTACATCTACTAACTTTGATTGTTACATTACAGGTAAGAACTACAATTCTGGGATGTATTAGAGAAGTATAGAGTCTAGATCACGTGAGGTCATTATCCCCCTCTACTCTTCCTTAGTCAGACCTCATCTGGAATACTGGGTCCAGTTACTGGCACCCCACTTTAAAACTCAAAAGCAAGCTCAGAGAAGAGTTACCAAGATGATGAGCGATCTGCAAATCATGTCCTAAGAGGAACGGTTAAAGGAACTGGCAATGTTTAGATTGCTAAAAAGAAGGCTGAGAGGAGACTTAGGCCTCATGTCCACGGGCAAATTAAGAATGAAAAACCGGAGCGTTTTTCCCCCACGCGGATCCACGCCCCATAGGGATGCATTAGACACCCGCAGGTAGTTAAATACCTGCGGATGTCATTTTTCCCTGCAGGCGCGGGTCCCGCGTGCAGGAAAAAATCCGGACATACTCCATTTTAGTGCAGGTCTCCGCGGGGACGGCTCCCGCAGGCGTCTATTGAAGCCTATAGAAGCCGTCCGGATC
The DNA here is from genome assembly GCF_035609145.1 of Eleutherodactylus coqui. NCBI lineage: Eukaryota > Metazoa > Chordata > Amphibia > Anura > Eleutherodactylidae > Eleutherodactylus > Eleutherodactylus coqui. Next base: position 16,475,477 of record NC_089839.1, on the reverse strand, counting down.
CGCGGGAGACCCGCACCTGAATTAAACTCACCTGCTCCGGACGGTACGAGTCTTCCCTTCTTCGCGGCCTGATCTTCCTTCTTCACGGCCAGATCTTCTTTCTTCGGCCCGGCGGGTGTGCCCGGGCCGAAGAAAGGCTGGGCAGACATCTGTCTGGGATGATTTAGTGAACCCTGCACTAAGCAGGGGGTTGGACCCGATGACCCCGGAGGTCCCTTCCAAGTCTACTATTCTATGATTCTATGAATAAATTCTACATGAAATGCTTATTAATTAGAGATGAGCGAGCATTGTCCTTAGCGAGTATCTCCTTGCTCGGCAGAGTAGGTTCGGGTGCCGGTACGGGTGACAGGTGAGTTGGGGCAGTGAGCAGGAGGGAGCGGGGGGGAGAGAGAGAGAGATCTCCCCTCCGTTCCTCCCCACTCTCCTCCGCCGCTCCCTGCCCGCCGCCGGCAGCCGAACCTTTTCTCTCGAGCGGGTAGGTACTCGCTAAGGGCAATGCTTGCTCGAGCAATTGCCCTTAGCGAGTATGCTCGCTCATCACTATTATTAATGCACACACAATATCCTTATGATTTACTGCAAAATGTTTATTGTAATTTGATTGGATGTTTTGATTTGATTTGAGGGAGCAAGGCGAGCATGTGATCAGCCTACGTCAAGTTTACTATATAAGATGTATTCACGTGTTCCATATTCCATACTGTGTCACGTGTTTCCTTCTCCAATGCAATCTAATCATAATTAGACATACCTGATTGATAAAGCTACGATACCTGTTCAGTATCACTTAAATTAAGTTGGTCAGAAGCGGTGTTGTGTCTCCTTAAAGAGAGCACCCAAAAAGTGTTTGGGGATACCTAGGGGGTGAGTGGATATGGGGATGGTATAGTCTCTCCCCAAGGAGAACACGCATAAGGGGTGTGGGGACACCTAAAAGCTAAGTAAGGAGACTTATAAGGCAATGCTCCTCTGGGACATTTATGCAAATCAGAAAGATGGAAAAATACCTCTACAGTGACACCTATTGGATGGCAGCATTCCTTCAATTCAAAGTGACTTTATAAAAAAGCGCTTCTGACCCACATTATAGGCCCCTATAGAGACTTACTGCATACTGATGAGGGGCAACCCCAGCTGTATATCATGGTTTCTGGCTTGGTTTAAAAATCCCAATTATTGTCGACTTTTTTTTATAAGGTCACTTTGAATTGAAGGAATGCTGCCGTTCAATAGATGGCGCTGTAGAGGTATTTTTCCATCTTTCTGATTTGCTTAAGTCATTACTTTTACAATAAATAGAGAAATAGATATAAGATAGATAATGATGAGATAGATTAGATAGATGGAGCGATTACATTATACAGACAAATAAATAGATTAGATTGGACAAACAGAATGATTAGACAGGCAGATATTATGTTTGCACTATATCACAGTATTGTCCAGGCATTATGTATTGGCGCACTAGTGTTATGAGGGTTGAAATTAAGAGGAAAGCTAATAGCAAACATGGATAAAACAGAAGCCCTCTTCTATAATATTACTTGACATACGCAGAAACTCATAGAGCTTAACTTCGGGTTCAAAGCTTCGCAACACTCCAACCTACTTGGGCATTAAACTTAAGTCCTCCCTAGACACACTATACAAATGGAATTACCCCCTATTATTTACCTCACTTAAGTCAGAGATAAAGAGATGGGATCAATCTACCCTTTCTTGGCTAGGACGCATTAATTCAGTGAAGATGACAGTTCTGCCTCGCCTTTTATCTCTTTTTAGATGTTTGCCCATAGAGGACCCCACAACCGACTTAAAGGAAATTCAACAAATTATCTTCTACTTAATATGATGGAACAAAAGATGCAAAATCAAATAAAAAGTTATGCACTATCAGGCCCCGGTCAGACGGCCGTTTTTTGCCGCGATTTGCGGATCGCATGAGGGATGCGCATCCGCAAATCGCGTTACTGGGGCCGAAAAAAAGCTCTCAGCTGTCATTCAATAGCTGAGAGCTGCCCCTGATTGGTCCCTGGCTGAGCCAATCAGAGGCAGCACTCACTCACCCATTCATGAATTCATGAATGGGTGAGTGAGAGCTGCCTCTGATTTGGTGAGGGCTGTGACCAATCAAAGGCAGCCCATTCAGCAGGCGGGGATTTAAAATCCCTGCCTGCTGAATACTACTCAGAGCAGTTCAGGAGAACTGCCGGCCGGCCGCGGCTGAACTCCGTCTGCGGGGACAAGGTGAGTATATATATTTTTTTTATTTTTACACATTGTTGGATGATTTTCAGGGAAGGGCTTATATTTTTAAGCTCTTCCCGAAAATTCATCCCACGCTCGCCGGCAGCCCATTGCTTTCAATGGAGCCGGCTGTATTGCCGGCTCCATTGAATTCAATGGGCAAACATCATTCTTCTGTAACAGCTGTGGCAGAGGAGAATGATTTGTGTAGTATATGTTCTCAATGGGGTCGGCGCTGCTGCCGCCGGCCCCATTGAGCGCATATACAGAACACAAGGAATCGCAGATTGCAGATAGTCGCGATCTGCGATTTCTGTTCTATAATTTATTGGACATAAAAAGCGTCCATGTGTCCGATACCATTGCAAAGCAATGGTTCTATAAAATCGCCGGTCGCATGCGCAAATCGCGCGAAAAATCGCCCGCGTGACCGAGGCCTCATAAGCAAGTCGGAGGATTATCTGTCCCTAACCTGAGAAAATACTATCTAGCAGCTGAGATGTCACAAATCCCCCCCCATTTTTGTGAGTCCAAGGGGACCTCTATGGGTAGATCTGGAGGCCGGCCTTCTGGCCCTGGTGGAACTTAGGGCGGTTTTCAGGGATATAAATATAAAGCACATAACCATCCAACACCCATCACCGCTAAACCACCACCTCTTTTTGATTTGGAGGAGAAATAGATTTAAAATTCTATGATGTCATCTCTCCCCCCACTGCTACCTGTAATCCCTAATCAAGTGTTTATACTGAGCACCCAGAAAGACAGCTTTCCATGGTGGCGGAGAAGAGGCATCACTTTACTACATCATTTCATGCCGCATTACAAACTCTTCACATCGAAACAATTGGTAGAAAAATAATTAAAGGGGTTGTCCCGCGAAACAAAGTGGGGTTATACACTTCTGTATGGCCATATTAATGCACTTTGTAATGTACATTGTGCATTAATTATGAGCCATACAGAAGTTATTCACTTACCTGCTCCGTTGCTAGCGTCCCCGTCTCCATGGTGCCGTGTAATTTTCAGCGTCTAATCGCCCGATTAGACACGCTTGCGCAGTCCGGTCTTCTTTCTTCTGAATGGGGCCGCTCGTGCCGGAGAGCGGCTCCTCGTAGCTCCGCCCCATCACGTGTGCCGATTCCAGCCAATCAGGAGGCTGGAATCGGCAATGGACCGCACAGAAGACCTGCGGTCCACCGAGGGTGAAGATCCCGGCGGCCATCTTCGCAAGGTAAGTAAGAAGTCACCGGAGCGCAGGGATTCAGGTAAGCACTATCCGGTTTTTTTTTTAAACCCCTGCATCGGGTTTGTCTCGCGCCGAACAGGGGGGCTATTGAAAAAAAAAAAAAACGTTTCGGCGCGGGACAACCCCTTTAATCTCAGAGCATCTCTGGTTCGAAATGAGGCAAATATACAGTTTCCTCCATTCCCTGCTAGATTCCACTAACATTCCTACCATTCCCACAGCATTAGAGAGAACCTGTATGTGGACCCCACTACAAACAGGTACGATATCCCAAATGTACGCCAACCTGAACCAACCTCCAACTGGAATTAAACACCCATTTATGCAGCGCTGGGAATCAGACCTAGATACTGTATCTCCCCCAGCATTGCTATAAATTTATCTCGAAAGTTACGCTTGATGAATCATCACTTAAAATTCTACACAGATCCTATCTAGTCCCATCGATAGTTCAGAAATACTCTCCAAGCTGTTTTAGAGGTTGCAACACTTTGGGAAAAACATCCCATACGTAGTGGACATGTTCTGTGGTGAAGTCTCTCTTGTGGTGGGTGACCAATCAAAGTGCTAATGACCAATTATACGTCAATCCGTGTGTGTGATGTGTGAGTTACATGCGGAGCCTGACAGCACCTGTGATGTCAGTTACCGGCTCTTATCTCAACCCCCTGATCACATGACAGTGATGTCATCACAGGACCTTTATCCTCCTTCGGCCTCCTTCCCACGGACGGATTTCAGCCGCGTAATATGCGGCGAAAATCCGCCGCTTTGCCCGCAGCTATTAGGTTCTATTGAACCTAATAGCTAAATGCTCACGGTGCGGAATTCCATCGCGGAATTCCGCACCGTGAAATCTCCCGTCCCAACCCGCGGCATGCTCTATTTGCCGCGGGTGTATGTGTAGCACAGCGGAAGATAGCGTGAAATCGCCTCTCCGCCCACCGCCACCGCGTCATATGATGCGGCCGGCGTGTCATATGACACGGATGGTCGCGTCATGTGACACTGTGGGCGCGTCACGCCGAAGCGTCATGCGGGACCCAGGACGCCGGATCCACTGGTAAGTATGGGGTCTCTGGGAGGCGCCGTGACGGGCTTCACCGCGGAATATTCCACGGCGGAGCCCGTCATGGCCGTGTGCAGCCGGCCTTCTGCACTGAATGAGGAATTATCGGCAGACTACTTCTCCGACACACCTCTGTGGCCAAAGTTGCTATGGATACAGCAGTGTTTAGTCTGGCAGTTTGTACCTGGTTGTGAGACATCTAAACACCTGTGTGGATATTCCAATGAATGACACCTCACAATTTTACAAGTACCAGCTCTTAGCTCAACCCCCTGATCACATGACAGTGATGTCATCACATGTCCTTTTTCCTCCTTGTGCACTGAATGAGGGGTTATGGGTAGACTACATTCCCCACAAACCCCTGCAGTCTCAGTTGCTATGGATACAGCAGTACTCAGTCTGAAAGCTTGTAGTTTGTTGTGAGACAGCTGGACACCTGTGTGGAGACTCCAACAAATGACATCTCACAAATGTCCACATACATAGCTGGCAGTGCATATTGACCAACAACATTGAAGCATTTTCCATCCCCACTATCTTCACATCTCCTGAAAGTGATATCATATCATCTCAAGTGCTAATGCCACCAACACCAGTCCAGGCTTCATCTAATCATCAACCATTGTCCAGTGTTGAAACAAACCGTCGCTGTTGTGGAAAAATGTTACAACAGAGCTAATGCAGCTCACATGACACAGCGACAAACCACAATGTTACCTCAGCCACCAGCTAAAGTTTGTAAATCTCGTGCAGCAGATATGCGAAAGCAACGAGCAAACATGTCTCCTCAGCGAGCTGCTGAAGTTCGTAAATAACATGCAGCTCACATGCGAAAGCAATGTAGCAGAGCTATGTGTGACGTGCACGTAGCAGAGCTGTGTGGCCACCAGAAACACTAGTACTATAATTTCCTAATAATTACTAGTCTTATATATAAGGTGCTAAGCAAACCGGTTCCTCTATCTCCGTCGACTTGCCTCTTGGCGAACAAACCCCCTCAGCTTTAACAACCAACAGCATAAACTTGCACAACACATCTACATGGCAGCCAGAATTTATACTGCCTAAGCCTACACTTATACTTAGCCCAATTATTATAAGAGTTTCAAAAATAATGCTGTACGAAAAGCTGTCTTTATTTGTATAGCGCCAACATATTCCGCAGCGATTACATAGACAGGGGGATACAGGACGACAAAAGTACAAAAATTTCAGAACCACGGTTACATAGTGATCAATTGATGGAAACAGTAGGGGTGCAGGTCCTGCTCCAACGAGCTTACATACTACAAGTAATGGGGTGATACAGAAGGTAAAGGGCTGGCGGTGTGCACAGTATGGTGAGGTGGAGAGTGAGGGATGCTATACACATAGACAATGGTCAGACATTAAGCTGTGTGACAGCAGAATCGGTGTGACTGCAGGAGGCAGTTGATGGCGGCTAGCCGGTATTGCAGTCCATAGGTCAGGGAACATGTTATCAGGCGGCGTACAGAGGGGTTTGGTTTAGGGAATATGGTACTTGAAGAGGTGCGTTTTTAGAGCACGCCTGAAGTTCTGCGAGTCCTGGATTGCCCGGATAGCCTTTGGTAGTGCATTCCAGAGGAGCGGTGCTGCTCTGGAGAAGTCTTGGAGACGAAAATGAGAGGTCCGAATTAAAGTGGCACTCAGTCTGGTTTCGTTAGTAGAGCGGAGGGCGCAAGCTGGGTGATGGATTTGGGAGGCAATATAGGGTGGCACTGTGTTTTGGATGGATTTGTGGATGAAGGTAGTGAGTTTAAATTGAATTCTGTATTTGACGGGCAGCCAGTGCAGTGACTGGCACAGGGCAGAGGCGTCTGAGTAGCGGCTGGACAGGAAGATGAGCCTGGCTGTCACATTCAGGATGGATTGGAGAGGGTAGAGTCTGGCGCGGGGAGGCCGATCAGCAACAAGTTGCAATAATCGAGCCGAGAGTGGATGAGGGCTACAGTGAGCATTTTTAGCGTGTCCATGGTGAGAAAAGAGTGGATTCTTGAGATGCTCTTGAGATTCAGCTGACAGGTTCGGGCCAGAGATTGGATGTAGGGGGTAAAGGAGAGATAGGCATCGAATATGACCCCAAGCCAGTTATGGCAGTTATGGTGGCACCACACACTGAGATGGAGATATTAGGATGAAGTCGGTTAGTAGAGGGCGAAAACACCAAGAGGTCAGTTTTAGAGAGGTTTAGTTTTAGGTAGAGAGAGGACAAAGTGTTAGAGACAGTGGAAAGACAGTTAGTGATGTTTTGGAGGAAAGGTGCAGAGATGTCATGGGAAGAGGTGTATAGCTGGGTGTCGTCGGCGTAGAGGTGGTATTGGAGGCCAAATCTCCTGATGGTCTGTCCAATAGGGGCTGTGTAGATGGAGAAAAGGAGGGGGCTGAGGACCGAGCCCCGTCGGACCCCAACAGCAAGGGGAAGAGAAGGGGAGGTAGAGTCAGACAAAGAGACGCTGAATGAGCAGTCAGATAGGTAGGAGAAAAACCAGGAGAGGGCAATGTCCTTTAGACCAATGGAACGAAGCATACTGAGGAGGAGTTTGTGGTCAACAGTGTTGAATGCTGCGGAGAGGTCGAGGAAGATCAGAAGGGAGTGATCGCACCTCAGTTTGGCTAGATAGATAGATATGAGAGATATTTGAGATAGAGAGATAGATATGAGATATATAGATAGATATTAGATAGATATGAGATAGATAGAAATTAGATGTATATATATGAAATTGATAAACAAATAAATATGAAATAGATAAATAGAGAAATATAGATATGCGATAGATATGAAATGGATAGATATGAGATAGACAGATGGATAGATAGATAGATATGAGAGACAGATGGATAGATAGATAGATATGAGATAGATAGATATGAGATAGACAGATAGATAGATATGAGATAGATAGATAGATAGACAGATGGATAGATAGATATGAAATGGATAGATATAGATATAGATAGATAGATAGATAGGTAGATAGGTAGATAGATAGATAGATAGATATGGGAGAGAGATATTAGATAGATAGATAGATATGAGATGGATAGATATAAGATAGAAAGATATGAGATAGACAGATAGATGTAGCTTTTTCTGTCAGAACATATGACTCCTGTGTGCAGTAGAGAACACCTGCAGCTGTGTGCACAATATCAGGTGGTGTCCGTGAGCAGGCTACATGGGGGAGGAGTAACAGGTGACGAGGTGGCCGAGTGGTTAAGGCGATGGACTGCTAATCCATTGTGCTCTGCACGCGTGGGTTCAAATCCCACCCTCGTCGCAAGTTCTTTTTTTATCCCTTGTTAAAAATTTATTTTCCAGTATACTGAGCAGATGGGAAGAATTCCTTTATTGCGCATAATATCTGATAACGGGACCTGGAACTTTAAAGTCAGAGAGTAGATGTAATTGTGTGTACAGTGACATACAGTATAAATGTATGATATACAGTAGATACAATGCAAAAAAAGGCCAGCATATAAATGATATAATACAATATGTAGTTTATGGCACAAAAGAAAGATTCAAAAGCAGATAGCCTCATGCAAAAAGTATCATCTACATAACGTTACTGGAGTACTGAGGATCAGCTATGTGGAGCCACCTGATGATTAGTAGAAAGTGGTTTTGTCTGAGTTTATGTGAGGCAGGAGGATGCGAACCCATCTTGCCACAACGCGATTCGGCTTAGGGCTATCTGTGGAGGCAGCAACAGAGGAACCCTCCAGCGGGATACGGTATTTTCTGTGTGGTCTCCAAGCCATTACTCACACAGATAGTGCCAGTGGTGTGGCTGCCAACGCTGCACAGGCCCAAAGGGCTGGACCTGATGGAGTAAACAGGAGTGTAGATGGTTGACCGGCGCAGATGCAGAGGAAAAAGTCCAGGCAGATGGTTGGGGCAGCAATAGCATAATTAAATAATCAGAACCAAGATCATGAAGCACAGAAGTCAGAATAGTCAAGAAACAGGCAGAAGTGAAACACCATAATACTCAAATGACAATGGCTACAAATGACTAATTGTTTAGGCACCCTCCATGCCTAAAATAGCAGGGGGTGATTGATGGGGGGACCAGATGGGAATGAATGCATTGGCCCTTTAAGGGGTTGGACAGGAGTGCGTGCAAGCCCTATAGGCTGAATGCAGGGAGAAGGCAGAGACACCAAGCCATGGAGCGTGCAGGCTGCAAAAAACATCGGCATCCCACCGCATCTCCAATGACAGGTGAGCCGCAGTGGAACCGTGCAGTGACAGTTTAGATAAAAAGGTCTATTTTTCAATCAGAAATACCGCCTCTTTGGTTCATGGGCTGGGTCTGTTATTATAGCATTCCAGTGGAGGTTACTGAGCTGCTCTACCAGACCCCGCTCAATGACAAGCGGAGCGTTGTTTTTGAAAAAAAGCATATAGTTTACCTACATCCTCCAGGTTATCCATACGTAAAGAGGCAGCATTTACGGCAAAGAGATGAATAAAAAAGGGAACTTTATTCCATCATGGTTCCAATAGCATATACAGCAATATGGACTGCACAGCAAGGTAGTAGCGGTGATGTTTCGATCCGGATAGGATCTTTCTCAAGCCCAACTAGACTACCCACACTCATGGTTTAAATACACATCATAATTACCATCAGCCTAAGGCGTGACATTATTGTGGCTGTAAGACACCTGAGGGTGTGAGCCACTTGTTTGAGTGCTGCTATGACATTGTCTATTTACCTACACCCTCCACACCAGGGGCGTAACTATAGGGGATACGGTTGCTACTGGGCCCAGAACCCTTAGGGGGCCCATAAGGCCCATTTTCTCCATATAGTAAGCCTAGTACTATCAATAAAGCATTAGAGTTTGGGGCCCCATTACAGATTTTGCATTTGGGCCCAGAAGTTTCAAGTTACACCTCTGCTCCACACCAAGGCAAAGTTGGCACTATAAGCCAAAGTAGAAGCCATGATGATTTTCTCAATTTTATAGATTCTGAGATGTGTCAATGACCTCTGTTGTGCTCTAGATTAGGGTTTAATCAAACTTTTTCCAGGAGCTTCACTAGCCAAACTATGGTTGCTCCTGAAAGGATTTTTCTTTTGGGTTGCCATATCAAGCCTTCTATGGATGTCAACTTTTTAAGCCCTGCTGCAGTAAGGCCCCCTGTCTACGGTCGTTGCGGCATCCTGCGGCAGATCTCCGTTGCGGGAGCCACCGCCAGGGAGCATGAGCCGGCGGACGGATCTCCGCTGTCAGCCTATCTGACAGATAGGCTGACCGCGGAGAATCGCGGCAATTAGCAGCATGCTGCAAATTGCCGGCCGCGAGCGGTGAATTGCAATAATTCTCTACTTGTGGATACGGGGCCGCCGCTTTCCATAGCGTGATTCGCTGGTGATTTACCACTGGCAGAATCACGCCCATGGACAGGGGGCCTACTGTCAGGGTAAATTCCGCGTACAGCACCAATCAGGCCCACCCCAATGCCCCGCGGCCGGCGGTAAAGAAGAGACACCACACACGGAGGTCTGGTATAGTTCCTCACACGGGGACATGACTGCGCACTTTATTACTGATTACATGGGATCTTATACCCTTTGGTCTCATCACTAGGAATGGGTGATGGGCTCATTGGCTCAAATTCACTGCATAACCATATATGTAAAGTCCGGATTTCCGGCCTGAGACAGTGAAAGTTATATACGTAGTTGAACAGTCGTTATCTAGATATGGCGCTTCTGGGAAAACAGCCAAGTACACGGCCTTCGTGTTCGGTTCTGTATCATCTCTGAATTTCTGGACACATCTCTCTCGGCCTTGCAAACTTTTGGAATATCTGATGTAAGGCGACATATAAGTTTTTCTCATTTTAACTTTGAATAGAACTTGCATACAGGTATAAAAGCATAAAAAACATATGGCAATATATACATATACCCTCACAAACCCCCCTAAAAACTTATATGGAGATCAAGCACCAGACCTTGCACTCTTCCTCGGTCGCCTCTCCCTTGCGTCAGGGTTTCTCCACTGCCCGTAAGTCCCTACTCCTAGGAGGGGGGATCCCTACCTCACTTCAGAAGGAGGCCATGGATTCCCTGGGCTCATTTCCGGGCATCCATACCCTCTATCTGTACAAGTTAACACCCCACAGGGTGCGCCCTCGCTCGAACCTAAGGTCTTCTGCACTAACCCTAGGCAAATGGGAATTCCACTGACAGTCCATCTTAGGAGATCGGGACAGGCGCAGTACTAGTACATTTCTCCATTCTTCTGGTAACGTACGTGGTTGGCATTATCGGAACTGGCTCTTCATCTTTTTCAAACAAGGGAAATGTTGGTGTCACATTATCCAGTCCCTTACTCATACTCTTTTATCAAAGGGATAATACACATACAGGAAATTACATACCCCACCTCTTTCTGCTAAAATCATATCCAGGGTCATTTTATTTTGGAACGCCATGGATGCAGTGGGCCCTAACTGGTCAGCTAACCCTTGTAAAGCATCCCTGGTGTAGTTTACAAACCTCTGCTGATTGTAATAGATATAATTCATCCAATCTACATTATTATTAACAGTGACAATAGCAAATAAGGTCTCAAAACCTGCTTTAACCTGATCTCTAGAATTAAATTCATCTGGCACCCCCCTTGGCACTCCTATTGCATCTATGTATACATGTGGATCAAAGTTACCACCTGGAGCGTCAACTTCTCTCTTAGCACGATGCGTTGTTGGATTCTAACCTTCAGTGTAGTCTTCATATTGCACATTTGATTGTATTAATTTGTTCTGAAACAGGGGGCTAGTGTACAGTAGTCAAAGGTGTGTGTTAGAGGAATTGTACCACATTATAGCATGTAAAGGATATGCAGGATCATGAGTTTTTGCAGTGCGAAGTGTGGATCCAAGTGGGCTTTCCTTCGAGCTTGACTGCAGTTGGGGTGGTGAGCAACATCTGGTAGGGACATTCAAACAGGGTTTCTCTCTCAAATTTTTTCACATAGACCCTGTCACCTGGTTTCAGATTGTTACACTCATCTGTAGGACCTGGGAGAAAAGCAGAGACTGCAGAATGCATTATTGACAATTCCTTGGAGAGGCCTATGACAAAATTAACAAGAGAATCATTTCCCAAACTCTGATACTGGAGAAAAGAAAAAACTAATGGAAGACACTCAATTCAAGATTTGCCTGTTTTCTTCATTGCCTTTTGTATCTACTTTCCCACTACTCCGCGGATGGTAGGGTGTGTGAAAAACCTGAAATATACCCAAAGCAGACATGATGTGTTGCATTATTTCACCTGTGAAGTGTGTACCTTTGTTTGACTCAATCACTTCCGGTGCCCCATATCTGCAGATTACCTTATTCATGAGCTTCTGTGCGGTTACCTGCTTATTTACTTTGGTAACAGAGTAGGTCTCTCCAACCTGAAAAACATCAACAACAACAAGCACATATTCATGCTTCTCAACAAGTGGGAGCTGAGTGTAGCCAATTTGCAATCCCTGAAATGGGTAGAGTGGTCTAGGCAAGTGTGATGTGGCAAATTTACTTCTGCCCTGTTGCTTACGGCAAAGATCATGCAAAATTGGACAAATAATGCAGCAGCTACAGAAAACCCAGGAGCCACCCGTCCTTGTTCAAGCGTCGACATCATTGCTGCTTTGAGAGGTGCGTCTTTCCGTGCATCAGCTGGGCCATTATGGGGCACAGGGACCATGGTAGGCAAGTGCTGTTGACTGTTCGCCATACACCGTCCTGTTTCTGCTGTTCCCATATTTAGTCCATTTGTCTTTTTCTTTCTTGCTGGCTTGTAACTATAAAGTCTTTAGCATATCAAAGTCCAAAGTTTTTATCAAAGTCCAAAGTTTTTGTCAAAGTCCAAAGTTTTTGTCAAAGTCCAAGATGTGTTCCCAATAAAAAGAAGGAATTGATTATCCTGGATAACAGTCTGATATCCCTAGGAGCGCGGACAGCCGTTTTTTCTTCCCTGTGGTTTGTCAAAGTCCAAAGTTTTTATCAAAGTCCACGTTTTTATCAAAGTCCAAGTTTTTATCAAAGTCCAAGTTTTTATCAAAGTCCAAGTTTTTATCAAAGTCCAAAGTTTAGTCAAAGTCCAAAGTTATTGTTAAATTCTTCTTTTCTTCCACGGCTTGAGGGCCGCTGCCTTTGCTGTGTGGTCTCTGATGGCGTTGCCTCTTGTTTCTCTGATGTAGGAATTGGTGTGAGCTTTCCACTTTGTCAGGTAGTAGTAGGGCCTCTGTGAGACTCTGCACCGCTGCACCATTCTTAATTGGCTGTCCTGCTGAGGTAAAAAAACTGTCTGGCCTTCCATGTTGGGCCGTAATCATGAGCTATGCCAAATGCATACCGGGAATCAGTGCAAATGATTGCCGTCTTACCTTCTGCCACTCTACACGCCTCAGTGAGGGCCTTTAGTTCCGCTTCTTGTACTGCGACATGCGGAGGCAGAGCTTCTGCTTTTAGGACATCTTGTTGTGTGACCACTGCATATCCAGTGTGGAGTCGTCAATCACCCTGGCACCATCTATAAAAAACAACTCAAAATATGCATTGTTAGCAAGGGCTTTCAGTAACTTTTTAGAACTTAAATTTTCTTGTTGCATCAATGCTAGACAATCAGGCTGATATTCTATTTCAAAAAGATCAGAATCTTGTTGCAAAAAATTTAAAAATGGCTGATTTGCAATACCTAGATCACCTATGCCTTCTCCTCCCCCCCTTTGAACCAGGGTACTCAATTGTAAGAAGAGTAACCGAGTTCAAGGTAGTACAACATTGTAAAAAGATTTGATGGATGCAGATAAGGCCTGTAAAATGTTAGCACCAATAACAGAGACAAGAGTTACATCAGGGCAGAATAATCTACAAACCTCTATTAATATTTGAAATGTGATATTCCTTTAAGCAAATTCATTATTAAACTGATCCTGCCTGCAATGTCTTATCAAATTTGAGACAGGAGAATAAAAAAACAAAAAAACTTTTACTAGCTGCTCAAGATCCCCACCCCCTCCCTTGTGGACAAGAGGGATGAAACATTACGTCCTTTACATCATCTATCTCCACCCCCTCGATACTGGTCGCTTGCGTCTTTTTTCACACCTTCATTTAAGCTTAACAGTCTAAGCATCCACATCTCAAACAAGTAAAGTCTAATGCACGGGGGGGGGGAACTTTTATCCCCAGTCAATATCTGCATCACACATTTTACATTCATCACAGCCTGAACACGGGGCACTAACTCTCACCCATCCATTTGCTCAAGTCTGCTCCGTCACCCCCTATTGAAGGTGTACCAGTACATACAGATGCACAGACAAAAAGTGTGACAAACAAACATACATCAGTTGAAAAACATTGAGGTGAGTGCTATAATGTTATAAAGTACATGATTCTATTGAGATGAGATTGTGAATGAGCGCTATTTTTGACAAATTATGTGAAAAAAATTTGCTGAGTGACTGAGACATTCTATCTTTCTTATTTACTGAAGCTATTATATGCTATATTAAACGCTGAAGTATTTTAGTTTCTGTGACCCTGAGTTTGAGTCAAGTCTGAAAGCCCCCACCTTTGCAAAATAACTGTTATCTCTGCCTTGAGAAGCTAGACTAAGACACTGCAGCTTCAAGTAAACAATCCTTCTCCTCTAAAAGCAAGCTCAGTTAACCATTTGCACACATATATATATATATATATATATATATATATACACACATATATATCCACCTAGTATGGATTATACATATTATACACCTTTTCCTCTCTCTTTGCCAACAAATCACATGTCTTGTAACCTTCTTCTCGACTTTGCTTGTTCCCCATACTTCTCTCCCTACCTAACTGCCAATGTAACCCTCAATAGACACTCTCCCGACACCCTCTTGATCACTTACTGTACTTTCCAACATTTCACTTACGGATACTTTCTTAATACGTGTACATACTTAACTTTCTCTGACTGTCTCTCTCTCCTCCTCACTCCAGCACTTTCTAGCAAACCTTGGTCTTTCAAGGCGCCCTTCTTGGTCCTAAGGACCTCCTCCCAGTCACCATACTGTAATCTACCGTGCGGGTCCTTGTTACACATTTTCATAAGAGTTTTCTTACAGTTTACAAATTGGGACCCTTGTCTCTCCGCCATCAATTGATCCGCACGGCGGCAGCCCTTGAGGGGCTCTAACCTCTTTAATAAGGTCTTACGCATATTAGAACAACAACAACAATAATAATAATAACACGCTCCATAGAGTGCATCCTTCTGACCCGAATTGTTAGCCCCTTATATACTGGCAAAACAACCGAAGGTATCTTCTTCTATGGAACCAGTCCCATATAGTGCATCCCTCTCAGCTAAACCATCAACAACTAAATAAACTAAAACCAAGGGTCTCTTCTTCTGTGGGACCTATCTCACAGAGTGTATCCCTCTCTGCTAAACCATCAACAACTAAATAAACCAAAACGGAGGGTTCCTTCGTCTATGGGACCTATCTCACAGAGTGCATCCCTCTCAGCTAAACCATCAACAACTAAATAAACCAAAACGGAGGGTTCCTTCGTCTGTGAGACCAAATGAAAAGAGAAAAAAAATTCTGCAGATACAACAAACAACCTTCACTATCGTTAAAACGCTACGGACGTCAGAGTACAAATAGACTACAGACTAGTTCCTGGGTGAGCGATTGGTGCGCTTATCACGGTCAGTGGTCCGTGACGGCAAACCCGAAGCCCACGAGTTACCGTGTAGAACTCCTAACCCAACCCGTCCGGTCACAAAACACAGATAGTCCCTCCTGCTGCAAGACTCTCAGCGTAAAACATAACATAAATATATGCTGGTCTTACCTGGAGTTCTGTAAGTTGATCAGGCTCGGTTTGCAGCAGGACGGCTTCCCCGTGGCGTGGATCCGGGTGGACTGCGCTGCACAGCTCCGGTTTTACCATCCCACTTTCGTTGGGCGCCATTTGTCAGGGAAAATTCTGCGTACAGCACCAATCAGGCCCACCCCAATGCCCTGCGGCCGGCGGTAAAGAAGAGACACCACACACGGAGGTCTGGTATAGTTCCTCACACGGGGACATGACTGCGCACTTTATTACAGATTACATGGGATCTTATACCCTTTGGTCTCATCACTAGGAATGGGTGATGGGCTCATTGGCTCAAATTCACCGCATAACCATATATGTAAAGTCCGGATTTCCGGCCTGAGACAGTGAAAGTTATATATGTAGTTGAACAGTCGTTATCTAGATATGGCGCTTCTGGGAAAACAGCCAAGTACACGGCCTTCGTGTTCGGTTCTGTATCATCTCTGAATTTCTGGACACATCTCTCTCGGCCTTGCAAACTTTTGGAATATCTGATGTAAGGCGACATATAAGTTTTTCTCATTTTAACTTTGAATAGAACTTGCATACAGGTATAAAAGCATAAAAAACATATGGCAATATATACATATACCCTCACACTACCACTTCAGTAGGGCTTAAGAAGCAAACATCAGGCATAGAATATACTACAATAATGAAGAATTGCAGTATATTGTCCAAGCGATCAAATGGTGGCAAGTTCAAGTACCACATGAGGAGTAAAAAAAAAATGTAAAAATCTGTTAAATGAAAAAAATGTTTTAAGCGTTACAAAAAAAACCCTGAAATTTGAAAAAAGCTTTTTTCCTAATTTTCACAGAAGAGAAAAATCAAGCATTCATAAACATAACCAGTATTGTCGTATCTATAAAATTCCAAAATATAAGAATATCGCTTTATTTATTAATCATGGTGAATTCTGTAAAAAGATGACTGCCTGGTCAGAAATATAGATTTTTTTTGTTCACCCCATGACTCAATAAAGAAGTCCACACCCTGCGACTCTTCCGCCCACTGCCCCTGCGTGTCACAGTTACTTACCAGCCCCCAGGTCCCACCCGCCTGTTCCTAGACCACTTCGCTGCTTGGCTCCCCCACTTCCTATCCTGTGAAATCCCAGCCCTCATCCTTGGTGATTTCATCATCCCTACTAACGACCCCAGCTCATCTGCCTCCCGGCTTTTAATGCTTACCTCCTCCCTTGGCTTATCACTAATCTCTGACTCCCCCACTCATAGAGATGGTAACACTCTCGATTTAGTCTTCCTCCGTCTCTGCTCTGCCTCTCACTTTACTAACTTCCCCCTTCCACTCTCAGATCACAACCTTCTCTCTTTCTCCATCAGGCACCCTAGCATCTCCCCTGACCCTCCTATCTATCGCACCTCTAGGAACTTCCAGTCCGTCCGCACTAAACAGTTTGCTGAGACCATTCAGTCCTCCCTGTCCCCTATCTCTCTCCTCTCCTGCCCTAACCTGGCAGCCGAGCACTACCACACTACCCTCAGACGTGCCCTGGATGAAGCAGTACCGCCCGTGACTCGAGCTGTTAAAAGCAGACCATGGCAACCTTGGCTCAGAGTCATGACCCAAATGCGCTTCATCCGGCGGTGCTTTAGGTGCCAGCAGACTTCCTCCACTACAAAGTCATGCTTAAAACTTATAACCTAGCCCTTCACCATGCAAAACAAGTTTATTTCACCTCCCTTGTCTCCTCACTATCCCACAACCCCAAACGAATCTTTGAGACCTTCCACTCCCTCCTCAGCCCCAAAGAACAGACCCCTGCGGCAGACCTGACTGCTGGAGAACTAGCTGCCTATTTCAAAGAAAAAAATCGACAACATTCGAAAAGAAATCTCTGAAAACTGCATGGCTAGCCCCAATCCCAGTTTCCTCAGCACTGCTTCCAGAACTTACTCACTTTCTATGTTAGAACCAATGACAGAGGAAGAAGTCTCCAGGCTCCTTTCCGCTACCCGCCCCACCACCTGCGCTAGCGACCCTCTCCCCTCTCACCTCCTCCGGTCCCTTTCCCCAGCTCTCATTACTCACCTTACCACAATCTGCAACCTCTCTCTAACCTCTGGCACTTTCCCCATCTCATTTAAACACTCCATCATATCCCCTCTGCTTAAAAAAACCAACCCTGGACCCGACTGATGCTGCCAACTACTGACCTGTCTCAAACCTCCCCTTCATCTCCAAATTACTAGAATGCCTGGTCTACTCCCGCCTTACATGCTTTCTCTCTGACAACTCACTCCTCGACCCCCTCCAGTCTGGTTTCCGCTCTCTTCACTCGACCGAAACTGCCCTCACAAAAGTAACAAATGACCTGATGACTGCAAGGTCGAGAGGTGACTACTCCCTACTAATCCTCCTTGACCTGTCTGCCACATTTGACACTGTCGACCATAACCTCCTTCTCACTATGCTCCGCTCTATTCGTCTAAAGCACACTGCTCTCTCCTGGGTCTCTTCCTATCTCCCTGACCACTCTTTCAGCATCTCTTTTGCTGGTTCTATCTCCTCTCCACTTCCTCTCGCTGTTGGGGTCCCCCAGGGCTCGGTCCTCGGTCCCCTTCTCTTCTCTATCTATACTGCCCCAATTGGACAAACCATCCACAAATTCGGCCTCCAATACCATCTCTACGCTGATGACACCCAACTATGAACCTCCTCTCGTGAGATCTCGGGACCATTCCTCCAAAATATCACCGACTGTTTGTCCGCTGTCTCCAACACTATGTCCTCCCTTTTTCTCAAACTAAACCTCTCTAAAACTGATCTCCTTGTCTTTCCACCCTCCAGCCGACCTTCCCCTCAATATCTCTATTCCAGTGTCTGGCACCATCATAACCCCCAGACAGCATGCCCGCTGCCTTGGGGTCACACTGGACTCTGACCTCTCCTTTATCCCCCATATCCAATCTCTAGCCCAAACATGCCACCTGCACCTCAGAAATATTGCTAAAATACGTCCATTCCTCACCACGGACATGCTAAAGACACTCGTGGTCACCCTCATCCACTCCCGGCTTGACTACTGCAACTCGCTACTCATCGGCCTCCCCCGCACTAGACTTGCTCCACTCCAATCCATACTAAATGCGGCAGCTAGGCTCATTTTTCTATCCAGCCGTTACTCAGACGCCTCTGCACTATGCCAGTCGTTGCATTGGCTGCCCATCCATTGCAGAACTAAATTTAAACTTCTCAACCTCACCCACAAAGCTCTACATGGTGCCGCGCTAGCATACATCGCCTCTCTCCTGTCCGTACACCACCCAGCCCGCTCACTCCGATCCGCTAACACACTCAGACTAAACACCCATGTAAAACGAATCTCACATGCTCGCCTACAGGACTTTACCAGAGCAGCACCCATCCTCTGGAACACTCTACCCCAAGGCATCCGGACAATTCCCGATGCACGAAATTTCAGACGTGCCTTAAAAATGCACCTCTTCAGGGAAGCATACCAAATCTCCTGACCTCTCTAGGGCGCCCCACCCCGTTTGCCTTCTAATAACTGATTTCCACATGAAATCTCCGATTGCCTGTGTTCCCCATGTCTCTCTTCTCCCCCCTGCCCCCTTGCACCTCCTGTACCACCCCCAAACCCATTTGTTTCAAACCGAATGTACTTCACATTGTAATTTTTGTATTGTTTTGCATTTATCCATGCCTGAAAGCCCTGCAGAATAAGTTGGCGCTATACAAATAAAGATTATTATTATTATTCTACATACCGCATAATGGTACTAACAAAAGCTATAGCTGGCCTTGCAAAAAACAAGTCCTCACACAGTCCCATTGATGGAAAAAATAAAGGGTTAAGGGAATCAGAATTAAGCAACAATTATGACTCCATTCCTCAAAGTAGTGACTTTAATTCTCACAGTTTGCCATTTTCGTCTAATATTTCTTTTCTAAATGTTGCCTTTTTCCTCTTAAATTTTGATCCATTGACTTTTTCATGCAATTATGTTGGTATCTTAAAATTCCAAGGGTTTTTTACTCACAATATTGATTTGTTTGAAGTATGATTTTTTTCAAAATTTTTTAGCTTTTATTGGAGTAATAATTTTCAGTTTTTCTTCTAAATTTTTACCCTTATTGCCATAATTATTTTTTCAAATTATTGATTCTTTCCACAAAATTATAAAAAACAGAAGGAGTGGAATGGAGCAACCTCTGCTATGGCTGGGGGTAGAGGAAGTAATCTACCATGCAAAGACAAGATAAGGTGCTGCCTGTCCATTAACTGCTAATTATATGAAACAGGGCGTGGCATCTGGAACGAGGGGAAGAAAAAGTCTTGGACTATAGCCCCGGTTCTTCTTTATTAGATAATTAAGAACAGCCTGTATTACCATTTTTAAGGACACAGCTGGGAGAAAGTGTGGACTCTGTAATAAGAGAGGTTTCCTGCCGCAGTAGAGAGAAGAACCGCTGTTCTTTAGTGTGGCAGGAAACTTCCCTCCTTACAGACTTCACACTTTCTCACAGCCTTTTCTGAAGAAGGGGATGTGTCCACGAAAAGCATTAATATTGGCTGTTTTTATTCATCTAATAAAAAAGAACTGGGTTAATAACTCAACATTCTCTCTGTTTTATGTGTTGTCTGCAAGTTTTTACTTCCCTCCATTCCACAAAATTGGAACCTTTTCTCCTTATGATTATAACTTTATGTCCAACATTTTGAGTTTGATTTTAACTTTCTCACCTTTTTTTAAATTTATGACTTTCTAAAACTTTTGACTTTACAACTGAAAAATTTTACCTGTTGACTGTGACTTTTTTGTCTCTGTGGTGCTTCCTAAGTTTATTGAGTGATGATCCTTTATTTCTTTTTTGGGTGTATGTTAATTGTTCACATGTTTTTGTGTCCCTTTTTATTAGTATTCACATGTGGACAGTATAAGACCATGGGCCAAAGATTGGGATTTGTGTCCATAGTGACTCAGAATCTCGTGTCTCCTTTAGCCAGAGACATCTCAATCTAAAAATAATCTGCAGTTGTGTAATACCTGTAGATTACCCATAATACCACCGTCACTCCCAAAGGTTTTTACCATCAGGAGGACCAAATAATCTGTATGCACAGTGACATCCTCTGCCAGGTCATGGTCTACTGAAGGCTCATCCTCAGACAGGTGACCTAGTCCTTCTGTCCTGGGAAAGTAAAATATTCATATGTCTGGGGCTGCCCAGAAGGATTATATCATCATCATGAGATGATGATGAAGAAGATGAAGTCTATTTGAATTAGGATTTTACAGTTGTAATCCAAATTATTCAGCTCCACAGTAAATTAGGTTTATTTGCCAAACATACAAATGTTCAGCCGTTTGCAAAAAAGCAATAAAAGAGCAATGTAAATAGCTGAACACAACTAACAAAACAAGTGATTCCTCAGCATTCAACATAAAATGCCACCTTTAATGACTTCTGCAGACTCATGATTATTCAATCCCCTGAACTGAATCCCTCATAAAAGCACAAATTTGCAAATCAGCTGTTGTTTTAAGGCCCTAGATGCCACCAGGAGAATGACAAATTTAGTTTCAGAGGCCGGACGCTCTCCCTTGCCTGCCCTGCCTCTGGCCTTAGACACAGAGAAGGCAATTGACAGAATCCATTGGGGCTTCGCTTTTGCCAATTTCCATAAATTTGGCTTTCACAACAATATTTTTAAGGCCCTCCAGGCCTTATACAGTGCCCCCTCAGGCAGGGTGCTGGTGGTTGGGATTTTTTCCAAATCCTTCCAAATCACTGATAGTACAAGGCAAGGATGACCCGTCTCCTCTATTATTCTCCTTAATCATATATCCTCTTGCAGAAATGACCAGGTCAAGCTCCAACACTAATGGGATTGTGGCCGCTCTTAGGCAGCATAAAATAAGCTTTTTTGCAGTTTATGTTCTACTGATTCTTTCAGATCCCCTTTCCTTCTTTAAGAGAAGCATATAACTCTCTTTTTTTAGGTCGGTCTCACGAGACTGGATTTGCATTGCGGATTCCGTGATCGCTGTCCCCGTTAATAGTCCGTGGTAAAGCTTGGGCAATTAAATGCACGTAGTTTTGAATTTTTCTTTACATCGGAATTGCGGAATCTATTGATGGAAGAAAAATCACATCATTCTCTATTTCACCACAGATTCCACATGGACGGCCTTGATTGATGTCAATGGATGCGTGCGACCCGGGGCCCATTCGCAATTAACAAACCTGCGTCATCACTAAGTAGCGTGGGAAATACAAACAAAGAAAAAAAACCTGTAGTGCGCATGACCGCCTGCATGCCTCCGTGGTCATACGCAATACAATTGTGCAAGTAAGGTTCACAGCCGTAATCCACTGCGGGTCTCCCACATGCGGAATCCGACCCAGTCGTGTGAGCCCGACCTTATTTTAGTCAAATCTCCTATTATAAACTTAATAATTAATAAATCATTACTTTTTGGCATTAATATTATAGAGAAACTTTAAAAAATCTTTCCAGCTTGAATTTCCCTTCCTTTGGCAACGAGATAATATTCTATGCTTGGGGATTGAGCTTTCCGCTAGCAAATTGCGTTTTTTTCCGCCTCTATTGTCTTCTATTGAAATACAATTCTGAGCTTCAGTTAGAATTTGGAATTTCAAGAAGGAATCTTTTTAAATTTTTACAGATGTCCCTTTTAAAAACGCTTAGCATGTCTGAAGTGATCATCTCTTCAAAATTACATTGTATAATATCCAAAAACTCTTTAGGCAGTCACTTATTTGGATGTCAAATATACAGCTGGAAGCAGCTCACAAGTTCAAAATTAAAGGAACACTGGCTGCATTACCTGGACATGGCAGAAAGGGGGCGCTATCACCAGATGCGAATATATTCCTGAGGAGTTAGATGTTCAAAAACCCTCCAGTGACTGCAAGACGCCTACAGCAAGATTTAGTGGCAGCAGGCACTAAGATTTCTGTTTGCACTGTAAGGCACATACTAAATACTGAAGGTCACTCCAAGATATACACCTCTACTGACACAAAAGCATAGGAAAAGTCGCCTACAATATGCTCCATATAAATAAGCCACAGAAGTTTGGGGAACATGTGCAACAAGCGGAAAAAGGACAGCACTCTCTGAGTGGTTTTTAAGAAGTAGCTGAGAAGCCATGTCATGGTGGCGATAAGTGCAGCACGCACTTTGTAATCTTGCGCACCATTGAAGATATACAACAGGATCTACACAACTAATGGAATTAGGTGATCGTGACGCCAAAGTGCTTGGAAGTGAAATAAGACGAACACACATATGTAAGTAAACGACAGGCACACCATTTACTTTCAGGCACGTGGCTGTCTGTAATAATATTAAATGCCAGCAAATTACATATACAACATGCATATACACAGTTTAACACTTTTTGCACAGATAAATCAGCTTCATGGAGGCAGCATCTGAGCTAAGGGGGGAGCTATATAGAGAGACTGACGATAACTGAACATTAACCCCTTATCAATCCCACTGACAGTTTTGCCAACCTGAAACACTAGCTAATATTACTCTAGTACTCACAAAAATCCAATAAACATTCTCTACTGCTTGTCTGAAGCTTGTGTCTGTGTTGCTGTCTGGTAGAAAGCAGAGTTGGCTTGAGCGGACATCAGGTTTGGAAAAATAAAACTGTTTCTTTCAGTGTTGGGGTGATTTATTAGCTGCTACACACAGGATTTCTTGAATGTTTACATAATGCATCTCTAATTACAGCAGGACAGAGGAGAAGGAAGCCTAGCTGCGGCCATTCCTCCAACCTGCTTCTTACTCTCCATCTCTCTCTACTCTGACTGACCTCTTTACAGACTCCCTCCGAACACCCCATGACTTCTGTCTCCCAAGACTTATAATTTCTAACTACGCAACACAAAATGAGACAGAAATCCCCTCCTTTTTTCTCACTCTGTGGTGGGGGCTTGTCAGAGCTCAGCAGCTACATGATTTACGATGGTGCTCAAACAACCTAAACTATTTAGTTTCTCCCTCTTCTTATTAAATGAAGTCCAGCATAACTAACCTTTGTTAAAAGAACTGCTAGTTAGAACACTTACTTTTAATTTGCAGGTAATGTACTTCTATTCTGTTGTGCTAGTCCAGGTCACTACACATGTTCTGTTGAAAACCAAATTTTTTAAAATTACTCATTTTTGAGCTGTATCCGGTGGCACACATAAATATCACAGGTTTCCATAGCAAATGACTGAATTCATATGCACTCCTCATATAAGTTTTAAGAGAAGTCAAAGCCGCCCTGTTTGCAGAACCAAAACCAGCTTCCTCCTCTTTCTAAACTCTAAAACAGACTCCAAAACTACCACTTTGTAAACCTGAAATGTGACATTAAAGGGGTTTTCCAACATTTTCAATACTGATGGCAGTGAGGAGGAATCATTAAAAAAAAACAAGAAAAATCAACATACTTCTCCATTCAACCACTGTTCCACCGACAGTTCCTTCTGCACTCCTGGTCGACCTGTGTTTATGTTGGGAGGGATCACAGTCCAGTAACGGCTCCCAATGAGGAGGATTCCCCAAGTTGGAGTGAGGACCCTCTAAAGTCCTGAATAATACAGGGGTAGATCAGAACACCCCTCCCTCTCCCAACATCAGGTAAGTCCGGGAGAAAAGTCTCCTCCATCGGGGGTAGCACGTCTAATATGGTCTCTCTACTTAACTTTTCACGGTTAAACAAAGGGGTTCTGTCATTAAAAAAAAATTCAATATTTACCAATTCCTCCCCCGTCAGTCTTCTTACCACATCTTATCCCCACCGATCTTCTCCTGGCCCCTGCAGTCCCCTGGGTCATGTCACCTCTAGCCGTCCGGATCCTCTTCTTCCTGTTATGAAGCATTCATTCTCGGCATTCTCCTTTCTGCAGGTCAGTGACGTAACGTTCACTGCCTAACAGGGAATGCTGGGCTATTGCCAAGACTGCATATGCACGCTGTCTCGAGTGTTGCGCAGTCTCGGCAATAGCCCAACATACGATTTGTTATTCTCTGATAGGCAGTAAACTACGTTACTAGTGACGTAGCGTACACTGGCCTGCACAAAGGAGACTACCTATGAATGGACGTAAAATCCTGGGAAGATGATCTGGCAGGCTGGTGATAAGTCCTTCACCATAATTTAGTTTTCGCTCTGAAATTATCACTATGTTTTGTTTTTTAGTCTGAGCCTATCACCACGTTTTGGTCCTGAGTTTATCACTATGAATTTGTTTTAGTCCTGGGTCCTTCACCATGATTGGTTACAGTCTTGGGTCAATTACCATGTTTTGGTTTTAGTTCTAAATTCATTGCAATGTGTTGGTTCTGAGTCCATCACCATGTTCTGGTTTTGGTTCAGATGTCCGCATGCCTCTGCCAGCGGAATTCAGTAGAGACTGTCGCCAGTATCGACTTAACCAGTGCGTATCTACTTCCATATGCAACCTACTCCGTTTATCAGTGACAGGAAGAAGGTATTTTTTTTATCGTCAGTCTCCTAACAGAGGAGGCAGTTGCATGGGCCTCACCGTATGTGGAAACTAACAGTAACCTCTTCAACAGTCTCGATGACTCCACTACCACTATGCATCAAGTCTTTGATGACCTGAATCACTGTGCCACAGCAGAGGGTGGGTTACATAACCTGCAACAAGGGTGATGCTCTGTTGCTGAATATATGGCAGAATTTTGTTGCTGGATGATTGATACCATATGGAACTTAGCCGCGCAGAAGAATGAGTTTCAACGTGAATTATCTGAGCCAGTAGACTTTTATTTGGTGATGTATTCGAACTGATCAGAAACTCATGGAATGAAAGGAGAAGCTGCGGGTTTTTGGGAACAATCCTGCCTATTTTTTCAGTCAACCAGCGTTTAACAGCAAAGGACTGAAACTGAACCCGAGCCAATGCAGATTGATGTCATCCGCAAACCCCTTTTTTTTTTAGCAGAGAATGGTGCCGTATGGAGAATCTATGTCTCTATTGTGGGGAAACATTATGCTATTAATTGCCCCAACAAGTTCCAAAAATTATTGCCTTTACCAGTGCCAAGACGATAGGGAAATCTGAGATTCCCAAACAGCCGGGTTCAGTGTCAAAGGCCCTCCCATCGGTAACTCAAGATAAAGATGAGATGCGTCCTCCATCATTTCACTTTGTCATTCTCATACAAGTCCTAATCAGGACTAAAAATTACAATGCTCCCCTATGTTAGGTTCTGGAGCTAGAGGGAATTTCATGGACTTTACATTTTTGATAATAACATTCCAATCAGGACCAAAACTATACCCATCGATTTGGAAACGATCGATGGATCACCATTGTCTTCGGGGCCTGTAACTCATGAGACAATCGAACTTGAAATCATTATTGAACCTGATCACCAAGAATCGGTTAGTTTCTATTTTATCCCTTCTCCCAAGTTTCCAGTTATTCTAGGAATCCCTTGGTTTTCAATCCTTCCATCAGCTGAGACTTAAGGACCATTACCTTCCCCTCTGAGTACTGTAAAGAAAAATGTGAGATGTCATTACATACCCAAACCTCTGAGGATTGTCAGCAAAATTCTGACAAGTTTCCACTTTAGTACCAGCAATTCAATGATGTCTGGAGCAAGAATAAATCCGACCAACTACCCCCTCATTGGCCATATGATTGTCCAATAAAATTGCTCCCTGCAACAACCATTCCTTTCGGGCAAATTTACAATCTTTCCGAACCACAATTAAAAGTACTCAGAGAATACCTGGATGAAAATGTAAAGGAAAGTTTCAATTGACCTCCTTCATCACCAGCTGGGGCACCTTTGTTCTTTCTAGAAAAACAAGGCTTGACCTAGTGGCTATGCATTGACTATAGGGAAGTAAATGAAGTTACTGTCAAAAATTGTTACCCTCTTCCCTTAATACCGGAACTGCTGGAAACTTCTTTACCAAACTCAATCTAGGAGGGGCCTATAACTTCATATGGATCCGCCCAGGGAATGAATGGAAGACGGCTTTTAAAGCTAGATATGGACATTTTGAATACCTCGTCCCACCCTGTCCCTTGATTAGCTACATTATATAAACCTGGCCATTCCCTCTCTTGCGAGATTATTGTGCTCCAAGCCTGTAGTAGAGCTCCCCTAACTGACCGCTCCTCACACTGCAAATGGATAGACTTGTGTACGAACCACTGGCTTCAACCTGACTGCGCTACTTGCCTGCTCCTATTGTACTACAACCGATACTATCTGTGTACCGACCACTAGTTTCACCCTGACTATGCTACTTGTCTGCTCCTATTGTACTGCAACCAATACTTACCACGTACCTACCACTGGCTTCACCCTGACTATGCTGGAGAAAAGGGTTTTCAGTAGGCTTCATACATTTGTCATTATTTTGTTACTTGAGGTAGATACACATATCTATTAACATGCAGGCATTCAAGGACAGTAGTCATTTGGTACACTTGGCTCTATAATACTGAAATCAGCATGGTAATCTTCCCTATATGCAATGCTTTGCCCTTCTGTTTCTCTTTCTTCCTTTAGTTACTATTTCTTTAAACAAGACTTTTCTCTTCTCTTTAGTTACTATTTCTTTAATTGATGTTGTCTTCCTCAATCTTTCCATAAACTGTCTTTTTCTACTTAATTCAATACTCTTTGTTGTACTCACACATTTCTCCTTCTCACCGCACTGCCCTTTGTCTTGCTTCTGTCTCTTTCGTCTACATGTTTCTATAGACTGCTCCCCACTACACCACCCCCTCTCTTTTCTATCTGCTTTACCCAAACCAACCTGCGTACACAGCTTGTCTACCAACCACAGGTCCACTAACATCTTACTGTCTAGCTAGCAAATACCTGGGCTAGGTGATTGATAGACTAGTAAACATACTAGTGTGAACAATCAGTAACATGTAGAGGGTTAGCTTGCAGGGGCAAATGTGAGTATCAAACAAATAAAGCATTTTAAGAAATATACATACATTGCCCCACAGAGTGTACTACTCCAGTACATTACACCTGTGCACCAACCACTGGCTACCTTGACTACACTATCGGCCAATACTGGTTACAACAGGAGGATCCAACCCAGAACCTGATTGTTACAATCACCATGTTTTAGTTTTGAGTTCTTCATCATGTTGCAGTTTTGGTCTTAGGTCCATCAACATGTTTTAGTCTTGTTCCTGAGTCCATCACCATGTTTTGCTTTTTCGTTCTAAACCAATCACCTGGACCATGTTTTGGTCCTAAGTCTTTCATTGTGTTTTAATTTTGGTCCTAAATCCATTACTTTGGTTTTGGTCCTTAGTCCTTCATAAGGTTTTCGATATGGTCCTTAGTCCTTCACCATAATTTAATTTTGAGTTCAACACCATGTTTTGCTTTTGGTCCTGAGTCTATCACCATGCTTTGGTTCTGAGTTTATCACTATGTGTTTCTTTTAGTCCTAGGTCCTTACAAATGTTTGGTGGTGTTCCTGAGTCCATCAACATATTTTTGTTTTAGTTCTGCATCCATTACCTTGTTTTGTTTCTGAATCTATCATCATGTATTGGTCTTGAGTTCATTGCATGTTTTAGTTCCACTTCCTTCATCATGTTCTGGTTTTGGTCTTTAGTTCATCACCATGTTTTAGTTTTAGCTAAGAATCCACCACGTTTTGTTTCTGAAACCATCATCATGTTTTGGTTTTCATTCTAATTCTACCACCATGTTTTGTTTTTGGGTCCATTAGTATTTTCTGGTTTTGGTTTTAGGTCCAGTGCTTTGTTTTGGCCCTAAGTCTATCACCAAGTGTTAGTTGGTTTTGAGTTCTAAATCATGTTCAAGTTTTGGTCTTAAGTCCATTACTGAGTTTTGGTCCTGAGTTTTTCACCATATTCTGGTTTTGGTCTTAGGCCATCACCATATCTGGTTTTATTAGATCCATTTAGTCATTAATTGTCCATAATTGTATCATAATTTTAGGTTGCAGTCAACTACCACCAGAAAAGATCAAAATTTTGGCGAAAAGCTACTTGTCTTTTATTAGCCATTAACACAAGTAATGTGATTGATTAATGGACGATAATCAATTTTCCATCTCCATGTTCATCATAACTGTGAGAGTGCAAACATTCTAAAAAGCAGCATTTGAACAGATATATGATACATCACCTGACGTGAGCTTTCTTTAACTTCAAATCTACTTTTGGTTATGGACAACCTCTAGCAAGGTAATACGTCTTGACCAAGTTCGAGAATATTAAAATTGATGTCAATTCTATGTGTATAATGATTTATTTATTGCTAGTAAGAGGTTCTGTGCATCACAACCAAAAAAAGGACAAAAATATGCAAAAACTGTAACCAGCCAATATGGTTGGCAAACCAAAGCATGAGCTATAGTATTTATATGCGATACATCCTGTGCATTTGTAAACTACCACCAGAAAAGATCAAAATTTTGGCAAAAAGCTACTTATTAGAGATGAGCGAGTCTACTCGGTAAGGCAGTTACTCGAGCGAGCATCGCTCTTCTCCACTAACTGCTTAGTGATCCGAGTAGGCTCGGGTGGACTGCGGGGGGCGGGGGGGAGTGGTGCGGGAGGAAGAGTGAGAGAGCCTGCCTGGATCGCTAAGCAGTTACTCAAGAAGAGCAATACTCGCTCAAGTAACTGCCTTACCGAGTAGGCTCACTCATCTCTACTACTTATCTTTTATTAGCCATTAACTCAAGTAATTGCCGTCACATATATGTTCAGCATTAATCTGAGAGTGCAAACATTATAAAAAACAGCTGTCAGGACTGGTTAGGAACCAGACGGTACGGAAGTCCTTACACCAGCCCTCTCCCCTGTCCCTGTCTACTTGCCCCCCTTTGCCAAACCCCAGGACGACAACTGGGCGGCGGTCCCTACTTTGCACTAAGGAAACCCCGTGAAAGATGGGACAGAAAAGACCAACTAACAAAAAACAACTGACGGAACACAAAACCTCAGAGTCAGGAATAAGCAGGGTCAAACCAAGAAGGAACGTCAGACCGAGGGAAAAGACAAGCTCAGAGTCAAGGAATAACCGAGTCAGACAACTGGAGACAGAACTGGAGTAACGGGCGTTAGCTGGAAAGGACCAAAACAAACACTGGCACTGGACTCCAGTGTCAGCCAAAAGTAAATGCAGGAGTCCCTGCCTAAGGCGGGGCCGAGCGTGATGATGCGCCGGACGGTGATGCACTAAAGCTGACCTCCCTCCAGCCAAGCCTCCTAACAGGGGAACTCCGAGCCCAGCCAGGGCGGACGCGCCCGCGCGTGCGGCGGGACCCGTACCGCCGACCAGCCCGTGGACCCACCAGCATGGGGGAACCCCAAGCAGCGATGTCCGCACAACCGCCGACGACACTGGGAAGGCCAACATGCCCACGCCGGGAACCAACGCCCCCAGCGGTGAGACTCCTCCTAACAACAGCATTTGAACAGCATTTTTTTAACTTGAAATCTACTTTTGGTTATGGACAACCTCTAGTAAGTTAATACGTCTTGATCAAGGTGTGGCAGATGGGCCCACATACTTTGATCAAAATATGTGCTAAGAACCTTGTATTGTTATGTGGTTGGTATGGACAAGAGTTGTCCAATTTTATTCAGATATTTACTATGTATGAGTGTTGAGGTGCGTGTTTCTGATACTGTATTTATTGCAGCCATGGCTTACATGGCACACACTGACATTTAATGTTTTGTTCGAAGTGCTGACTTTTGTTTTTTTGTATGCATAATACCTAGTTTAGATTATTGTTCAGAAAATCGTTCATACGAGCGAAACTGAACAATAAATTTCAATGCAGGTAACAACTGAACGACGAGCAAGAATCGTAGGGTTCTCGCTTGTCGTTTGGTTTCAGCCGGCATAAAAACCAGCGCCATCTCGGTCACTTATCGTGCCATTTAAAGACTGATCGTGTTTCACATAGGAATGACTAATGCACAAGAACTGCACAATTCTCAATGAGAATCCTGCAGTTTTAGCAGACTACACAAGCTGGCGATGACGTCATCAGCTTGCCTCCTTGGGCAAACGAGAATGGGTGGTTGCTAGGGGCTAACTGATGATGCCGCCATAACCATACCCCCATAAGACCTGAACTGTGTTACTGTTTATAACCATATGGGCTGCATAGGTCCCAGTGACTATAACTAGGCCTGTCATGCTATTTTTATGTTGCATTTTTTGCCAGGTTAAGCGCTAATTGCATTTATTCTCAGGTAGTGTGGAGTCTAAACAGTTAACTACATTATATTATGTCATATGTCATAATAACTTTTTTTCCAACCTGACTGTCTTGTGTACATATTTACACTATTGTATTAAGCTCCCAGATTTGCTGCCTCCACCTAGTACTACAGAGCCGTCCCGCCCGGCGCCCGGTCCCTTATTTATACCTCCGGCTGCCAGCTCACTGGCAGTCACATTCACTAGAACTGACACTCAGTGCTGGTATCATGGCGGCGGTTGCAGCTAAGGTTGCCAAAGACAGGGCTGTAGCTGAGGGTCTTGGTACCTACGAGAACCCAGTGAAGTATTTAGATCAGGACTACGATGAACTGCGGGCAAAGTGCCTGGCATCCAAGACGCTCTTCAGAGATGATAAGTTTCCTGCAGGTAACTCTGCCCTGGGCTACAAGGACTTAGGACCAAACTCTCCAAAAACTGCAGGAATTGAGTGGAAGAGACCCTCGGTAAGAAATACTGCACTGATTTTATATATGTGACGGCAATCTATATATACAAATATCCATGCTCAGGAAAATTATTCACTGTGATGAAGAAGAGTACATTTTAGGATGTTGGCTTGTATGTTTGATTGAGAGAGCTAGCTTCACACTGCTTGAGTGAATGCAGATGATTTGAGGCATAAAGTTTATTACACTGTGTAGACCTAGGGTTGTCACACGACTGGTAAGTAAGTTCCCAATGCCAGTATTTATTTTTTACTGGCCATATCAATGGCCACTATTGTGGCCACTATTGGGGATGCACTATTATTTTTGGGGCCACTATTACCTTTGGGTTCACTATTGGTGGCACTATCACCTTTGAGGCCACTAAGGGGTTGCACCATTACTATTGGGGCCACTACTGGAACAGTATGAATTTTGGGGCCACTATGGGTATGCGCCATTACTGTTAGGGCCACTATTGGGGGTACACAATTATTATTGGGGCTACTATTGGGGTAACTATTACCATTGGGGCCACTAAAGGGGTGCACTATTACTATTCAAGCCACTAAAGGGGCATATTATGACCACTGGGGCCACTGAGAGGGGGCAGTATTAATACTTTGGCCACTGAGAGGGGCAGTATTAATACTGGGGCCACTGAGAGGGGCAGTATTAATACTGGGGCCACTGAGAGGGGCAGTATTACTATTGGGGCCACTGAGTGAAAATCTGATGTTGTTCCAATAGCAAGAAAATAGAGAATGGGGAATGAAACTCCCAAAATAGAACATGCCGTGATTTTTCGATCTTGCACTATCGGTGCAATTGAAAAATTGCTCATGTAAATTAACTTATTGAGATGAATGGGTTATTTTCCTGTGTGAGTTTTTTCCATATCGCAATTTGACAGAACTCATGTGTGTAAATTGTTGATGTATATATATTAGATTATGTACAACTACACATTATGCCTCACATCATCACCGTAGCATCTATAGTATGGGCCACGAAAAAGTAGCCCAGCACCACACTCCTATGGAAGCTGTCTAAAAATACATATTGGCTCCTGGATGAATTGGGGGTCCTGGGGGAACTCTGCTCTCTTGATGCCCACCGTTCCCTTGGATTGACTGTATTTTTCTACGGTGGGAGAAAGTCTTTAGAATCTAAAAAACTAATAGTAACCACTAAAGACGACAATGTAAATGGCGTGCTTCCCCTGTGACCAAAAATCCTAAGTAAGAACTCCAGGCAGCTAACTGCTATTTGATGAGTCCGGTGGCCCAGGAAGCGATTGATGGTGTGAAAATAGAAGAATTTAGTCTGTCAGGTATTAGGAGAAGTAGTTCAGGATGAGTTAAGTGCTGCCAACAGAGAAGATAGCAATTCCTGGACGACAACTATTAAGGATGACTCCTCCATAGTGTCACCTATCAATATAACAGTCCTGGGGCCTCACCAGCCAAACCATGTCCTAGGTACTCCATATTGTAACTGGTGGGAGCACGTCACTCATAGGGTACATACTGGCTGTAGACCTCTAGCGAATCGGCTTGTGTTAGAGCTTCTTCTTGTGATTAACTTGAATTCTGAGATTCAGAGCTCCATCCAGAGTTTACTGCAGAGCCGCAGCGCTGCTGTAATAAGAGGGGTGGCGGGCATGGATCACCCCTCTTACATACCCCTCCACTTTAACCTTTCCTGTCCTCGGGTAACTGGGCATTTTAGGGGCATAATCAACAGGGATCCCACTGCTGCACTCCACCCGCCACCGCTGTGAATTTTCTGCTTTCCGCCACGTGTTAATGCACGCTAACGGGGTTACTGCAGTCTACACAGAA
Organism: Eleutherodactylus coqui; assembly: GCF_035609145.1. Classification (NCBI taxonomy): domain Eukaryota; kingdom Metazoa; phylum Chordata; class Amphibia; order Anura; family Eleutherodactylidae; genus Eleutherodactylus; species Eleutherodactylus coqui. Next base: position 16,442,403 of record NC_089839.1, on the reverse strand, counting down.
TGCGGGATCTGCATTACAAACGGGTAAATCTGCACACATCTGCAGTAAACAATTGGTATTGTGTGGATTTCAAAACTGTAACGTATGTCAACGCATTGTAAATGCTACAGATTTTGCATGCAGATATTCTATAGCGCTGAGTGTGGGCAGGTGCGCTGTCATGGCATACCGCCTGGCATACTGCCTGGTATACCACCTGAGGAGAGTTCCGTAGACATTCCCCTCATATATAGCCAGAGACTAAACTGCCAATGTCCAGCATCCCAAAGTTATTCAGCCAACGGCGGGTCAACAGTGGAAAAATGACTTAGTGGTAAAGGAGCTGAAGGGACACCCTATAGACTATACACAGCAACCCTATGGATCATCCAGTATAACTCCTATATAGCACATTGATATGAATGGTGTTTTGCAGTAAGGAAGTAGTGATCTTTGCTACCTCCCAACTCGGCTGCCCATAGACGTTAAATATTTGCTCCCCAGATCCCGTAGCTACGGGGTTTTCTACTATATTTTGTGCAGTGGTTCTTACATTGTTATACTAACTGGCCATTTACCTCATCATTTTCTAGGAAATCTGTGAGAAACCGCATTTCATTTTCGATGGAGCAACACGTTCAGACATCCACCAAGGGCATCTGGGTGAGTGAGAAGATCGCGGGTCTGATGTTGTAGATATTGTTGAAATCATTGTAAGCCAATTGTAAGAGCATTTTTGGCAAAACTTTAGGTCCCGAGGGGGCGGAGGATAGAGATACAAAGATGACCAAAGAGACTCAGACTCCACCCCCTCGGAACTGACTTCTTATCCACTATTGACCAATAATTTTATTATTTTTCCATTGACATACTTGCACAAGGGCTCATTTTTTGTGGGATGACCTGTAGTTTGTGTTGGTATCATTTTGGAATACATACAGCTTTTTCATCACTTTTTGTTGACCAAAAAAGTGCATTTCTGGCGTTCCTTATTTTTTTTTTTTATAACGTTCATCGTGCGGGGTAAATGATGCATTACTTTGATAGATTTGACTTTTACGGAAACAGCGATATAAAATATGTATTTTTGTTTTATTATTTAGATTCTTTTATTATAAATATGGCAAAAGGGTTTTTTATAAACTTTTAGTACTGTTTTTTTCAATAACTAGTAAAACTTTATTCTTCCTATTTTTACTTTTTTTTAGTCCCCAGGGGGGCCACAACTAGCGATGCTTTGATCACTCCCATAGTTTAATGTAATGCCACAGCATTACATCATACTGCAATCTGAAAGGCAGTCTATCAAGCCACCCCACAGGAATGGCTTGATAGGCAGTCTGCCAAGACAGCCCTGGGGCTTTTCAGAAGGCCCCCGGCTGCCATGACACCCGCACGGTTCCCTGCGATCTCATCGTGGGGGGCCATACGGGATCACTGAACGTTGTTCAGGGGATTTAAATGCCGCTGTCAGAATTGACAGCGGCATTTAAAGGGTTGACAGCCAAAATTGGCCACACTGCCGATTGGAGCTGTTGCCGCCGGGTGCCTGCTGTAATGAACAGCCGACTCCCGTGGTGTATGAAGTGAGATCGCCCTGAGATACAGCTGATACAGACCATCAAAAGGCGTATCGGCGGTCGTTAAAGGGTTATTAAAGGTGTATATTTAGGGGATTAGCTGCTGGGTAATACCTGATGATCAGTGACACCGGGGAAATATAGACTGTGCTAGAAAAGTAATACATAGGCTTCCTACACACAGGCCTTGAAGCCTCACCGATATCGCGCTCGCCAGCGTGCTTTTTACACGGGCTTACAGCAGTGTTGGCGGATCGGCAAGTGTTTCCTGTTGTTTTCAATGGGAAACCTCGCATCTCCCATCGTGCTATGTGTTTTTATGGCCCCATTGAAAACTTGAAAACAATGGGCGATGCGTTCTGAGAGAACGGACAAAGATAGGACATGCCGCAATTTTTTTACGTCATGCTAGAAAAAATTGCTTATATATATGACCCCATTCAAAAGAATGGAGCTCATATACATACGAGATTTTTTTTCAAACTTTGTTTTATTTATCATACGTGGGAGATTGCATCTTGCAACACTCAAACCTTGTGTGATTTTCACGGTCGTGTAAAAGCGGCCTAAGGAGTACGGCATGTGAATTCACCACCTATTTTTAATTTTTTTTAATTTTAATAGGGGCATAATCCTGTAGTTAATGGTGTGGAGGCCAGAATAGAATGCTCTTTCAAAAGGGTTTGCGGCTTTGTGCAGCTGCCTGGCATTGTGATGTGGCTCCAGGTCATTGAGTAAATCTAATGTCCACTCCATACAGGCGACTGCTGGTTCTTGGCTTCCGTTGCGTCTCTCACTTTGGAACCGAACCTCTTGGCTCGTGTTCTTCCAGAGAAGCAGAGTTTTGAAAAAAATGACTACGCCGGAATCTTCAACTTCAAGGTAACAGGATCGTATTCGGGCCTCGCTAATATTATAGAATTAGAGAGAGCAATTTTTTAATTACTCCTACACGGTAAAAGAATGTGCCCTTAGTGCCCCACACTTACTCCTTCAGTGCCCCACAGTTAAAGTGCCATCACAAGGTAAGAATTCCCCCTTACTGCCACAAAGTTAAACTAGCCCCACAGGGTAACAGTGTCCCCTTTGTGTGTCCCATAGGGTAATAGTTCCTAGTGCCCCCTTTATGCCTCCATAGATACAGTGCCCTCTTTGTGCCCTGCAATGTAATAGTGCCTACTTTGTGTCCCCATATAAATCAGTGCCTCTTTTGTGCTCCTATAAGGTCATAGTGCTGCTTTTATGCCCATAAGGTAATAGAGCCCTTTGTTACAATAAGGTAATAGTTCCCCCATTAGGTAATAGTGCCTCTCCGTATGTCCAGTGGGTAATAGTGCCCACTATGTGGCCGCATTAGGTTATATTGCTTCTTTAGATGCTGCAAGAAATTGGAGGTTTAGTCACACTTGGACTCCCATCTCCTCTACTAAGATGGGTGGAACCGCATCAGAAGCTCACTACCACAACAATTGCTCTTTAAGACCCCCTGCACACTGGCGGGTCGGCCCTGCATGTGGGATTCCTGCTGCAGAGTTTGACCTGGTGCCGGGCCGGTGACCCATCCGTAGCTGTCCGGCGTCTTCTGTTCAGCACAGCGGATGTGCCTGCCGGCACTCCGTCGCACATGCGTAGTAGCCGCCGTCGCTCTGCGATGACACATGTCCCACGATACTTCCGCAGTGCTCACTGCGGTTTCTCAACTGTAAGCGAAAATCTGCAATCGAGTGTCATAGCATGCTATGGGCTGGATTTGCTGCAGAATCCAGTGACGGAATCCCTCTCCCCGGATTTCGCAATGCAAATCCGCTCGTGTGCAGGAGACCACAGTTACTTGTTTTATGCACTGCTAAACTTCCACGGTGGAGCGTGCGGCATCGTCATGTGTATCTTGATGAATCCTCCTCCCCTCTGATGTTCTGAGATCTGGGCTGAGACCGGTGCCAGGGAAGGAGGATTCTTCAAGATGCACATGAAAATATCGCAAGCTGTGTGAAGGAATAGTAGCAGCACATAATACAAGTAGTGTGTATGAGCAGACCTGGGGGGGGGTAGCACAACTCTGTGGCATCCTGCAGCCAGAAATCTGTCCTCAGACTAGCTGAGTTTTGAATGCAGCAGTGCAATTAAATAGAGTATAAGACATAGAATCGTAGAATGGTAGAGTTGGAAGGGACCAGGGTCATCTGCTCCAACCCCCTGCTCAGTGCAGGATCATCAAATCATCCCAGACAGATATTTGTCCAGCCCTTGTTTGAAGACTTCCATTGAAGTAAAACTCTCCACCTCCCGTGGTAACCTGTTCCACTCATTGATCCTCTCACTGTCTAATATCTAATCTGTGTCTCCTCCCTTTTAGTTTCATCCCATTGCTTCTAGTCTTCCATGTGCAGATGAGAATAGGGCTGATCCCTCTGTACTGTGACAGCCCTTCAGATATTTGTAGACCGCTATTAAGTCTCCTCCCCTTTTTTTTTGCAAGCTAAACATTCCCAGATCCTTTAACCGTTCCTCATAGGACATGATTTGCAGACCGCTCACCATCTTGGTAACTCTTCTCTGAACTTGCTTCAGTTTGTCTATGTCTTTTTTTAAATTGGGGTGCCCAGAACTGGACCCAGTATTCCAGATGAGGTCTGACTAAGGAAGAGTAGAGGGGGATAATTACCTCATGCGATCTAGACTCTATGCTTCTCTTAATGCATCACAGAATTTAGTTTGCCTTTTTCGCTGCTGCATCACATTGTTGACTCATGTTCGGTCTATGATCTATTAGTATACCCAAGTCTTTTTCACATGTGCCGATGCTTAGCCCAATTCCTCCCATTCTGTATGTCCTTTTTCTTGCCCAGATGTAGGACTTTGCATTTTTCCTTGTTAAATACCATTCTGTTCAAGCTTTTCTAGATCTTTTTGAATGCTCTCTCTCTTCTCTAGTGTTAGCTATCCCTCCTAGCTTTGTGTCATTGGTAAATTTGATCAGTTTCCCTTTAATTCCCTCCTCCAGATCATTTAGAAAAATGTTGAACAGCACTGGGCCTAGGACAGTCCTTGTGGCTTCCCACTTGACATATTCTTCCAATTGGATGTGCGATTTCTTACCACTCTGAGTACGATCACTCAGTTAGTTGTGAATCCACCTAACAGTTGCCTTGTCAATCCCATATTTGGTCATTTTTTCAATACATATGGTATGAGATACTTTGCCGGTATAGAAATCAGGCTCACAGGCTTGTAGTTTCCTGGATCCACTTTCTTCCCTTCTTTGAAGAGAGGAAACATATTTGCCCTTTTCCAATCTTCTGTGACTTTCCCTGTTCTCTAGGAATTTTCAAAGATTATGGCGCGTGGTTCAGCAATTACCTCCACTGGTTCCTTTAGTATCCTAGGATGTAATTTATCTGGACCTGTGCCAGGGAAGGTGGATTCATCAGGATGCACATAAGTAAAGAAAAGTCTGAGCATCATTACTCACATAGATGAAGATTTAGGATTCTGTTCATTTTACTGCAATGTCCTTCCATATTCTAGTTCTGGCGATATGGTGAGTGGGTGGAAGTCGTCGTGGATGATCTGCTACCCACAAAAGATGGCCGTCTGGAGTTTGTCCAGTCAGCCAAGGGTGATGAGTTCTGGAGTCCTCTGCTGGAGAAGGCCTATGCCAAGTAAGTCCACAACCTCCAACCAGTGTGGGTGTAGGACATGTATTTGACGAATAGACATACCCCCTAGATGTACATCACTGAACAGCTACTATAATGCATGTCAGATGTGAACACTGTGTTAGTTAGGTCCAAGATTTAGTTCTGATTAATCTCATGTGTCTTTATGAAGGTCAGAGCTCCATTTTTTAGAGAGATCCAAATGACCAACCACAGAGTTACATGAAGTGGTGACCACCACTAGGGGGAATACAATGAATATGGATGTACTGGTGAGTTCTGTGTATTTCCATATGCAGTCAGCTCCCCCTAGTGGTGGCTGCAGGCAACCAGTAATTCATAATTTAGCTCAATGGCTCTATCTAGTGGAGAATTGAATGTAGTGCACAATGTAGATAAATCACAGCATATTGCTCCTTCATTAACCCTGTTCATGTGATGTGCTGGCAGAGTGAATGGATCGTATGAAGGTCTGACAGGAGGAAGCCCTATTGAGGCTATGGAAGACTTCACTGGAGGAATCTCCGAGACTTATGACCTAAAGAAAGCACCGGATGATCTGTACCAGATTATGCAGAAAGCTGTGAAGGCAGAGTCCTTGCTCGGATGCTCAATTGAGGTAAGAAGGAATTATATAATATAAGACGTCCTTAATAGATAGATCTCCCCAAGGTATACTGCAAAACTACTCCCAACTACAAGTGCAGCATAGGCAGCCCATATACCATGCCAATCACAAGCTCAGTAACAGTACCAGGCTTAGGCTCGCCTTCTATACCTCACTCTTCTGCAGCAGGAGGTAGAGGAGTGATGGCCCAAAATTCAGGAATCTGGAGCACTGCTGGGATTGGGTATATAGACATTAAAAATGTGGTTCACTGTCCCCATAATGTGGCACAACAACAATATCCAGTATATAGATATTCAAATATGTGGTGCACTATCTCCCTCCAGTGGTGAAAGCATAAACTGCAGTTATAATCTAAAATCTGTAGCTACTACAAATATGAGATCACTGCCTCCCTCTTGTGGAAAAGCCCTGAACTATAGCCTTGATATAGTCTGCAATTTTGGCTTCTCAAGTGGGCAAAGTGTATACTGCAGCCATCCAATAAGCCAATTATGGCATTTGGATGGTTCATTGTCTCTCTCATGTAGGAACAATATAATAATAATTATAGACATGGATCATTGGCTCCCTCAAGTAGACAAACTATAAACGGCATCCATCATATAGGTCCATAAAACATTTGGATGGGCCTTTACATGGCATTATCTTCCTTTTGTGGTCAAAGCAGCCGCAATATAATAATAATTACATATATGAGGGTATATCTTAAACACCAGCAAGGATGGATACATGGCGGCAGAGATCCTGCTCTGAATCAATATGAAGACTAATATCTGGCCCGGCATCAGTAGTGTGAGGACCCATGGTGGCCTCCGCGGTTCTCCCTGTACCCAGAGGAGTACGTTACACCTTTCAGTGGGAGGAACAACTGCCACTCTCCTCTGAACCACACTGCGGTTGAATCCCGAACTCCAGTGCTGGGACCCCGGAGCCGTCCGCTGCCAGCGCAGCCTGTGCTTCCCCCAAGTTACTGGGTGAGTACAACCCGGTTGGTGAGGGCCTCTTTGCCTTCCCTGGGGACTCACCGGCACTGGGAGGACTTAACAGGACGGGTCCTGCTTCCAGATGGCACGTGGATGAGGAGACAGGCAGGCGCCATCTTGTCTGAAGACCTCTGGGGATGTCAGCTCTATTTTCGTGCGTTTTAGCTCTTCATTATCGAACGCGATTTTGCTAATGCCTGTGTGAGAGCGGCCTAAGAATAAGACCCCCCCACTGACTCTAACGCCCTTTGAGACTTTCTGCTTGAGACTTGGTACCATTTTTGGGGGCATCTAATAATTTATTGTAAAACTTTTATTAATGTTTCTCTTGAGAGCAAGAAGAGAAAACGCATCAATTCTGCCATTGTTATATCTAGTTCTTTTACAGCGTTAATCGCGCAGCCTAAATGGCGTGATACATTTTCTCTGCAGGTCGGTACGATTATGATACCAAAATTATTAGACTTTTTAGACTTTTCCACTTCTGCACAATAAGACCCATTTTTTTTTAGAAATCATTATTTTAACATCGTTGCATTCAAGGTCCCATAACTTCTTTATTTCTCCGTGGTCAGAGTTCTGTGAGGGCTTTACTTTTTGCGTGCTTTAATTGCATTTTTTTGGGAGGCAAAACAAACTAAATAAGCATTTTGCCTCAGTTTGTTCAATTTATTTTACAGGTCACTATGGACACAATGATACCAAATATGTGTTTTGTTTTGTTTTTTTTACAAATAGGGGAAAATGCCCAAATACATTTTTGCTTTATTTTTTTAATGTTTTTTTTACACTAATTTTATTTTATTTTTTGCAATTTTTACATCCCTGTAGGGGACTTGAACCCTAACAGCTCTGATAATGCATTGCAGGACTTCTGTACTGCAATGCCTTATCGCTTACAATAGTGATCATAGGCAATGGCAAGCTAAGACACCAGTATATTGTATCTTGTTGCCTTGGCATGCCATTGTCCCTCCACCATTACATTGCAGGGGTTCGATGACGTCCCAGAGGGAGCGCACTCCCTCTGTAAACCCTTTACATGCAGCAATCTAAATAGATTGCAGTACGTAGAGGGTTAACGGCAGGGATCACTGCTCTTATGTTTTCCCACTGTTGCAGCTGGAGGCTGGCTATTGGTAACAGCCGACTCACACTGCGGAATGGCGCAGGCTCAGCTTCTGAACCTGCGCCATCAAAAGACGTTCATTTACATCCTGTTCCTTAACTACCCTGCAGCCATGACGTAAACTTACGTCCTGTGGCAATAAGGGGTTAAATACCTGCATGCTAGGGGCCTTATCTCACAAATATATTCCAGACTGGTCCACTCTTCCTATCGTGCACAATTGACGTATGTCTCTGGATGGGAGACGGATATGGGAAACAGTCTTACTGATGAGGACTGGTCTCAGATTTGGGGATCGACCAATAAAAGTTTTGTTTAGCTGGTATTGAGTTTCCACCCAAATAGCCCAAGGGGGATCAGGATATCCTTCTAACTGCTTTTGTTGCTGTTCATCCCCAAGTGACATGCATCATTTTTGGTAATCCTGTAAACAAACTATAGATTGTATATATGATATAATTGTTACTCTGGCTCCCCCTAGTGGAAAAAGTTATTAGCAGGCAATACATTTTGTTAGTTTTTTTCCTGAAATTTTCACATTTTCTTTCAAACAGATAAAAAATCCTAAAGAAGATCAAGCATTAACGACCCGGCATCTGGTGAAAGGACACGCATATTCCATCACTGGTGCTGAAGAGGTAAAGCGAACCAGTAACATTTACCAGGGGGTACCCAAAAGAAACAGGAATGTTCTTCTAGCGGGCAGAGGATTACTTCTCTGACTACTTGATATTCCCTATGCTAAGTATGCATCAGTAGTCTAAAACACTACATGACTGTGCGCTTCGGCCTATCTCAGTGTCACTGACCCCCGTGGGTTAGCCGCCAACTACACCGGGACTATTTCAGGAGTAGCGGCCTGTTCGGTTCCCCGCAGCAAAGGCCAGATCCCTGTACAAGGCTTAAGCGTTACTAGTGGGGAACCATCAGGATAACGCCCTCAGGTTTAGCCCAAAGTCAAACCGGTAAGTTGATACAGTGGGTCCGCACCCGCTGGTCGTAACACTCTCCATCTACATCATCCTCTTCCCCACCTACCCATAGTAAAATTATGCTCCATTTTTAGTGGAGCTCATCTCTCACCACCTTGTCATTTGATCTAGGGATAGCATTGTGTTGTAGTCAACTACACAGTGCTTATCTCCTCCACCACCACCAATGTAGCCTCCACTAGGAGATAGTAAACTGAGAGATAGTGTTAAGGACCGCTAGGTCACATTAACCTTTCAAGCCTTGGGTTCCAAATCAATTCGTATCCGGTGCACCACGGAGGCCAAGAACCACACAAAGAGTCGGTTTCTAGTTCTCCTCAGATACGTAGAGAGAGCCCCGGCAAGTATATAGCTCACTCTGCTTAAGGCGTACGTACTCTGAATCTTTATTAACTTTTCATAGCGTTTCTCAATACAGGAAAGGAATACGTCATTAGTCACGACTTTAATCTCATTGGGTTAAAAAATAAAACATTACAGCATAGTGTGAGAATATATATGAAATATCCTTCAAATGTTAATGTTATCTCGTCCTCCCTTGTGAGTTTGGATGGTCGCAGCATCTTATTAGCACGATTCGTTCTTTTCCCAGAGCTCAGGGCGTGGGAGGGTTTCTTCTGATAATGATTTTTTCAGGCTTGGTTCTCGGAAGAATAAAAACAAATCATTAGACATTGCACCGAATCTCATGCTCTAAAGTTATTTCTGCTTGAATTATTGTTTCACTACGCACAAGCTTATTTACATCTTATAATGCTCCATTTTGTATCTAGCGGCCATTTTGAGACAGATTCTTCCATTTTATGGACCTGTACCTTCTCAATAGCAATGTGCAGTATTGAGGGGGCATGGCTACACAGCCTATGGCAGAGGAGAGGAGAGGGAAAGGTGAGCTGGTGCTAGTCAGTGCTGGGAATGCCCCCAGCCAGAAATCTCAATGGAGGACTTGAGGCAAAGCAAGTATGATGTTTTCTATGTGCATCAGAATGAAAACTCAAAGCAAAAAGCAGATAAGTGCATAATTTCTTTTTTTTGCAGAGACTTAAGATATGCGTGGTCTGATTTTTCATGCACAAAGGTTTCTATAGCCTTTAGCTCCATGATTGTAGGGAATGATTATATATGACATTTATCTCTCCTTCTCACCTCCAGGTTCCCTACAAAGGAAAGAATGTGCAGCTGGTTAGAGTGAGGAATCCCTGGGGAGATTATGAATGGAATGGACCCTGGAGTGATGAGTAAATATGGAATTCACATACTCTTTCTATCTCATATTATGCAAATATGAGATCATGCAATGTCTCTGCTGTGCCCCCTACTGGAAGGTAGCTTCCCTATAAGTCACTTTCCGACCTTCTAACAGGCCTTGCAATATGATATAAGGATTCTTAGTCATATTGCAGGGCTTCTTAGAAGGTCGGCCTTTGCCTGGAATGGAAGCTACCTTCCAGTAGGTGGCACTGCAGAGGCATTATACTATCTTCCATATGCATGCTAAATTTCTAGGAGAGCGTTGCATGGTGTATAAGTCTCCTTACATCTACTATGTGCTCTCTACAAGGAGAAACAGTATTCTTCACTTGACTTAGCCTATCACACAGGTGTATATCAGTGGACAGAGAGGAAAAGAATGCTGTTAAGCAAGTACCATGTGGCAGCATCTATAAGTAGACTAACACAATGTCGGCCACAGTCTACAGGAATATGGATCGATATATAGGAGAACATTCTGGACATCCAGTGATTTCTGCTTTTCTCTATTCTAGATCCTCAGAGTGGAATGATGTAGATCCAAAAGTAAGAGCAGTTCTGGACCACAAGGCCGATGATGGAGAATTCTGGTGAGAGCGCCGATCATCCGCATGCTTATCTCCCAACCTTTAAACAGTGAAAAGAGGGCCCATTTTTGTGGCATACGTAGCACAGCTAATGTTCTTTTTCACATTAGGACATGCCCTTTTACATGAAGCCACGCTCTTTGTGTCACCTCACAGTAATAGCGCCCCTTAGTGTCCCTAGCACAGTAATAGTACCCTTTAGTGACCCCCTTACAGTAATAGTGCCCCTCAATGAACAGCACTAGTACCCCTTAGTAATCACCTCACAGTAATAGTGCCTGTTAATGACCTTCTCACAGTTACAGTGCACTTCAGTGACCCTCTAACAGTAATAGTGCCCCTTAGTGTCCCTAGCACAGTAATAGTGCCCCTCATTGGCCCTCTTACAGTAATAGACCGCCTTAATAACCCTCTTGCAGTAATAGTGTCCCTTAGTTATCACCTCACAGTAATAGTGCCCTTTAGTGATTATTTCATAGTAATAGTACCCCTTAGTGGTCCTCTCGCAGTAGTAATGCCCCTTACTGAACCCTCACACTAAAAGTGCCAGTTAGTGTCCCCTCATAGTAACAGTGGCCCTTAGTGGCCCCTCACATTAATAATGCCTGTTACAGTTCACTCACAGTGAAATGGACCCTCTCACATTAAGTGTTCTTTAGTACCCCCCTCACAGTAATAGTGCCCCTTAGTGACCTTCCCACAGTAATTGTGCTCCTTAGTGATTATCTGATAGTAATACTGCTCCTCAATGACTCCCTTACAGTAATAGTGCTCCTTAGTGTCCCTTACAAAGTAATAGTGCCCCTCAGTAACCCTCTCACAGTAATAGTGCTCATTACTGTCCACTCATAGTAATAGTGCCCTCCCTCAGTGACCCCTCCACTGTAATAGTACACAGTAGTGACCGCTCACAGTAATAGTGCCCTCCCTAAGTGACCCCTCCACTGTAATAGTACACAGTAGTGACCGCTCACAGTAATAGTGCCCTCCCTAAGTGACCCCCTCCACTGTAATAGTACACAGTAGTGCCTCCTCACAGTAATAGTGCCCTTTAGTGATCATTTCATAGTAAGTGTTCCTCAGTGACCTCCTCATGGTAATAATGCTCCTCAGTGACCCTCTCACAGTGATAGTGCCCCTTAGTGACTCTTCACAGCAATATTGCCCATTAGTGTCCTCTCATAGTGACCCCTTACAACCATAGTGCCCGGTACTATCCACTCACAGTTATAGTGACTCTCTCACAGTAATAGTGCTACTTCGTGATAACCTTACAGCAGTAGCACCATACAGTGAGCGGAGCAACAGCTTGCGCTCCAACTAACAGCAGGCACCCGATTAGCTGACCTGCTGGGTTCTTGAGTAGCGGTTACCAGCCAATCAACTATTGATGACTGAGGACAGGTCATCAATGGTATTTGTGCCTGGAAAATCCCTTTATTGGCACTCAGATACGTAAATTTGATATAGATGGAAACAAAAACTCAAAAAGGCTTTTTGCACAACATCAAAAATGTTTCCCTCCTCCGCGGTGTCAGTGCGACGCCTTTTGTCATTGGACACATGGAGCCTGGAGTCATGTTTCTGCCGTACAGGTTGTAGCGGATCACGACTGACTGATGCAATGGCTTCTGGCATGTCGCAGGTCATCATGGGCGGTAAGGGGGGTATGTAGACTCTAATCACAAGGTGTAAGGTTCGGGGAACATGGAGGACAAGGAAGGTCACCATCTGCAATCCCTCTGTTTGAAAGTCGCCTATTGAGCTGACTTCTGACTACATTGTGAAAATGGGAGGGATGGGGGGCGCTCCGTCCTGTTGGAAGATGAAACCTGGGGTTCACTGTTCCAGCTGCGGCAGAAGCCATATCTGTAGCGTCCAGGTACGTAATCCCTGGGATTGTTTTGTCATGGAAGAAGAAGGAGCCATACGCTGTAGTGAACTCCAGACTGATACAATGTATCAGTGCAAGTAAATGTAACAACAATGAAGCCAGGAGTCAGATTTGTTCTGCTGACAATTTAAACAAACCCTTAGCTGTGAGAAGTATTAGGTCCGTACACATTTTTAACCTCTGGTTTTAACAAAGACGTGTTCCATTCACTGACAGCAAGCATGGATGACACAGTAGAAGGATACTGCTTGCTGGATGGGATATCCTGCATATCTCTGTGTGATTCTGTAATGTCATGGTTGCAGGATGTCTTATTCAGACTGGATAAAGGAATTCACTCGGCTGGACATCTGTAATTTGCACCCTGACAGCCTGACCAGTAAAGAGCAGCACAAGTGGAGCACAACTATGTTCAATGGCAACTGGATCCGGGGATCTACAGCAGGAGGGTGTCAGGACTACCCAGGTGATATGCCTATTGCGGTGTCAGTACACATTGTCAATGTAAAAATGCATTCAAAGCTGCATTCATAACTCTGCAGGCTTCAGAGCAGAAATCAACCAGAATCCTTTGCTGGTAATTTGCATTCTAGGAAGTGACATCTTTATACAGTGCATCCAATAAGGTAAAACTTACTGCCACTCTCCAAGCTGTTACAGGGGTGTTTCATGAGAAGCTTGCTTACAGTTTAAAAGAAAGTAGCAGAATAGTGAGTGCAGCTCTGCAGTATAGTACCCGATAAGTAATGCATATGCACTTCAGTCTAATTAAACTATGCATAGTTGGCACCTCTATGTGCCAGAGTGAAACCTAGGCCAGCTTTGAACTGGTGTCGGATTCTGCTACCATGTATGCCAGTTTCTGACATACATTATAGTAAATGTGATGGGCCACGTATAGCCATGCCACCAAAATCTAGTCCATGCCTACTTTTTGACAAAGTCGTGAGGCCCAGTGTAAAAGTCCCAAGAGGCAACTACCATTTGGGCGTGTATGCAACAATTACGACTTTTTTATGTCAGAAAACTGGCATTAAAAATTTTATAGATGTGCAACCAGCGATTCTACCAGCAGAATAATGAGTGCAGCTCTTGAGTACAATACAGGATGTAACTCAGCATCAGTACAGGATAAGTAATGTATAATGGATAACACAGTGACTCCAATAGCAAAATAGTGAGTGGATGTAACTCAGGATCAGTACAGGATAAGTAATGTGTGTACACAGTGATTCCACTAGTAGAGAAGTGAGTGCAGCTCTGGAGTATAATACAGGATGTAACTCAGGATCAGTACAGAATACATAATGTATGTACACAGTGACTCAACCAGCAGAATAGCGAGTGCAGCTCTGGAGTATAATACAGGATGTAACTCAGGATCAGTACAGAATAAGTAACATGTACACAGTGTCTCCACCAGCAGAATAGTGAATGCAGCTCTGGAGTATAATAGAGGATGTAACTCAGGATCAGTACAGGATAAGTAATGTATGTACATAGTGACTCCACCAGCAGAATAGCGAGTGGGTGTAACTGAGAATCAGTACAGGATAAGTATTGTGTGTACACAGTGATTCCATTAGTCGAATAGGGACTGCAGCTCTGGAGTATAATACAGGATGTAACTCAGGATCAGCATAGGATAGGTAATGTATATACACAGTGACTCCACCGGCAGAATAGTGAGTGCAGCTCTGGATTATAAAACAGGATGTATCTCAGGATCAGCACAGGATAAGTAATGTATGTACACAGTGACTCCACCAGCAGAATAGTGAGTGCAGCTCTGGAATATAATACAGGATGTAACTCAGGGTCAGTACAGGATCAGTAATGTATGTGCACAGTGACTCCACCGGCAGAATAGTGAGTGCAGCTCTGGAATATAATACAGGATGTAACTCAGGAGCAGTACAGGATAAGTAATGTATGTACACAGTGACTCCACCAGCAGAATAGTGAGTGCAGCTCTGGAGTATAATACAGGATGTAACTCAGGATCAGTACAGGATAAGTAATGTATGTACACAGTGACTCTACCAGCAGAATAGCGAGTGCAGCTCTGGGGTATAATACAGGATGTAACTCCGGATCAGTACAGGATAACTAATGTATGTACACAGTGACTCCACCAGCAGAATAGTGAGTGCAGCTCTGGGGTATAATACAGGATGTAACTCAGGATCAGTACAGGATAAGTAATGTATGTACACAGTGACTCCACCAGCAGAATAGTGAGTGCAGCTCTGGAGTATAATACAGGATGGAACTGAGGATCAGTACAGGATAAGTAATGTATGTACGCAGTGACTCAGTTGTTAATGTATATGATATTAACTCTATACATAACAGGACATAACCTTTAATGTTTCATATTTTATAAATTTCTAAATTTATTTGTACAGCAAACCTATTTTTTATTTTAATTACATGACAAAAGTAATCTTATCTTACAATTCATACTTTCTTTACATGCAGAAACATTTTGGACAAATCCCCAGTTCCGGATTAGGCTGACAGATCCAGATCATGACCATGATGGACCTACAGATGACCCTTGCTGTACGGTTATTGTGGGACTAATGCAGAAGTTTCGTAGACGACAGAAAAAATTAGGAGAAGCCCTGTTAACTATCGGCTACGCCGTGTACCGGGTAGGTAGATGCTGGCGCATAAAATACCTTTATCCATAAATGGGTGCACTACTGGGCGCTAAGATCTCTTATTTAGTGGTTGTATACTGTTCTAATATTCAACTGAAAAGGACTTGTGGGAGGAGCATTGTGTTGGTTGGCCCAGTTCTTTATCCAATCAGCATCAGCTGTTATGAACTCAGCAATGGTGATTGGCTGAGAGTATTTGACACACAGACAACAGCTCAAGTGTCCTTTTCAGCTGGATACAAGTCACAGTATACACCCCCACAGACTGGTTTTGAGAACTGTATAGTGGGAGCTGTAAGCGCCTATTAGTTTATTCCATTTTGGGTGTTTTGGTCCCTCTTACTCCAGACATGGAAGCTTTACATATTTCACAAAAATATTGTACATGTTAATAAATGTGATATGAATGTTCTAAAAATTCTGTTTCTGTTTCACAGGTTCCCGAAGAGGTACAATGATTTTCAGTACTCAGTCTTCACACTGATTTTCTGATACATTTACTGTTGACAGACTTATTGTTTCACTGCATCACTGTTTTAATGGATGAGCAATGTTGGATTTGGTATGTGAGTTATTAAAAGAGGTCTTCACTTTGGATAATCCCTACTTGGGGCAAACCTGGCAATAAGGATTCTTTTTCCCTGTAGTGCCACCACAGGAGAAAAGAAGCATTGCACGGTGTCTATTCACATCAATGTGATGTCAGTCTAATGCTGAACAGGAAAGGTCCTCGAGAGAGAGAGATGGTCTTAGTAATCACTCACTACTGTGGCTCCAAGGGGTGAGGACCCTGATCAGAAGACCCCACTCTTACCCTAGAATTTCCTAGCAGGGGATATGCAAATGGTTTTCTAAATGGCACTTTCCATTTAACGCACTAACTATATTAATAGGAATTTTGTAATGAGAAAACGACCTCTTGCATAAATGTAGTTTTTATGTTAAACAGATTTTTTTAAAGAACTTTTGGTGATTTTTTTTTTATTTTAATGCCCTACAGTTCTCCCGCCAACCACTAGGCTTAATAATAATCTGAATCTTCCTGCTTTGTAAAGAAAACCTCTTAGCAGTCATTCCATTATCATCACAGGCAGGATTACACTGAGAGAGGATACCCAAATATAGATAACACAGAACCACCATTCACAATAGGTGATGTCAGAGCTCACCTCCTCCCCTCCCTGCACAGGTCACAGGGAATGCCCACGACACTCTCCCATAGAAGTTTGTATGTGATGGTCGCAGCTCACCTCCTTTCGCTCCCTGCACTGATCACAGAGCATGCACACAAGATCTGCTTTTTCCCCAAAATAGCGCCTCTCTCCTCCACAGACAGTGTCTGGTATTGCATTCACTTAATTAAGGCCAATCTGCCATACCATACGCTGCTTTTAGCCCAAAGCTGGGCCATGTCTGCACAAAACAAATCTCCAATCTGATAAAACTCCGGGGCTTGTTCTGCTGTAACTCCTATAGATTTCAATGGAGTATAGCATAGGTTTGGCCACCTCTCCATTTGGTTTACTAGCCACCATAGCTTGCTAAGACCCCCTGTCTCCTGTTAGGCGGGGTCCCTGAGGTGGGCACATCCTGTGGTAAATCATAGATGAATGCTTTTTGTCTTTCCCTGTATAGATGCAGAACAAAACTGACATCCATCTCACCAAAGACTTTTTCCAAAAGACTGTATTGACCGCTCGCCTTAGCAAATTCACCAACTTGCGGGAAGTGTCCAAACGGATGAAGTTACCGGTCGGAGACTATCTGATTGTACCGTCCACCTTTGAGCCACTTAAACCCGGAGATTTCCTCCTTCGAATCTTCTCAGAGAAATCTGCGGTGACGCTGTACGTAAGAGGACTGCGCACATACGTCATGCATGAGGGAAAAGGCCTGACGAAAAACTCATTATTGGTTCTTCTATTTGTTTCTGCACACTTTATGAATATTGTTTGTATAACTAGACTCTTATAGGGGTTGTCTGGGAACTTTAAAAAAGATTGCTTTCGTCCACAAACAGCGCCACATCTATCCATAGGTTGTGTCTGGTACTGCTGCTCGACTTCATTGTTGAGCTGCAATGCCGCAAGCAACCTGTGCATAGGTATGGCGCTATTTCTGGAAGGATGCAGCCATGGTTTTGCACTAGAGAGATATCTCTTCCTTCATGCCCATAAAGATGCCTGCTGTGCATATCTATAGTAACTGGACGGGGTCTTCTCAGGGAGGGAGAGGGATTCTAAAAGACGTTACTGACCCGTATCTTGGGGCAACTATGAAGGAAAGACCCCCTGCTCCTTTGGGTTTGACTCCTGAAGGTGAAGTTGAATAAATGAACTCCACTCAGTGCTTCTATCATGTAATACAGGGTGAGGCAAAAGTCTGGACACACCCGTTTAGCTGCAAGAAAATGGACCTCCAATCTGTAAAAGTATTAGTGGGAGGGAGGCGGCAGCATTTTTTGGTGGTGGAGACATTTTCAGTGTCCATTTTGAACTCTGCCATATTCAATTCAGCTCAGGTTTACCAAATGGGGAGGGTGTCATGTGATTTATCAGTCTTGGCTAGAAACACACCGGAAGTGGCAGTTTTGCCCTGACTTTACTTGTTTAGTACTTAAGTGAGGACAAAGTTTTAGAAAGTGCTTTATATGATGTGTTCGATCTGCCCACCATTCTACTGGATGCACATGGTTAAACACATAATCCAGTCTTGGCTGCAGCAGTTACGTGAACAATGAATGTGATGTCATTGCTTCCTGTTTTAGAAGAGACCAGAGCAAAGGGAACCAGGTTGGTGGCCCTGGATCAGAGGCACAGTAGAAGGATGAGTAATGCTGTTTTATGTGTGGGGCACAGAATGCTAAGGCAGCAGAAATGCGGTCCTAAGCTCTCGCTCATGACCTGAAGGTTGCAAGTTCAATCCCTGCATGGCTCAAGTGGCCAGCTGAAGGTTGACTCAGCCTTCCGCGGTCGGTAAAATGAGCACCAAACTTTGTGGGGGGTAATAAATAAATTACCTGAAAGCACTGTGAAATAAATTGTCCCTATACGATTTTGTTTAAAGGTCGACCAACCCATTTAAAGGGGTATTTCTATGTTATAATGCTTTGGCTAGGATGTGCCCTTCTGATCTGTGGGGCTCAGACCTCTGGGACTCCCGCTGAACTCTAAACTAGAGGGACAGATGGTCCTTCATCATTCATTTTGAGGATCGATGGGGACTCAGGTAGTTATACCTCTACTAATTCATAAGTGGTGGTTTATGCGAGCTACACGCCCCTTTAAGAACTGGTGCTTGGTACATTGCAGTATTGGATAAACTTTTGTAACTTTTTTTGTCTACTAGGGAAGTTGGCAACGTGGTGAAGGTTGATCCCTTTGAGGTAATATATGGTGTTTATTCATAGTTTATCAAGGCATAAGCAGTAAGCAATGCATTGAAATCAATAACAAGGTGTCAGGGTTTCTGATTGGGATCCCCTCCCATTTTTTCAATATGGGTATATATGAGGGGTTTTTTTTGAGCCAGACTTTGCCTTTAAATTGTCTCTCCACCCAATAGGCATTTGCATAGCTTCTAGTGAACAATATGGTGCTGTACAGAGGCATGTAGAGTGCCCATAGGACTATAATACAGAGCTGTAGGCTCTCCATGTGCCGCCATACAGACCTCTTATGTAAAGGCTTTGACAATATAGCGGTTTTAATAAACAGGTTTTAGTATGAAGTGGCTAATAAAGTTTTATTCTGTTCTCAGCCTCAAGACTCAGAGTTGGCCATGACCAAACAAATCGAGGACGTGTTCCAAAAAGTTGCGGGAGATGTAAGAACATTCCCATCATTTCTATAATAATTGGCAGTGAAATGTTACACGTGTCCCACTATGTGTGCCTAGGGGATGAATAACAGGAAATCCATAAAAATCCCTGATCACTACTTTAGCTCTAGTAATTGGACCCTCTAGTAATATGTTTAAACACTCCCCTTACAGCACTCCTGCATAGGCTGCCGTTAATAAGCATACTGGCCCTTTAAGAGTATACAGTGTCTAATGCAAAGTTCTCAAATTCTCTTTTGCAGAAAAGTGCAGTCACATCGAAGGGTATTCAGACTATCCTGAACCAACTTCTGTCAAAGAGTAAGTATCGCTTTTATCAGTAAAAATCAGAGCCAGAAGCTGGAAGGGGTGGGGTTTATATAAATTTTCTTTAAGTTCTTTTTTTTTAAATTAATGTCCATGGTTTACTATTTTTTTTTTTTGCTTTTTTTAGATCCAGACTTGAAATCAAATGGCCTTACCCTGGATACATGCAGAGAAATGGTTTCCCTCATGGATGTATCCTTTAAATGACAGCTAATGCAGAGCATGCTGGGACTACAAGAGAAAGTTATCATAAAGATAAAATAAAACTTCCCAATAAACAACCTCCCACTGTTATGTTTCTGCAGATCTTATGCAAACCTATGCGTTTCCGTGGTTACAGACCACAAACAAACTCTGTGTAGTCTGATTCTACAATTGTATATTGCTCTACCTCCTCTGGCCCCTCCAGACACAAAATAGAGGTAACAGATAGAAGAGCTATGGGAAGAGACTACATATAAAACAGTGTAGTCTGTAAGCTTGGAGAAACATAAGTGTGCATGGGTGCTGCATACACAAAACGGTAGTAGACTCTTAATTAAGACTATAAAGGTTAAAGGGGTATTCCGGGACTGTTTTACAGTTTCTATTGATGACCGACTGTAGATGGTCAACAGGGACCCACCGCTCTGATCCTCGCCGATCAGCTGATCCTGGGGGCCAGAGACAGCGGCCCCGAGAAGCAGTCTATTAGCAGGGATCCGAGTAGTGAGACCTTGATGATTATCTGTTGATGACACGTCAGTTATCATTAGAAAATGTAAAACAGTCCTGGAATACCCCTTTAAATATTTTTAATGCATTCACGCAATAAAAATGGTTGAAAATATGTGCAGGCCCTTAAGATGTCAAGACACAGATACAACGGGGCATATGTGCCAGAATAGTGGCGTACAAAAGTCATAATTTTGTAACAAATGCCAAGATTTAAAGGGGTTTTCCAATTAAATACTATTGATGACCTATCATCAGGAACCGATAGGTCATCAATAGTTGATCGGCCGGGGTCCGTTGCTTGGGATCCTGACTGATCAGCTGTGCGGGCGCAAGCTGTCAGTGCCGCAATAACACAGAGGTTGAAGCGGAAGCCTCCTCGCCGACCTCTGTGTAGTGGCCAGTATTTGTAACTGCAGGCACGGTGGACCCCGGCCAATCCACTATTGATGACCTATCCTGATGATAGGTCATCAGTAGTATTTAACTGTAAAACCCCTTCTAGCTGGACCCCACTTTTTTTTTTTAAGTGGGCGGGATTAGCAGCAGGTGATGTGATCGCACACGGCCGTGAGATTTACTGTGATTTACTGCAGAAACTGCCATAAATTATAGCTGGAGCCTACACCTGCTTACAGAGTTACGCTGGCGCTTAGCTTACTGTAACCGGCATATGAAATGCTGACCTAATTCAATAAGCCCCAAAATGCAGAAGTGTTTGCAGGATGATGATCCTCCCAAAGCACGAGATGTGGACCTCTTTTTGTATGTTGCCCATGGTTTACTTTTCAGGTGGGCACATACTTTTCGAGAGGACAAATATACTTTTTGGGGCGCACATGCCTTTTAATGCCTTTACGCCCTAGGGTGTTCAGTAATGTCCTGGTTGCAAATGGTTTGTATGGAGTGAAATCAGGAGCCGATCCTATTCCATACAAGCGGGTATTAGCCATTTTTGATATCTGACACCCAACCACAACAGCCGCGATCAGCGCGAACAATGATAGCAGCTGTTAACCCTTTAAATGCCGCTGTCAATTCTGAAAGAGGCATTTTTATGCCCCGATCGGTATTCAGAGATCCTGACTGGCCTCTCCATGGCGATATTGTGAGGTGCCTGTCAGTTGTCGTTCTTGATAGACTGCCTGTCAGAATGCAGTAGAATGCAATTCTATGGTATTGCATTATACTCTATGAACGATCAAATGATCGCAATTATGAAAAAATGTAAACTACAGGAAGTCCTGCAAAAAAACAGCCCTCACACAACGTCATTGACGGGAGATGGCAGTAGAACATTATTTTATTTTTTCCCAAGATATTTTAGTTTTTAATAGTAGTGCAACAAAAACCGATGTAACTTTGGTATCAGCGTAATCGCACTGACCCACAGAATACGGTTATCATGGGGTTTTTTGCTGCCGTTCCTAGGCCATTAAAACAAGACTTCCCAAAGATGGTGGAATAGCGTTTTTTTTTCCATTTGACTTCACTTTAAAATGTAAAAAAATTTTTCAGTACATTATATCGTACGTTGAGAAGTACCATTGAAAAATACAACTCGTCCCGTGAAAACCAAGTCCTTGGATAGCTGTATCCATGGTAAAATAAAAGTTATAATTTTTTGAAGGTGGGGAGGAAAATCCAAAAATGAAAAAAATGGACTGCATCATTAAGGAGTTAAGAAGCGAGTCGTCAACCAATTCACCTTAACTAAAACCCAACCAGATGGATGGAACCAAGACTCTGAGTCTTACAGAATTCAAAACCCTATGGCTGAAGCTGCAGAAATACATAGTATGGCCAATTATCAGAAGCTTCTCTCATCCGTGCATTATATATAATGGGGGGGGGGGGTCATTTGATTTGTCATAGAAGCTGGATAGCTGTAATAAACATCACTTAAAGGGTTGTCAAGGGTTACAGAATGTGATCTGTCACATGTTCAAAAAGAATCCACTTTGCCTTGAGTGTTTCTGAAAATTTTTGTCTTATCTGCCGTTTCCACACAACATCAGCCCGATGGAAAATATATAGGCGCGCTGATGAGTCATCCAGCATCAGAGTCACTGGATGATGCAGAAATGTGACTATATCATGTGACTCATAGACTACATGTACAGGCTGTGGGCCGATATGTTCCAGGCTAAAGACCCTAATTTAAAGGGAATGTCACATGAAGAGAACCCCATCCTTATGACCTTTAAAGGCGTATGGATATGATAGATGGGAATCCCACTACTTAAAGGGGATGTGTGAAAAAAAAGAAAAACAATTTTTTAATGATTGGGCAGGTAATAAAAAAAAGAGCACATGCCCAACTGTATTTGAACCCTCCACACCCCCCAGAAACCAACTGACCGGCACCTGCTGCTCCGTCTCCATCCTCTGCTATCAGAAGTCAGGTGATCAAAGGTCTCTGCGAACTTCTGGCATCATGACGCTCGGGATGTGAGTGTTGAAGCCAGGAGTTTGCAGTGTGATGTTGCAGCTTCTGATTGGCCACAGTGGTCACCTGACTTCTGGTGGCTGTCTGGGGCAGAGGACAGGGAAGGGGTAGCACAGTCAGTCAACTTGGTTCCCGGAGGTGAGTATGGGCTCTGTTTATATTTCATCGCTTGCCATTAAAATGTTTTTTTCTTTTTTTTCATACAAAGACTTTAACTATTAGCAAGAGTGTGTGTGTGGGGGAGGGGGGGCTGAAAAGGAGTAACTTTGATGAACCTGGCCCAATTAATGTACTATATTTATTTTCATCCATTTATTTGAATAGCCCTATATTTGGGTCTCCAGAGTTTCCAGCTATTATCACCAGAGGTCTCTGAAGCCAGACCCATGCTGATACATGCTCAACATTCCCATGCTCAAAATTAATAAATAGATCTAAAAGGGGGTGGGGCTTATGCAAATCACAGTATCCATGTTTTATAGGTATTTTAACCAGCTTTCATTGTTTACATCCAATAGAACATCTTCATGAAAACTGATAAGGATAAATCGGGAAGTGTGGATGCTTTTGAAATGAGATTGGCCCTGAAGGACGCAGGTGATTGTTTTTCTACTTATACAATAAAATAATTATCTTAATCTGGCATCTCACAACCAGAAGATGACCGGCTACATGACCTTAGATGACCGGTTATATGACCCCATTTGGAACTCCCCTATATGACCAATGAATAGCAGTAATCGTGGCAGACCCAGTCATTTAAATAGCTGTATGTAATTCTACTTTTCTCCTGTGGTGGGCACTGTAGGAAAAATGAGCAGCCATTGGAATTTTCTCCTGGCAAATAGTTGATGACCCTGATAACTCAACCCTTTCATTATAACTATTCAGTCTATAGGATGAGCTCTTCACCCTATCCCTATCTTCCTAGGCTTCAGTCTGAATAACAAAGTCCTGCAGGCTATTGTTCAGCGCTATTCCGAAAATGACCTGACCATCAGTTTTGACTCTTTCATTTCTTCCCTGATACGTCTGGACACCTTAATAAGTAAGTGTACTTTTACTGCTCATGCTCAATGGAAATCCTCAGGACTTGGTATCAAATTTACATCTCAGGAGCCTATAGATACAAATTGTCTTGCACCTTAGACTCCACCCATCCAGTAGGCCACACCTTAAACGGCTTGTGCCAAGATGCAGGTGGGCATATGACATCACAAATTAGGGTCTACTACTTAGGGTATTTTTCAGGGGTGTTGATAGCAGGACCTGGAGCAATCAGCTGATCACCCCGAGCCCTACATTCTCAAAGGTGTTATATGTACCGTGGCACAACTATTTAAAGGGGTTGTCCCGCGCCGAAACGGGTTTTTTTTTTTCAACCCCCCCCCCGTTCGGCGCGAGACAACCCCGATGCAGGGACGTACAGAAAGCTTACCGGAGCGCTTACCTTAATCCCCGCGCTCCGGTGACTTCAATACTTACCGCTGAAGATGGCCGCCGGGATCCTCTGTCTCCGTGGACCGCAGCTCTTCTGTGCGGTCCATTGCCGATTCCAGCCTCCTGATTGGCTGGAATCGGCACGTGACGGGGCGGAGCTACACGGAGCTACACGGAGCCCCATTCAGAAAAGCAGAAGACCAGGACTGCGCAAGCGCGGCTAATTTGGCCATCGGAGGGCGAAAATTAGTCGGCTCCATGGGAACGAGGACGCTAGCAACGGAGCAGGTAAGTAAAAAACTTTTTATAACTTCTGTATGGCTCATAATTAATGCACAATGTATATTACAAAGTGCATTATTATGGCCATACAGAAGTGTATAGACCCACTTGCTGCCGCGGGACAACCCCTTTAATGGTTTAAGTTGGCTAAAAATCTGCTTGTCTTGAAGGTGGATGATGAGGATAATTTGGAAATCTTCACCTGTAATTAACCCCTTGCTGATGTGCACCGTATATGAACAATCAGGTGTCGTTGTAAGGAGTGTCTGTCGGCCATCTTTGAGAGTTGACACCCGTCTACATCAGTCATGGTGATAACTCTGATCGCGGCCGTTAGCTCTATAAGTCTGCTGTCAATTCTGACATTTTACTTTTCTCAACAGAAATGTTTATTCTTTTGGACAAGAAAAACGATAACACGATCACACTCAACTTAACAGAGGTACATCGATGATTTGTTTTCTCAATTAAAACACTGTGGTTCTGGGAATTATGGAAATGACCTCCTTAAAGGAGTTTTCTCACCAATAACATTTATCAACCATTCACAGAACAGGTGATAAATGTATAATCACTTCGGGTCCAACCACTTCGACCTCACCCGTCAGTAGAATGCTTGTCCGCCTCCATCCATAGTCTATGCGACTGACGAAGACTGTTGAATAGAGTGCTTGGCTATTACTGTCAGCCCGATAGAGTTTAAACAGAGCATTAACATGCCTGACCACCGCCCAAACTGGCATCCTTATTCAAGTGATCGGTGAAAGTCCCATCGGTGGGGTCTCCAGTGATCACAATTTAGCAACTATCATGTAGAGAGATAATATTATTTGTGGGAAAATTCTTTAAGAGACATTGGGGCAGATTTACTTAGACTGGCATTTTACACACTGGTCTAAGTAAAATGTAAGCTGGTGGCAGTGTTGACAAATGTAAGAAGACACATAATCCTCAATACATTTGTTGAGTCAGACAGCACCTTCGAGTTCCAGACTTTAACTTACTGCAGCTAGTAGCTGGCATAGGTTTCTGCTATAATGTATGCCACATACGGGCCACACATGGCTATGCCCCCTGATTCTATGCCATGCCTACTTTTTTAGAAAAAAGTATCAGGATTGGCATAAACCAATAAAAGTTGCAATTTAGATGCCTGAACCTAAACTGCAGCTTTTGTATACGAGTACAAAGTTTGATAGATATGCCTATTTAATGTGTTCCTATACTGTGACTTGATCTTGTACTGATTTGGATTGTTTTATTCTTTTCAGTGGCTGTGCGCCATACTGGCCTAGAAGACGATGTCGCCAACTCCAAAGACTCGTCACAGAGTTGTTCCAGATACTTTAAGTTGTTGTATTTTGCTGTGTTTGCAGTGCTAGGTACTAAGTGGATGCCAAGCCCTTAGGAAGGCTTTGATGAGTTTATAAATGTTTGCATAGATTTATGAATTATCTAAAATGCTGTTGTCACGTTGTTGTTATGGGGTATTGAGTGCAGAATGATGGGGGAAGTTGACATTTTTTCTAATTTGCACAATTTAACAAAAAAATGGGTGATTTTTGCAGCAAAATCACTGAAAAATACGGCATGCTGTGATTTTTCAGTCTTGGACTAAGAGTGAATTTACAAGGCTGATTTTCCCATGCTGATTGTTAGATTGACAGACCTGCATGGGAAAAGAAGCCAATGATTTCAATGGGTTAATAGACAGTATTCTCGCAGACCAATAGTCCGAGATCAGAAAATCGTAGCATGCCTTATTTTTCTGTAATTCTGCTGCAAGAATCGCCCATTATTTTCTATGGGAACATGAAAGAAAATGCATCACACTTGTATGCCATGCCATTTTCATGCAAGTGCGTTTTTCAAGCATTTTACTTGTGGAACCACATGATTTTTTTTTCTTCTGCACGTGAAAAAGGGAGGTATATCTGATGCAAATCATGGGTTTTTTTCTCAAAAACGCACACGCAGTGAAATCGCAGGTTGCAGTTTTTCGCTGGCCTACATCGCACTCTAACAAATGTGATATTAAGCATGTAAGACACTTAGTAACTCTACCCCTGTTTATACAATGGAATATAACTAATAAACAGCGTCAATGGTGGCCGAGGCGAGTAGTTTTATTTTCCGTCAATACGTCCTGTGTGTATTTATGGAGTTGTTTATTCTTCTTTGTGTTTCTTTGTCATGTTCTTAAAGGGGTTGTCTTATGTGGAAACCATCTTCTCTATATAAGGTCTTGTCAACAGGTCCATCCCTGGAACCCCTGGTGATAAAAGCTCCAGGAGTAATGTGGCATTATATGGCATCCATTGGAGTCCTTCAGAGCTACTCTTCAAAGCTTCCTTCTGCTTTGGCCAATAGAGTGGAGGGTCTGAACAAAGAACCCCCTCTATGTTCTCTGTAGACCCTAACTGGGCATATGGACAGGCGTTCTCCTTATGGGACTGTGGGGGGTCTCAACGGAGACCAGTGCGGATGTTGCCTGAGTCCAAATTCAAAGGAAAGTTTATAACGAGTACTCGAGGAGAACCATAAGAATCAACGATACACACAGCATGTGAATCAGAATGAGTTCTGGTTTATTTGGAGAAACACACAGCTTATATAGGCCGTTGCCCGCGCAGGGTGCAACTTTGAAGAATTACTTAATCAGGTGACTGAAACAGAATATTAACACATTTCATTCTTGGGAAACCAAGGTATCTTAGAAAGGAAACACATCTGCTGTGGTTCGGGTGCATCCGACCACAAACTGTTAGTAAGCCCGCCACAAACGGTCAGTAGGCCCGCCACAAACTGTCAGAAAGGAAACTTATTACTACTTAGTTCGTTATCTGGTGCAAGGCCCTGACTGAAATAAGGAACTTCTAAGTTCCGCTCCTTATGTTATGTTACTTCAGAAACAAAATTAAATTAAAGGGGTTGTCCCGAGGCAGCAAGTGGGTCTGTACACTTCTGCATGGCCATAATAATGCACTTTGTAATGTACATTGTGCATTAATTATGAGCCATGCAGAAGTTATAAAAAGTTTTATACTTACCTGTTCCGTTGCTGGCGTCCTCGTCTCCATGGTGCCGACTAATTTTCGCCCTCCGATGGCCAAATTAGCCGCGCTTGCGCAGTCCGGGTCTTCTGCAGTCTTCTATGGGGCTCCGTGTAGCTCCGTGTAGCTCCGCCCCGTCACGTGCCGATTCCAGCCAATCAGGAGGCTGGAATCGGCAGTGGACCGCACAGAAGAGCTGCGGTCCACGGAGGAAGAGGCCATCTTCAGCGGTGAGTAGAGAAGTCACCGGAGCGCGGGGATTCAGGTAAGCGCTCCGGTGAGCTTTCTTTACCTCCCTGCATCGGGGTTGTCTCGCGCCGAACGGGGGGGGGGTTGAAAAAAAAAAAAACCCGTTTCGGCGCGGGACAACCCCTTTAAATTAACCCTTATCAATCCCCCATTTGGACATCAGAGCCACCATTATCTCCTGGTTCTGTCACCCATTGGTGCCGGCTCCAGCCGGGTCCCCAGGTAGGAATGGTGCACTCTATGTCCATCTAGGGTATCAAGACATTTAAATGGGTGCAGAAAATCGGCTTTCAGTACATTTAGCTACGCATGAAATTATTACCTTTATTGCAATATATATACATAAGACCATCATTACCACTTGTAATATACTTTGTAGAATTCCCATGAACCAACCTCCTAACCCCGAGAACCAATTGGCAGGGTTAAGAAAGCTAAACCATCCCTGATTTTCATCTTGTTTTATGCTGGCAGCTATTTTCAATATACCTTTTGACATATGATTCTATATCCAAGTTCTATTAGCAACTTCCGAATGTTTTCCATATTTTTCATTTCCATAATATATTACATATACAACCAGATAATCTAATGTCACATTTATTACACTGTTCCCTATATTTTCATTTGCTATCAACATAAAACCAACCTTGTCAAATCTGGGCTTGAAAAACAAAAAAAAATTCAAAAGAACCGTTAGATGTTGAATACAAATGTCTCTTCCTGTAAAATTGTTTCTTCTTCTCTTGATCTTCTTTAGTTCCTAAACCTATAGGATCACCGATGCAGGGAAGCAGGGGGATTATTGTGCCCTCACTGCTTTCCCTGGTTAGCCAAAGAACAGACCCTAAGTAGGAATCTGTCCCTGCTTTAATTGGTATCAAACAATCTTCTCCATTCTCCATATCCAGAAGTATCCACAGCTGACTATAGAGGCCCTTTATTCCAATGTTGCAGATGCCCTTTCTACACCATTTTGTTGCATCAGCTGGCGGTCAGCATTCTGCAGAACATCTGAGGTTCACTCCGATGATAGTGTAGCAGCAGTCAGCACACTTGTCAGTTCTTCAGGCTCAGTTGGATAGTCTCAGCGTATGGACAGATGCAGCATGCACTTAGAGAAGATGAAATTTCAAACCACACTTGCAAAAGTCCAAATGTCCTGGCGGAAACAACTCAGTTCATAAATTTTCTCAGTCCCAAATAAGCTTGATGCAGAATAAATCAGTCTATGGCAAATCAAACAAAACAAAATCACAATCTGGGGCCTTGTGTGCTTTTCTTCACCCCTTAATGAAAATAGATGAAACAAAAATCTGTAGGTCAAATTTATCAATAAAACAATCTCTGCCCAGAGGGACCGGAGTAATGTTCTGTTGTAGCAAATGAATATTTCTAATATTCCTAATCTTTCTACATTTCACCACAAATACCTTCTACATACAGTAGACATAAAACTCAAGAATTTTACTATGTAAACAAACAATATAATATCAAACATTGCAAATCAATCAGGTTTACAATACAATAATCTTAGATTGATCAATATCATCATCAGTGCAGTTACTTATTTTTCACGTTATCAAACACTGCGAACCGCGTTAAGCAAATTTTATAACACAATATTCCTAGATTTGTCATGATCCTCTTCATTAGTAGTTATGTGTTTACCATATCCCATTCCTAGATTTGTAATAACACGTTTTCGTAATTAAGATTGTCATGCAATATACATTCACATAATTTTTCCACAAAACAGAACCCAAATAGATATTCTATTAGTCCAACTCATGTAAATACATTTGTATATGGTACAATTTGTCCCAGCACAGTCATAATTATGTGTATCTCACACTCACACTTATTAGGGTCCCAATCAACTCCCGCCTTGGCCACTACAGTATGAACCTTTTTCTTATTTACTCTATCATTCCCCTTGCTCTCCGGTGACTGCCCCTGCGTGTGCTTTAACCTTTATTATGGCCACCTTTTCTGGCAACATGATGGCCTGCATTAATCTACTTACTGATACACCATTCTTAATGGGCTTGCCTTGTGCCGTGAGAAAGCTCCTGGACCGCCAGATGGGTCCATAATTGTGTGCAGTACCAAAGGCGTACCTGGAATCAGTGTAGATGTTAGCAGTGGTACCTTCGTACAGGCCTCAGTTAGAGCACGGAGCTCCGTCTCCTGCGCTGACATGTATGGCGGCAGTGGTTTTTGTACAAGCATTTCATTCAGTGTGACTACTTCAAAACCTGTTACAAACTTTCCTTCGTCATTCAGGTATCTGGATCCATCCACAAACATTTCAAGGTGGGGGTTTAGGAGAGGTTTGTCAGCGAACCCAGCTGTCTCCTGCTCCATGAGCGCTGCACAATCATGCTGGTGTTCTGCGTCAAAGGCCTTCTCCTCATCAGTCAGGGAATTTGCAAAAAGCTGGTCCCCTGTACTTACTCCCCCATTTGAATCAGTGTCACCTAATGGTAATAAGGTAGCCCAATTCAAAGTGGTGCAACGTTGAAATGAGACATTGAATGAAGAGTGTACTGCAAGTTCCATTTTGATCTGTCTAGCAAGGGTCAGATGTCTACGGCTTACCTGTGTCAGGATACCATGTATGTCATGTGGGGTGTAGATCACCATGGTGTGATCTAAGACAACGTCAGAACTTTTGTCCAGTAGCGCTTGAACTGCTAGGACCGCTCGGACGCATGATGGAGACCCTCTAGCCACCGCGTCAAGATGGGCACTGTAGTATGCTACAGGTCACTTTTTGCCACCATGCATTTGTGTCAGTACAGCGGTGGCGTGTCCCGCCATCTCAGTGACGTACATTTGGAAAGGTTTGTCATAGTCTGGCAGCCCCAGTGCGGGTGCACTGGTTATCTATAGTTTCAGCTGATGGAAGGCTGACTCGGCCTGCGGGGTCAGGGCAAAATGGCCGTGAACCCAAACAGTCGTACAGAGGCTGCATGGTCATGGAGGCAGAGCGTATCCACGGCCGACCGTATGAAACCAGTCCCAAAAAGGTACGCAACTGGGCATGGGAGGTGGGAAGTTGCATGTCACTTACCATCTTCGTGCGCTCCGGAGTCAGGTGTTTAGTACCTGGACCTAGGCAGTGGCCCAGGAACACTACGTGAGATTTGCAGAACTAAAGTTTGTCTTTACTGGCTTTGCAGCCATTCTACTCTGATGGCGGAAACACAAAGGCTTAGTGATGCATTGAGGTAACTATTTGGGTCAGGAGTACATAAAAGTAAATCATCAATATATTACAAGAGGGCGGTGCCCTCGGGAATTGGCCAGGCGTTTAATACCAGCTTCATGCATCTGGTGAACTGGTTTTGGGCTATTCTGAGCCCCTTGTGGCAGCACTGTCCAACAGTACTGCTTTCCTCTGAAAGTAAATGCAAACAAATACTGACAGTCTGTCGGGGTCCGTCTGACTGGTAGCCCAAAGGCTCAAAGGAACGACACTAAGAGCTTGTTCCTCTGCGTACGTAAGAGTGAAGACAGGGAGAGGTGTCGCTAGGTCTGCTGCCATCCGACAGAAGGTCGGGTGACTTTCAGACCCAGGGTGTATACGAGCCTCACCGGACGGGTGAAGTTTGATACAACATCCCAAGGGTCCCATCACGTCGGTTCCCAATATGCTTTCAGGACTTTCCAGCACAAGGAAGCACATGAGGCATCGCGACCCTTTAGCGTCTTTTCTTTACTGGAAAAAGAAAGGAGTGTTTGCTGGAGAATGTATCTCACGCAAATCCCCCATTGGAACCAAGTCTCCCACTTGTTCCCCAATCAGCATTTTCCTTGTAGGAAACTAAAGGGATACTGTTTGACCCAGGGGTGCGTATCCTGGCTTCAGATTTACCATCATAGGGGGTATGTTCAATTTCCCTATGTCTGTCTTGGAGGTGGCTTACTATTTGTCAGGACCTGCGGAAAGCTGAGTTTCTGCAGTAGCTATCAAGACAAATACATGAGCCGGATCTACCAAGAGAGCAGTTAGTTTACAAGCCTCTTCTGAACTGTCACCTGAGGTCTCAACCCGTACCGATCCATCTGGTGAGAATTTGATGGATGCAGATAAGGCTTGTAAGATATCAGTACAAATAACAGTGATATAAATTACAACAAGGCAGAATAATCCACAAACATCTAGCCACATTGGAATATTATATTCTTTAACCCCTTCCCGCTGCAGGGCATAAGTTTACGTCCCGGCAGCCTGGTACTTCCCGCAACAGGACGTAAACTTACGTCCTGGAGATAGCGCGGGATCACATATGATCCCGCGCTATCCCGCAGCGGGAGCTGGCTGTCAGTCACAGCCGGCGTCCTGCTGCAACAGCGGGGGGGCATCGGAGATGCGCCCCCCGCTGTTAACCCCTTCCCTGCCGCACTCCCTCTGTGTCTCCGGCCGGAACTCGCGATGTCATCGCGAGAGCCCTGCCTGTCACACTGGCGTCCTGTATTGCCTATGCCTATAATCGCTGTACAAGCGATAAGGCATGGCAGAGCAGTAGCTCTGCCATGCCTTATACCAGCGATCATCAGGGCAGTGGTTAAAGTCCCTCAGAGGGACACAAACAGTGTAAAAAAAACAAAGATTAAAAAAAGAATTAAAAAAAATGTAAAAAAAGAGTAAAAAAACATTTTTTAATGCTTTTTCTCAGATTAGCATAAAAAAAGTTAAAAAAAAATAAAATCACACATATTTGGTAGTGTCACGTCCGTAATGACGCGTACAATAAGTTGCACCTGCTTTTGACTGTGCACGGAAAAAAACGCTAAAAAAAACGCTAAAAAACTGAGGCAAAATGCTAATTTTTAGCATTTTGCCTCACTAAAAACGCAATAAAAGTGATCAAAAAAGCTGTATGTACCCCAAAATGGTACCAATAAAATCTACAGCTTGTCTCGCAAAAAATAAGCCCTCATAGAGTGCCGTACATCAAAAAATAAAAAAGTTACAGGACTTTGAATGCAGCAATTTAGAAAAAAAAAATTACCCAGAAAAAGGGTTTTTATTGCAGAAAAGTGGGAAAACCTAAAAAAAATGTAAAAATTTTGGTATCGTTGTAACCTTAACGGTCCGCAGAAAAAATGGAATATCTCATTTATGCTGCATGAGTACCGCTGTAAAAAAAAAAAAAAAAAATCTATGGCAGAATTGATGGGTTTTCTCTCCCTGCTATCATAAAAAAAAAAAAAAAGTTTTACAATATAGTCTATGTACCCAAAAGTGGCACCGATAAAAACTACAGTTCGCCACGCAAAAAACAAGCCCTCATACGGCCGCGTCGACGGAAAAATAAAAAAGTTATGACTTTTGATAAACGGAGAAGAAAATCCGCCAAAAATTGTTGTGTCCTTAAGCCCAAAATAGGCCATGTCATGAAGGGGTTAAGCAAATTTATTATTAATCTGATCCTGCCTGCAATGTCTCATCAAATTTGAGAAAAGAAAAAAACTTTTCCTAACTGCCCAAGCTCCTCACCCCCTCCTTTGTAGACAAAAGAGGGATGAAACATTACATACTTTTACATCATCTAGCTCCACCCCTTCGATGGTGGTCGTTTGCATGTTTCTCCTACAGAACATTCTCTCAGAGACAGTACAATACTAACAGCATTTAGCAGTGATACAGACGTCCAACCAATCACAGAACTGACATTTACCCAGAAAGCAAATATATATATATCTTAAAATCCTTATATGTTTTCTATTTTTAAGACCATATAATTTACGTAATTCATTACAAGTTTCTTATTTCATCAGCGTCTGTGCTTCTTTCTATGACCCTGAATTTTATCTCTCTATGAAACTGAACAATAGCTAAGATATTAATAAGCAGCCAGAACATTCAGACTTTAAACAGCATTAATCATTAGTAATTATAAGAGGTATATTTCTCTGAGGATACGAATAGTTAGACACATAGAAAAGAAAACATGCTAAGCGCTTCTAACAGCGAGCTTTTTTTCCGCATTTTTAACCCTTGTATTCTTAAAAGCCCCCACAGATGTGAGTGGGGTATAACTTCCTTACACTTTCTTACACTTTGTTGTAGAAGACTAAGACGTACAACAAAGATTAGATTACATAACATCAAGACAAACAATAATGGTTATTTGTCACATAATTGTCCACAGATTCTGCATGAACTTGCTTTATGTCACAGAGGAACACAAACTATAAAAGGATTCCCTTTCTCTGATATCTTTCATGTGTTTTTCCCGTCCCATTTTAAGTCCTATCTGTCTATATATTTTATACGCTTGTCTGCAATCGTCTCCCCCTTCCCTCTCTTTGATTATCTCTATAGGGGTCAGATAAGCTTTAGACTGTTCAGACCCCATTTTGATTTGTCCCATAGACCTTATTTTTATTATTATTTTTTTATTCCCTTCCCCGAAGGTAATTTATTTCCCACTATTCATCACTAAGTATACAGGACCTTATTTCACACAGTTACACTAAGGACACTTAGTCCCTGGTCCTGGAATAGTTTTACGGAACTACTACGGCAATCACTTAGACTACTTAGGGATTCAGGGGAGACCAGACCTCTCCTCTAAGGGAACTTCTGGTGATATTATAACAGATTCAGTAAAAGCAAATTATGGCTAAAATTACACAGACTATCAACGTACACATTTCAACAATTACTACAGGCAACATGGCATGAAAATATCCCAGTAGTGAGTTCTTCCGTCTAGCACGGTTACTAAGAACACCGTAAAATTACAGGCAGAAGCATCCTATATAACATGCAGCGGCTCACCTCCTGTCAACACGGGACTGAATGAAGTCAGGGGAGCCCAGAGCTGGAGTGGTAAGTCAAGGGCTTACCTTACACCAGTGTTTTGTAAATCGGGGGTCCCGTGGCCTCTGGTCCGGTTGGTCGGCAGGTAGGGTCGTCAGGTATCAGCTGCAGGTAAGGAGTTAGCTTCTGCCCCACATTGGGCAGCCAAGTAAACTGTGGGGGGTCTCAACGGAGACCAGTGCGGATGTTGCCTGAGTCCAAATTCAAAGGAAAGTTTATAACGAGTACTCGAGGAGAACCATAAGAATCCACGATACACACAGCATGTGAATCAGAATGAGTTCTGGTTTATTTGGAGAAACACACAGCTTATATAGGCCGTTGCCCGCGCAGGGTGCAACTTTGAAGAATTACTTAATCAGGTGACTGAAACAGAATATTAACACATTTCATTCTTGGGAAACCAAGGTATCTTAGGAAGGAAACACATCTGCTGTGGTTCGGGTGCATCCGACCACAAACTGTTAGTAAGCCCGCTACAAACGGTCAGTAGGCCCGCCACAAACTGTCAGAAAGGAAACTTATTACTACTTAGTTCGTTATCTGGTGCAAGGCCCTGACTGAAATAAGGAACTTCTAAGTTCCGCTCCTTATGTTATGTTACTTCAGAAACAAAATTAAATTAAATTAACCCTTATCAGGACAAACCTTTTTAATTCTGGGAAGCAAACTTCATTTCCATCTACTCTACCATAATGGTTTAATAGGATAATATGTTTAAGCTGATTATGAAAGCTTTGGGGAGGTTTCTCACGTTGTTAACATTTTATAGAGGGGAAAGGACATGACCCCCATGAGTCAACTATGAAATCTTAAAGTCTGTAGTCAATAATCTGGGGTCAACCATTCAGGCCCTTCACCTGTTATCCAATCTCTGGCCCAAACATGCCACATGCACCTCAGAAATATTGCTAAATACGTCCGTTCCTAACCACGGATTCGCTAAAGACACTTGTGGTCGCCCTCATCCACTCCCGGCTTGACTACTGCAACTCGCTACTCAATGGCCTCCCCCGCACTAGACTCGCTCCACTCCAATCCATACTAAATGCAGTAGCTAGACTCATTTTTCTATCCAGTCGTTATTCAGACGCCTCTGCATTATGCCAGTCGCTGCATTGGCTGCCCATCCACTGCAGAACTAAATTTAAACTCCTCTACCTCACTCACAAAGCTCTGCATGGTGCTGCACCACCATACATCACCTCCCTACTGTCAGTACACCACCCAGCGCGCTCACTCCGATCAGCTAACACACTCAGACTAAACACCCCTGTAATACGAACCTCACATGCTCGCCTACAGGACTTCACCAGAGCAGCACCCATCCTCTGGAATGCTCTACCCCAAGGCATCCGGACAATTCCCGATGCACGAAATTTCAGACGTGCCTTAAAAACGCACCTCTTCAGGGAAGCATACCAAATCCCCTGACCTAGTCCCTTGCCCTCCCTATGGTGCCCCACCCTGTTTGCCTTCTAATAAATGATCTGTACATTAAATTTCCTATTGCCTGTGTTCCCCAACCCCTGCACCTCCTGTACCACCCTCAACCCATTTGTGTCTAACCCAATGTATCTCACATTGTAATTGTTGTATTGTTTTTGCATTTATCCATGCCTGAAAGCGCTGCGGAATAAGTTGGCACTA
This sequence comes from Eleutherodactylus coqui, assembly GCF_035609145.1. Classification (NCBI taxonomy): domain Eukaryota; kingdom Metazoa; phylum Chordata; class Amphibia; order Anura; family Eleutherodactylidae; genus Eleutherodactylus; species Eleutherodactylus coqui. The sequence continues at coordinate 16,406,231 of NC_089839.1, read as the reverse complement.
TACAAATAAAGATTATTATTATTATGTTAGCTAGAGAGGAGAATGGCTACAAAGAGTATCACTCACTCTGGAGGATCCGACTTGGCCATATCCAAAGGGGATCAGTGGTGCTCTGCACCCCCTTGCTGACTTGGAGTAGTCAGGCCGATCTGACTGCATCTCAGGAGCCCTATGTTGAAGTCCAAGACCCAACTGGGAAGGCGAGACAGGAGACTGGCACTTGCTAGAACCAGTGTGGACAACGCTCTAGTGCTCTCAGTTGGGGAGGGGGGAAGATGCAGAGCGTTGGACTGTGCCATTTTGTTGATGCCTCTATAAGGCTGTGTGAGAGGGATTCCGCCCACATAGCCACATCACTGCCCGCATCATTAGTATGTCACCACCAAGAAAACTCAGCTCCAATGTAAGGAACTGTAAAGGGGTAGGTCCCACCTAATCCCCACCCTCTAACTCGCCTGGCGTCTATCTTAGCCATAAAAGGGAATAAAATGCACAAAAAGCTATCAGCAAACAAAATATTTTCTGCGCTCACAAAATAGTGTGCAACCACAAATAGTAATCTGTCAAGAAAAAATGCATAGGAGTTACACTTACTGGGGAGGAGGGGGGTATGATGACCATGAGCCCCCTCCTTGAAGTGATATCTCCCTCTGTCTCCAAGTAGATGTTTCCACACGTAATAGTAACACCTTTTATTCTCAAACTTCACTTAAAACAACGGGCAACGCGTTTCAGTGCACACAGGCACCTTTCTCAATTTTGTTGATGCCTCTATAAGGCTGTGTGAGAGGGATTCCGCCCACATATCCACATCACTGCCCGCATCATTAGTATGTCACCACCAAGAAAACTCAGCTCCAATGTAAGGAACTGTAAAGGGGTAGGTCCCACCTAACCACCTAATCCCCACCCTCTAACTCGCCTGGCGCCTATCTTAGCCATAAAAGGGAATAAAGCTGTGTCACTGCATTTGCATTACAAGGAAAGTTCATTGATGTCAATGGGCACTGTGTAATGCTTGACTTTCCCAGTGGTGCTGCAGGGAAACTAAAATTTTTTGAAAGGATCAAGAAGAGAAATATACTAAAATAATCTCACAAAAAAGCGTAACAAGATTAAAGTATGCGTGAGCAAAGAGTCTGTACAGCTGCCCACTCTCCAGGTCAGTACTATGGCGGAGGAGGCACGGTAAGTGCCGTCATATGGTGCCACATTCTCTCCTAAAACAACACAACATAAAATGAAAGATTAGATGTTGGAAAATAACCTCCATATAAAATTGGCACAGTAGAGGTCTATAGAAGCCTATGAGCACCATATTATGGATCAGTAAGGTTGTGGAAGAGCTCCACCAAGTAAGAGACACGAGAGGTACTTCTATTACAGTGCTGCTCCTAAACGCAAGCTCCGTACCCTTGTGAAAAGCCTTGACCCTTTAAAGCAGGTGAATGGTACGTGATGGCGCGGTGGTGACAGACAAAGGTGGAAGCAGCAATTTTTTATAAAAAAATAAACAAAAGTAACTTGATGCACAGTTTTGCGCCATAGAAGGGTTAGTGTAGGTGAACATCACATGGCATAATATTGCGACTCAAACTCGGGTACATCTACTTTACAACATATTCTCCAGAACTGGGCCTCAACAAGCCACCTGACAAACCACGGACACCATCCTCACTATCTGTAGCCTAAAACTTCAGCACCCCATTGTGGACGCTTCTTTACGCAGAAGGTGATCTGGATTATGGTTCCTCCAGCAGGTTTTGGGGTATTTTGTAGCTTCCGAATTGTATCGTGTGCACACATCGTCGCGCAGAATCAGACACAAATGCTGGTCTAAAACCGGGAGAGTCTCTACAATGTGTAGAGGCTCAGGCTTTTTATTATAACACATGATAACCGCCTTTAATGGGCGTGCAACAGATTACATCAGTAACATATATATATTCTTATTCGCTGGGTTATATAGAATCTCCCGCCTCTCTGCCCACCCTTCCTCACGTCCGCCATAGTGTGGACTTTGTCTGCTTAGCATGCAGACAACCTTAAGGAATTCTGTGTAGTTGACAAATCATTGTTTAAATAGCTTCAGGATGGGAGGGGTGGAGAGGTCTCTGTGTTATTTCGTATTGGACAAGTATATACATATAACACTATGGCCCTTAACTCTTAGAGGCTTCTTGTGCAATTTCTATGTACTCAGAGCAAATACCATGATTAGATTGTGTGTGTGTCCATTAAACTCCTCAGAGCTAAAAGTCATTACAACAGCAAAATACATTTGGTTTATACAAATCGATAGACATTTTATAAATAATCATCATGTCTATCACAATCCCCCCTTAAAATGTCTATCCTCTAACTCTCTATCTGATTTTCACAGTTCTCTGCGCATGAGCCTATAACCGGAGCGCGTTGAAGGTTCGTTTTAGGGTCTTCAAGGGGGTGTAGGACTTGTCCACTCCTTCTGGGGATGCATCCAGCAAACTCATGGTGGGAGCGGCTTTTCCAACATCAGTTTCGCAGATCTCTCTGACACAGGGGATAACACAGCAGACTAGAACAGAAAAGGTAACCATCAGTTCACATACAACAGCGACGCCCGTCTGTGCCAGGATCCTTTACCACCCGCTCATCCATGGCGAGTACTGGTCCCAAAAGTTAGCTCTTTTTAGTTATTGCGGTCAGCTTCTTTAATGGCAACTGCGTCTTTTCCTGCGGGTCACGTGTCGTCTGGGATGTAGGTACAACAAGTCTCCCCTATCATCTTACAGACACTCCCCTTTTTAGCTAAAGTCATATCTAAGGCCATTCTATTTTAAAAAAGTCATAGTCGAGGTAGGTCCTATTGGTCGACTAGTCCCTATATGGCGTCTCTAGTATAATTTATAAACCACTGCTAATTATAATAAGCATAATTAATCCAGTCAACATTTATTTACCATAATGACCAGGAAAATGGACTCGAATCTAGTTTTAACTTGGTCTCTAATTTTTAAAACTTGTCAGGTACCCCCCTTGGCTATCCTATGACGTCAATGTACACGTGTAGATCAAAACTACCACCAGGGGTCTCTCTTCTCGCTCTAGTATAATGTTACAATACTAGTAGTGTGCACAGGTACGCACGGCGTGGGACTCCCTAATCTTCACCCACACCAATGTCCCTCCTGGAGATAGTCCTAACACGTCCAGGTCGCCTCACCTTGACCCTACACTACCTAGTGACATGACTGGAAGGAACCGCCGTACCTATGCGGAAAACAAGGATAGACCAACATGACAGGATAACCACAAAACACAGACCGAGTTGGATCGAGATAAATTAACTATTGGGGGTAACCTCATTATCCTCAATGCTGTCTGACAGGATGTGGAGGAGCATAAGGGCTTTACTAAGGCACACTCCCCTGTCCAATTACCCTCCAGGCGGGTCCTCTACCTCATGTCTCCACAAAGCCAGTAAACGTCTCCTAAGGACTGAACCTGATTCTGCATCCATTCCCCTCCTATCGTACCGTAGGAGGAGCAATACCCGTTGGTGAGGGTCCCCAAAAATCTCCCTCCACCCTGCCTATTTGCCCGGCAGGTGTAGTTTCCAGGGTAGTCAGTAATACTCTATCCGGTGCAAAACACTTAAGTAGTTATAGAGTATTGCTTCTTCCACTTCTCACGGACAGTGTAATTAGTGGAAATGTTCGTGAAGAGACTAATAAACCACTCTTCAGCATCTACAGGGAGATTTAGGGGGACCATCCCCGAGTGTAGTCGGGCACTACCGCACACGCAACAGTTAGACTTGTTGCTCCTGTTAGCATTGTACCTCATCAACTGCAACCAGAGATTCTGGTCAGAGTAGCCAGTCGCTACTGTCAAGGTGTCCTCAAAGGTAGGGTCGGCTATGATCATCATGTTCGTCCAGGTCTTTATCTTACGGCGGAGGGGGTTAATTATGGGCACGGGACTAAGTGAAGGCTTCCATTCGGGTGCATCTACCATATCCCTTATTTTAAACTTCCCTAAGGGATCTGTCCTCCCGTACCGGTATGTCCCCAGACCATAAGTCCCCCCCCCGTCCCCCGGGCTTGGATCTCCCATGGTTAGTGCAAAAACCGCATTAAAACCAAGCAGCATACTAAGTTCAGCCTTCCAATACCCGCTGTCATTAATTTCAAGGAGGGTTATACGACTAATTAGGGATTTCCCGCTCTTATCTTTCTTATTTAAGGCACTTCGCGGTTTATAGGACCAGTCTATTCCTGTGTTACATCCCACTAATCCCCAATAACGGCAGTCTTCTCCCCAGACGTTATCAGTGGCGCAAACATATTGTATTCCCCGGGTATGTAAGTCATATAACCAGCTGGACTGAGCTAAATCTGGCCTGCGGTGGGATCTTGCGCCTAGACACGGGACCACAGTACAATAGTCGAAGGAATATGCGGCTACTTGAGCATTGAACGAGTTATACTAGAAGGTAACCATACCCTCATATTCCTCCGACTAAGGATTCCAGTTGCTACCCTCCTCTCTCACTAGCCCTAACCAGAGTAATGTCTTTGGCACAACTAAGACTGGTCTCCCGGATCTGAAGCTTTCTTACAATATGAAGCATGGATCCATGTAAGTCTTTCGGCTAGTTTCACAGCTGTGGCAGTAGTCAGAAGCACCTGGTAGGGGCCATCAAATCGGGGCTCAGGAGGGTGCTTCCTGGGGAACTTCTTGACGCACACTCAATCCCCAGGCTGCAAGATATGTGTCCCAGTGTCTGCCTCTGAGTCTGGAAGAGAACACCTGTGCATAGGCTTTGGTCAGTTCTTTAACAACGGAAATCACATACTCAGTCAACACATCAGATTGTAATTGTAACTACTGAGGATAGTAACGACCTAGCCTTGGGGCTAGCCCAAACAATCTCGTAGGGAGATAATGCATAATCCCCCCTGGGTTCATATCTAACACTGTATAAGGCTATTGGATGACAGTCTTTCCAAAGTGGCGTCATTTTTAAGAATCTTACTTTTTAGCGTGCCACTAAGTCTCTCCACCTTTCCACTACTCTAAAGATGGTAGAGTATGTAAAAGGCCTGGGATACACCCAGAGCAGACATGACATGTTACATTCACCCGCGAAGTTTATACCTCTGTCTGACTCTGAATCACCTCTGGTACCCCATATTCACAGTTTACCTCGTTCATGAGCTTCTTTGCGGTTACCTACTTGTTTGCCTTGGTAACAGGGTCGGCCTCCAACCTGCAAAGACATCAACAACAACAAGCACGTATTCATACTTCCCAACAAGTGGGAGCTGAACGTAGTCAATTTGCAATCCCTGAAATGGGTAGAGTGGTCTAGGTAAGTGTGATGTGGCAAATTTACTTCTGCCCTGACTCACCTATGGCATAGATCATGCTAAACTGGACAAATGATGCAGCAGCTACAGAGAACCTAGAAGTCGCCCATCCTCTTTCAAGCGTCATCGTCATTGCTGCTTTACTAGGTGGGTCTTTCTGTCCATCAGCTGGGCCATCATGGGATACAGGAACTGTGGTGGGCAAGTGCTGTTGACTGTTCACCACACGCTGTCCTGTTTCTGCTGCTCCCATATTAGTCCATTTATTCTTTCCTTCCTTGCTGGCTTGTAACTGTAAAAGTCTTTAGCATATCAAAGTCCAAATTTTTATTAATGTCCAAAGTTTTTACCACTGACTCATGCCGTCAGTATCTTTTCTTCTTTCTTCCACGGCTTGAGGGCCGCTGCCTTTGCTATGCTGTCAGCGAGGGTGTCGTCTCTCGCCTCTCCAGTGTAGGAATCGGTGCGAACTCTCAACTTTGTCAGGTAGAAGTAGGGCCTCCATGCGACTCTGTACCGCTGCACCATTCTCAATTGGTTGTCCTGCTAAGGTAAAAACTGTCTGGCCTTCTATATTGGGCCGTAATCATGAGCTATGCCAAATGCATACCAGGAGTCAGTGTAAAGGATTGCCGGTCTTACCTCTCGCCACTCTACACGCCTCAGTGAGGGCCTTCCACTTCGCTTCTTGTACTGTGACATGCGGAGGCAGAGCTTCTGCTTCTAGGACATCTTGTTGTGTGACCACTGCATATCCGATGTGGAGTCATCAGTCCTCGCCCTGGTACCATCTGCAAAAAGCTCAACATATGCATTATCAACAGAGGTTCTGATAACTGTTTGCATACCTGCAGTTTCTTACCGAATTAGTACTAAATAATCGTGTTGATGTTCTATTTCACATGGCTCAGAATCTTGTTATCCTATTCCATTTATTTTTTTTTTTTTTCAAACCCAATAGCTGATCTACAACACCTAGATCATCTATGACCCAGATCACCTATGCCTCCCCCCTTTTGAACCGGAATACTCAATGGAAAAAAAAGTAATTGCGTTCAAACTAGTAAACCAAGAGGCACAAAAACAAACACTTTGTAGGTCAAGGTGACATTGTATGCAGCGAAGTCTGAGCGAAAATCTCCTTACAAAAAATTTTTTTTTTCCTTTCAGGTCGCAGTTAGCATTTTTTAACACAAGGGGGCGCAACACAAGTAAAATTTTACGTCACCCAGTGTAATAGTATTTCAGGGTATGGCCAGCGTTTAGCTTTTACTCTCCTGTCGGAATATAATTATAGCTTCAGTGTAAACTGACACTAGAAAATACAAAAGACTTAAAGAAAAACTAAAGAATACGGATGAATTAACATCCTACCCTGGGCAATTCAGTCCCTCTTTCTTCACATAAAAAGTTAAATTACTTCATCAAATTGCGTGAAAAAGTTTGCTGGGTGACTATAGGGAAATTATTCCATCTGTAGGAGCCTTCCATAACATCATCTGTCTGAGCATCCATTGGAGAAGCGGGCAGTGGAAAACAGAGCCCCTGGGAACATGAGAGAGCGTCCCCTGTCATGTATTCCTGGTCTCTGCCCCCCATGCATCAACTCCAATCTTCCATGCACTATAAACCAGCTTAGTCATCTACTATGTCCCAAGCTGCATCTTCACAAAGGTTTGTTTCCCTGAACTTATCACACATCCAAAGTGGCCACATCTTGGAGCGTAACAAAGTCTGGTCAAACAAAATCTTACTTCAGACAATCATGATGTTAGCACTGGATACAGTGGCATTGGGGAATATAGGCCTCCCAAGTGCAGCAAAATGGCCGCCAGAGGCAGAAAGGGTCGGGGCTACAGATCTCCCAGGTGAGGCAAAATGGCCACTGGAGGAATGGGCGGGCCCAGGAGTAGCAGCACTTCCAGGTGAGGCAAGATGGCCGGAAGGGGCGGGGCCAGGTCCTGTCCCGGATGGGGAGGGACCGGAAGTAACATCACACACCCTGAAAGTGAGCACATGGGGGGGAAGTAACTTCAGGGTGGAGGCAGGCCTCACTACATTTACTGCAGAGTCACACTATGTTGGATTGTAAACATTGCAAGCACGGCCGCCATTACAGGGAGGGGCTGTAGTCAACACAAAGGCATTACATTGTTCATAAGCAATACACATACCCCCCCTACATGCTTTCCCCTCTTCAATCTCTTAACTACGTTATACCTCCTCCTAGCAATCTAAAAACACCTTTCTTTCTGCTGGGCTTCCTACTCATCTTCTGAAAACTTTCTACAATCTATCTTACCATACTCATTTCTGCTTATCTGTCCATAACCTGACATTTCTTTCTGCAACTTTTCCTGGTTCTTTCCCATATAACCCTCTCTTTCCCACTCAGATTACAATGTACAATAATTCTACAAGACAAAAGGAACGGAAGGGTTAATTGGAGAATGTTTTCAGTCCACTCTCTTATCAGGAACCCTCCCCCCCAATAATAAACACTGCACATTCTTTCTATAATACCAAACAGACGGGATTACTGGAGAATACCCACAACGGCTCAGGGTATATATATATCTCATCCACCTTTATATCAACCCAAGGTCTACTAGCAATCCCGAAGAGCACTTCCTGTACACGTCCTAGACAGGACATTTTAGCTATACACAGAGACTGACGATTATTTTCAATGACCAAGAGTTTCTGGAGTCAGCCGTCACAAAGCACGGCTATATTCCCATGTATATACCTTTCCACATATGAGAACATAACACGCTCAATCATAAAGGTAAATATACGTATCATAAATCTTCCTAACCTCACACTAGTTTACCTAGGAGTAAGTGTCTGGCGTGTTCCCTCAGACTTAAACAGCCGAGTCCGCCCTTCCGACACATTAACCCTCACAGAATTTATCTCTTGGTCTTGTATACACAGTGTTTAACCGTCTCAGACACAACAGCATACAAAATACCCCTAGACAGGTAGCATGGTGATTTTTCGAGTGGACAGAACTAGAGTTATTACCTGTCTTTCAGTGAAGGTCCAGTCTGGATCAGATACAGGCAGATTTAGCAGTCAGAACCCAGATCACATCGGTAGATTTACATAAAGCAATCTTACCGTGTTCTGTAGATTTGCGGGCCCCTGAGTTCTGCGTGCCATCTGCCGATCTCTGTACGTTCCAGGCTGTGACCTCACAGATCCACTCGCTCACCCAAGGACGACACTGATCTGGATTATGGTTCCTCCAGCAGGTTTTGGGGTATTTTGTAGCTTCCGAATTGTATCGTGTGCACACATCGTCGCGCAGAATCAGACACAAATGCTGGTCTAAAACCAGGAGAGTCTCTACAATGTGTAGAGGCTCAGGCTTTTTATTATAACACATGATAACCGCCTTTAATGGGCGTGCAACAGATTACATCAGTAACATATATATATTCTTATTCGCTGGGTTATATAGAATCTCCCGCCTCTCTGCCCACCCTTCCTCACGTCCGCCATAGTGTGGACTTTGTCTGCTTAGCATGCAGACAACCTTAAGGAATTCTGTGTAGTTGACAAATCATTGTTTAAATAGCTTCAGGATGGGAGGGGTGGAGAGGTCTCTGTGTTATTTAGTATTGGACAAGTATATACATATAACACTATGGCCCTTAACTCTTAGAGGCTTCTTGTGCAATTTCTATGTACTCAGAGCAAATACCATGATTAGATTGTGTGTGTGTCCATTAAACTCCTCAGAGCTAAAAGTCATTACAACAGCAAAATACATTTGGTTTATACAAATCGATAGACATTTTATAAATAATCATCATGTCTATCACAAAGGTGCCAGACATTGTAAACGGCACGTTACAAATTTGCCTAGGTCTATCCCCGATACATCACACTTCATCTTGCCACATCAGGTGCTTGCTGCACCCTCAGATCTGTCACACAGTGGTATAACATCACATTTGGGGTATATTCATATGAGCGAGTTGCAAGATGCACAAAACTTGCACTGAAATAGACCTCATTGTTTTAATTGGGCCTGTTTACATGCACAATTTAGAAAGCAGAGGGGGTTATAAATGTTACATGCTCTGATTGGGTCACCGTTACTAGTAGGGCACCACAGGGGCAGTATTGGAGGGGGTCACTGTTACTAGTGGGGTACTGTAGTGGCCCGAATCACCTATTTCTAGCCCCTCCATAATCATCATACATGTCATGTCTTCTGTGTAGATGCACTGTACAAACTGTCTAGTCTTTTGTTAGGTGTATTGCACAGCTGCAGCAAATGAAGAGTTAATGTCTGCATGTGGCTGGTATATGTCTGCAAAAGTATCAATTTATGTCCTGTCACGTGCTGTGCTAGACATAAATGTGAGTGATTTGGGTGTGGTAGTGGGTCAGCAGTCAGCAGCAGAGAGTCCATCACAGGAGTCTTCCAGAATCTTCAACCGTTAGGAGAGGAGTGGAGTGCTGGCCACATGGGGGTACCTTCAACCCTCATGTGGTAAAGAGTGATGGAAGAGAAAGAGAGGTTACCTGAGGTCCCCAAATCCAAGAACCATTAGAGAGAGAGAAAGAGAGAGTGAGTGAAGTGAAATGACGCGTACGCCGTGCAGAGATTCAAGTTCTGAACAAGTGAGTGTCTGTGGAGCGTCCCTACCCCCATCCTCCTCTGGAAAGTAACCCTTCCAGGAGCAGTACCTGACAGATAACCTGCACTGCAGGACCAATATCATCCTGAGTTATCTCCCTGACCTCAAGTTTCCTGTCCGTCCTGCACTGCTGTGTTTTTATGCTGTGTACTACTAAAGCTACATGTAAAGTTTTGCCAGCCCTAACTGTTCCCAGGGACTCAGGTACTACAACGTTAACTGTGTGTGGATTTCCTTTAGTCTTGTGAGTCAGGATTGGTGGTGTCACATGACAATCCTAAAATTCACTACACGTTTATAGGCCATCCCTGTTCCAGGGGTGTCCAGAAGAGGCCTAGTGGTATTTGGGCCGAAGACGCGTGCGTCTTTTTGAGGAGGGGACTGGTAAGTGCCACCATGACAAGTGACCACTCTACCCTCCCAGCTCCTCAGTGTGGGCCTCATGTCCTGAGTGGTCCTTTGGGACACCACAGCAACCTACTTCCTTTTGGCGTCACGAACAGAATGAACTCCTCTGTGCTGCATCTATTTGCCTGTGTTACCGCAGAGGTACTCAAGAAAGAAAAACAAAAAAAATTGTGGTGAAGTCTGGAGAAAAAGAGACCTTTGATGCAAATTTTCCCGTCATTTCTGTTCGAGATGACGCCCAGCCGCCACACCTTCTTCTCTAGCTCTCCAAGAAGTTCCCGCCAAAACCCTGCCACCAGAAAATTCACGCCAGGAAGTCCCTACTATGGCTCTTCTCAAAGTACGGGGGGAGAACCACCCCTACTTAGACGGTCTGGCGCTAATCGCAAGCCCGCCCCTAGGGGTGGAGTCACCAGCAGCCAAAGAATCTCTGGACTTCTCTCAGCAGAATACCTCCTGTTGGTCTGCCCTCAAGATGTTTCATGTAGCCACTGCAACCTGTGAGCCCATCAAGAGTGTGTCCTCCGGGTATCAGTCACCACAGTCGTGATTCTTCTGGGGCAGCGAGGCTGAAGGACCCAACTGGGATGCCCCGCCGGAACCTGCAATCCTGTCTCCCGTCGAAGGCACTCAAGAAGAGGCCCCTTTGAAACGAAAGTTGTTCTGGCCTGGGACCCTGCAACCCGCTAGGCCCTGAAAGTCTGTAGTGGTTAGCATGGATTCCGGAAGGCCACCAATATCCCACCAGATGCGCGCCATGATTTTGCTGTGGATTGTGATCTACAAAGACAACCACGTGGCTGTTAGGTGCACTGTTCGGGCACGGTCTTCTGCTTCTGTGTCCGGCAAACATGGGTGTCATCCCATTCTGTCTGTTCCCTGAGCTTGTGTTCGCTCTCTTCCAGCACTTTTAGTATTAATAGCTTCAGGCCTCCTGTGCAGCTGATGCACCTTTTCCAATCAGCGCCCTGTTAGGGAAATTCAATGGTTTCCTAATACAGGTAGACCCCGACTTGCGAACAGGTTCCGTTCCAGGAGCCTGTTCGCAAGTCCATTTTGTTCGCAAGTCCGAACAAATGGTAGTATGGAGCGGGATCGCAGGTGGATCCCGCTCCATACAACGTCGGGTGTCGGCTGTTCTTACAGCGGGCACCCGGCGGCAGCAGTTCCGACGAGCCGCGCCGCTCGTCTGAACTGTTAACACTTTAAATACCGCTCTGACAGCGGTATTTAAAGTGTTAACAGTTCTGACAAACGGCGCGGCTCGTCGGAACTGCTGCCGCGGGGTGCCCGCTGTAAGAAACAGCCTGCACCCGACGTTCAGGGGGCCCATACAGTGTCCCACGATGAGATCGCGGGACGCTATGTGGTTGCTAGGCAGCCGGGGACCTTCTGAAAGGCCCCCGGGCTGCCTATGCAGAGTGCCCATCAAGCGCACGGCTTGATAGGCGCTCTGCATAGATAGCCCTAGGGCCTCCCTGGCTGCCTAGCAACCGCGATCTGACCGGACAGGCTTCTATCAGGCTTGATAGAAGCCTGCCCGGTCCCTGCACAGTATGATGTCATTACATCATACTGTGCAGGACAGATAGTTCGTATCTTGCGAAATTCGTAACTCGAATGTTCGCAAGTCGGGGACTATCTGTATACTGTTGTGCTCCAAATGATAGTGATATGACCAATCATGAGAATACAGAGACACACAGACAGGGTGTTATCTGTGTAGCATTCTGGTTTATTATGTCATATGCTCAGTCTTTATAAAAAATTTTACAAAGCGAGTGGCTTTATGCCAAATACAATTAAGAATACAATTAATAGCGGTTTCTTAATACATCAGTTTATTATCAATGTGTCTTTCTTTCTGCAGATGTTTAGCCTTGAGATACATCCTGTAAAACTCAAAATAATAAATAAAGGAAAATTAAAGGTAAAATAACAGATTACATTATTATTACTTCTGCTTATAGCATAGTTAAGCTAAGAGTTTCATCAAGACTCTTTCTGTCGTGCCCAAAACATCCCATACATAGAGACATTAATGAAGGTATACATTGGCACCATTAATATACAATTGATATGCAATATTCCTGCAAGAAAAGACTCAGTTTGTAGGTAACTTGACATGTCAAAAGTGACTAGGACTTTTTACAGTGTTGTTACATTTCATACACTTGGTCATACTTTGGCATTTTGTTCGGTTACACAATATCATTGAATCATATGTTGCTGACACCTGGTTAAGTGATATTTGTGCACGACTTGTTGCAGGTGAAGTTATAACAGACTTCTGCTCCCGCCACCCATCTGACTTGAAACTTGGTGATATTTGCCCACTGGGTGTGTTCTACTTGTGGGCACCCTGGACAGTAGTGTTAGCTATTTACAAAATTCTGAATATCATTTTCCTCTACCTTGGTTTCATTATGAATCATTGAAAATACAATTTTCAGTCCTGAAGTTGAGGTAGGTACTGCCAACAGGCAGGTACGCAGTATGTCCTCACTGCTCTTAAGATTTACCATACACATATTAGTAATATTTAATACATTCCAGGCCAAGTATTCCCACATATTGGCATGCCCTTATGCCCATTGCATCCATCCCCTTCTATGCCTTAACTGCTCTGGTCCCCTAGCTGGTGGGAAACCATAGAGGAAGAATTCAAAGACCATGACAGTTATACCGCAGGCCGTGAGGGATACAGGCCTCATTGCCACTGGGGTTTAGTTGGCTTTTTGTAGTGTGAGGCGTGGATCCAATTTTGTTTTCCCTCCAATTTGACTAAAATGCTGGTAGTCAACAGAACCTGGTAGGGACCATCAAATCTGGGTTCCAGCATTCTCCTCACATGTCTCCGGATGACAACCCAATCTCCAGGCTGCAGGTCATGTGTATCTTCAAAATAATTAAGATCTGGGATAGAAGAGAACACTTTGTCGTGTGTTACTTTCAGACGTTTACTGTACATAGTCAGTTAGTTTCTCAAACTGTGCCCGCAATGGTTGAGGAAAGTACAGGCCCAGTCTTAGAACACTGCCAAACAAAATTTCATAGGGAGACAATCCTATCTTTCTATTAGGTATGTACCTAATTGAGAAAAGGGCTAATGGAAGGCACTCAGTCCAAGGTTTGTCTGTTCCCGCCATTGCCTTTTGTATTTTTAATTTCAGGGTGCCGGTGATCCTTTCTACTTTCCCACTACTCTGTGGATGGTAGGGTGTGTGAAAGGCCTGGGATACACCCAGAGCAGACATGATGTGTTGCATTATTTCACCTGTGGAGTGTGTACCTCTGTCTGACTCAATCACTTCCGGTACCCCGTATCTGCAGATTACCTCATTCATGAGCTTCTTTGCGGTTACCTGCTCGTTTACCTTGGTAACAGGGTGGGCCTCTAACCTGAAAAGACATCAACAACAACAAGCACATATTCATACTTCCCAACAGGTGGGAGCTAAATGTAGCCAATTTGCAATTTCTAAAATGGGTAGAGTGGTCTAGGCAAGTGTTTTTGTGGCTTCCTTACCTTCTGTACCTGTTTGCCTATTTCATAGATCATGCAAAACTGGACAAATGATGCAGCAGCTACAGAGAACCCAGGAGCCACCCGTCCTCATTCAAGCGTCGACATCATTGCTGCTTTTGATGCTGTCTTTCCGTGCATCAGCTAGGCCATCATGAGTTACAGGGACCGTAGTAGGCAAGTTCTGTGGACTGTTCACCATACACCATCCTGTCCTGCTGCTCTAATATTTAGTCCATTTGACCTTTTCTTCCTTGCTGGCTTGTAACTGTAAAGTCCTTAGCATATCAATGTCCAAATTTTTGTTTCTGACTTGAGCTGTCAGTATCTTCTTTTCTTCTTTCTTCCACAGCTTAAGGGCCGCTGCCTTTGCTGTGCATTCTGTGAGGGCATTGCCTCTTGCTTCTCCAGTGTAGGCTTTGCTGTGAGCTTTCTCCTTGAGGACCGCCACTTTGTTAGGTAGAAGTATGGCCTCCATGAGAGTCTGCACCGCTGCACCATTCTTAATTGGCTGTCCTGCTGAGGTAAGAAACTGTCTGGCCTTCCATATTGGGCCATAATCATGAGCTATGCCAAATGCATACCTGGAATCAGTGTAAATGTTTGCCGTCTTATCTTTCACCACTCTACATGCCTCAGTGAGGGCCTTCAGTTCCGCTTCATGTGCTGAGACATGCGGAGGCAGAGCTGCTTTTAGGACATCTTCTTGTGGGACCACTGCATACCCGGTGTGGAGTTGTCAATCCTCACCCTGGTACCATCTACAAAAAGCTCAAAATATGCATTATTAACAGGGGTTCCAGTAACTGTTTTTTAAAACCTGAATTTCCTTGCTGCATCAATGCTAGACAATCATGCTGAAATTCTATTACAAATAGATCAGAATCTTGTTGCAAAAAATCTAAAAATAGCTAATCTGCAATACCTAGATCACCTACACCTATGCCTCCCCCTCCCCATTTGAACTGGAATACTCAATTGGAAGAAGAGTAGCTGGGTTCAAGGTAGTACAACGCTGAAAAGAGATGCTAGGAGGCATGAGAAGGGCACATCGTAGCCGGATCTGACAAGCCAGAGATAAGTGCTTGGGTTGCACTTGCGTCAGTATGAGGGGTGAGGACTACTAGGGGGTAGTCCAGGACCGTGACCTTTCTCCCCTTGCGGGGGTCATGGACCATGCGGTTGGTGTCCGGCTTACCTTTTTGTGTCTTTTTCTTCACTGGAAAAAAGAGGGGTTTTTGCTTGAGAACATATCTCGCACAAATCCCCTATTGAAAACAAATCTCCCACTTGTTCCCCAATGCATTTTTCTTGTGGGAAACTAAAGGGATACCGTTTGACCCAGGGTGTGTGTCTCCTGGTTTCAGATATACCATCATAGGGGTACATCCAATTTCCCTATGTCTGTCTTGTAGGTGGCCCACCATTTGTAAGGGCCCGTGGAAAGCTAAGTTTCTGCAACAGCTGTCAGGACAAACACATGAGCCGGATCCACCAAGAGAGCAGTTAGTTTGCAAAATTCTTCTGAACTGGCACCTGAGGTCTCAACCCATACCGATCCATCCAGTGAGAATTTGATGGATGCAGATAAGGCTTGTAAGATGTCAGTGCCAATAACAGAGACATGAATTACAACAGGGCAGAATAATCCACAAACATCTATCCACATTTGAAATGTGATATCCTTTAGGCAAATTCATTACTAATCTGATCCTGCCTGCAATGTCTCATCAAATGTGGAAAAAAAAGGAAACTTTTCCTTACTGCCCAAGATTCTTAACCCCCCTCCTTTGTTGACAAGAGAGGGATGACTCATTACGTACTTTTACATCATCTAGCTCCACCCCTTTGATTATCGCTGTTCACATGCTGTTACCATACGGTGATGCTGGTGGCGCACGGCACTGTGCGCGCGCACACCTGTGAGTGCAGCTGGCTTACATGAGCTCCCTTTTAGTATGTTCTGTTGGGAGTTGGCTGCCTCCCTCTCTCCGCCCCTGGGCGGAGGCTTTTGTTTAAAGGTCGGGCAGAGACTGGCAATCACTGCCAGTTATTGGTTTCCCTCAGTGTGTTAGCTAGTCTTTCTCGGTTGGTCTCCTGCTTCTGTCATCTTGTCTGCTATAACTTGCTATTATCCGGCAAGGCCCCGGGCTGGCATATCAAGGGTAGTATACCGTAACATAATAACTGGCCCTTAAAATTGGTCTCCAATGGAGGCCATGAGTACCCTTGCTAGTCAGTTGCAGGATTTAGTGGTTGTAATCCAAGACCTACCCGGTCATATGGCAGCCCAGGAGCAGCGGGAGTATGTGCATGTTTCAACCACCCCTTCTATTCCTGAGCCCAAGTGTCCGCATCCTGGGGTATTTTCAGGGGAGAGGAGCAAGTTTTTAGTTTTTCAGCAGGCATGTTGATTGTTTTTTCGGATGCAGCCCCGTTCCTCCGGCTCAGAATCCCAGAAAGTGGGATTGATTATGTCCTTACTTCGGGGTCCCCCCCAGACATGGGCCTACTCCTTACCCAAGAGTTCGGCTTGCCTGCAGTCAGTTGCTTTGTTTTTTTGGAAACTTGGAGGCATTTTTCATGAGCCAGACCGTGCGGGGTTGGCGATATCCCATCTCATGTCTCTATGTCAGGGGCAGCAGTGGGTAGAGGACTATTGCTCTAAATTTAGACTGTATGCAGGTGAAACCTCTTGGCGCGATAGCGCCCTTAAAGATGTGTTTTTGTTGAGTCTTTCTGACGTGGTCAAGGATCTACTCATTTCTCATCCCGCTCCCGTGACACTCAATGATGTGATGGAATTGGCAGTCAGAGCTAACAGGAGGCTGAAATCTAGAAAAGAGGAACGTCAGGCCCGTAAGGCTAGGGAATCCGGCAGACCCGCTCCCACTTCTGCAATGCCAACTTCTGGTGCCGAGCCTATGGAAGTGGATCACCTAAGTCCCGAGGAACAGCGATGGTTCCGGATGACTCATCGCCTCTGCCTCTATTGTGGGGAAGCCGGACATCGTGTAGTGACCTGTCCTCAGAAGCGTCTACAACGGCAGTCTGAACCGGCGGAAAACTTCAGATCATAGGCGATTTTTGGGAGGATCGCCTAGGATCACAGGTACTCCCTAAGTTATTGGTGCCTTGCCAGATTGGCTTCCAGAATTTCACTCGGTCTGGTCAAGCTTTTATTGATTCGGGGTCTGCCGCCAATTTGATTAGTTTAAGTTTTGTCAGACCTCTGATGACTGAATTCTCAGCGTTATAGATTCCCAAACGCTTCACTAGTATTGATTCTACCCCTCTGTCTGCAGGTGTTGTACAATGGAGGACTCCCATGTTACAGTTAACTGTGGGTGTTCTCCATTCTGAGAATCTGTCGTTCTTGGTAATGGAAAGGATGTCTGTTAATGTAGTGCTTGGTATGCCCTGGTTGGCACTGCACAATCCCTGATTTGATTGGTCCACTCGGGAATTGACACATTGGGGATAGTCCTGTTATAGTCACTTAGCTACTATATCCATGCATTCAGCAGATACCATACTTATTCCATAGATCGCGGCAGAGAAGGGGTTAACAGCGGGGGTGCATCTGCCGGATAGCGCGAGATCTGTCTCGCTATCCCTATGACATAAGGGTACGTCATTTTGCGGGAAGTACCCTGCTCCCATGACGTACCCTTACGTCATGGGAAGGGAAGGGGTTAAAGGGCTAACTGGTTAGTCACTATACTTTGACTTTTCACATATTTTACAGGCTAAACAAAACCAGAAACAAAAACCCACCATCATGCAAATTGGTGACCACCCAGACAGCTTGCTTATGAACTTGATTTGCCAGCTACATGGAGGGTTCATAGGGTTTTTCATAAGTCATTACTGAAACCTTTTGTCCCTTCGGTGAGGAAGCATATTTAGTCTGTTTGGTTTTTACTTTCCTATTCTTCTAGCCTCCACCCTTCTTCCGTCCACCTCTGCTAGTTCCCTTATATCTATAAGAGGCTCCCTAGGGGTTCCTAAACTTATTGTTTTTCCCCTTTTATTATGGCTTCCTCAGTTTTATACAGCAATCACAGACTCTGGCAAAACAGGATCCCAGTATCTGGCTTCCTATTGCCATGGCAACCAGCCGGGCTCTCTGTGATTATATCGCGAGAGCCTGGCAACTTCACAGAGGGAGCGCGCTCCCTCTGTGAACCCTTCCCATGCCACAATCTACGTAGATTGCGGCAGAGAAGGGGCTAACAGTGGGGGCGCATCTGCCAGATAGCGCGAGATCTGTCTCGCTATCCCTATGACGTAAGGGTACGTCATTTTGCGGAAAGTACCCTGCTCCCATGACGTACCCTTACGTCATAGGGAGGGAAGGGGTTAAAGGGCTAAATGGTTAGTCTCTATACTTTGACTTTCCACATATTTTACAGGCTAAACAAAACCAGAAACAAAAACCCACCATCATGCAAATTGGTGACCACCCAGACAGCATACTCAGCCCATAGGTTCTTATAAACTCGAGATATTACAAGGAAACATGCACACCCAGAAAGTTCAACCAGGAAACACAGATAAGATTTGCAAGATAATGTCTTATTGTACAGCGCTGTTTTCAGTCTGTTGTTCCAGGTTGCTCTGCTCCATGATCCGAGAATTGGGGTGCAATGATTGTCCTTTTGTCATCTCGATCCCCACAGTTGGGCATCAAGTTTGTTAGGGAAATTCAACGGTTTCCTTATATGCTGCCGAACTCCAAATTAAAGTGATATGACTTGACCGGTCAAGAGCAATGCACAAACACAGAGATATGTTCAATCCTTATTTTATGCCAAATACAATTAAAATTAATATGCACATATAGTGATTTAATACATATTAGTTCTTATTAATGTGTCCTCCTCTCTGCAGGTGTTAATCTTAAAGGGGTTGTCTCGCGCCGAAACAGGTTTTTTTTTTTTGCATAGGCCCCCCGTTTGGCGCAGGACAAACCCAAGGGATGTGTTAAAATAAAAAAAAAATATTACTTACCCGAATCTCCGCTCTGCAACTTCTTCCTTCTTCCTACTTCTTCCTTCTCCAAGATGGCCGCCGGGATCTTCACCCACGATGCACCGCGGGTCTTCTCCCATGGTGCACCGTGGGCTCTGTGCGGTCCATTGCCGATTCCAGCCTCCTGATTGGCTGGAATCGGCACACGTGACGGGGCAGAGCTACGCGGTGACGCGTAGAAGGGGCGGAGCCAGAACGCCGCTCGTGCCCGGACCGACCAGAAGGAGAAGACCCTTCTGCGCAAGCGCGTCTAAAAAAGCAAGAAGACCCCGAAATTAGACGGAGCCATGAAGACGGGGATGCCAGCAACGGAGCAGGTAAGTGAATAACTTCTGTATGGCTCATATTTAATGCACGATGTATATTACAAAGTGCATTAATATGGCCATACAGAAGTGCTGAACCCCACTTGCTTTCGCGAGACAACCCCTTTAAGGTCCATTCCTGTAAGCTCATTAGTAAGTTTTGGCAAGAAATATCTTAAGATAAAAACAGGACAGAAACCTTGTGGTGATCCAATTAATATTTCCAGATGGATTATTCAAAGTGAAATCTAACAAATTTCTAGGTGAAAGTTGAAAACCATACAAATATATATATATATAATGTGTGTGTGTAGCTAAGTATTATAACAGACAAGCAAAAGAGACATCATGGAGTCTTTAGGCCACCTTTTAGGCCTGCAGCCTTCACAGCAGCATATATGGTGCAGTGTAAAATCACTGATTCTTTATTGGCTCCATGCAGACAAATGACAATGTTTCAACCCAATTGGGTCTTTGTCAAGTCATGGCTATACAAAAAGCTGTATCTTTTCCTCAAAACCTGGCAACCATGGACTTCTTTCCTGGAAATACCTGGTCTAAATCGATGACTTAGCACCTGAGAAAGTTAGATTGGACTCGAGCATTGAAAGTAGAAGTTCCCAGAGGCACAACATATAACGGAAGCCAAGCTGGCGGAAAGAAGAGAGAAGGGGAAGAAATAATAGAAATAGTAAATATAACGTATCTAATATTTTCTGGTAAAGGGAAAGGAAGAAAAGATAAAACTGACAGGATAACACTGTATTATATGTCATCATGTGTGGACATCAAATGTTTTGTTATTTTTTCAACATTTTTTAAGGTACCCCCGATGTGGGGAAATTTTTAAGATTTTCAGTGTACTAATAGGCGAATCGCCCAATAAAATATTTTGAAAGAAAATTACGAGGAAAACTAACATTAGCAAGTGAGGGGCGAGTCTGATGTATGCGTTCTGGTAGAAAAAAAAAACATGTAAAAAATACAAAGGTAAACAAATGAGAAATCACTAGGACTTATATAAGTTCTCTGTGGCACTGCACTTCTGTGTTTCTGTTACCAGATTTTTCAAAGTGGGAAGATATGCATTGCATTTTTTACTTATACTGCCACCTAGTGGAACAAAATGCAGTGATTACCATTAAAGCCATATAAAAATATAGATATCCAGATAGATATGAGATAGATAGATATGATACAGACAGATAGATATTAGATAGATATGAGATAGATAGATATGGGATAGATAGATAGATAGATAGATAGATAGATAATGAGATAGATAGATATGGGATAGATAGATAGATAGATAGATAGATAGATAGATAGATAGATAGATAGATAGATAGATAGATAGATAGATAGATAGATAGATAGATATGGGATAGATAGATAGATAGATATGGGATAGATAGATATGGGATAGATAGATAGATAGATAGATAGATAGATAGATAGATAGATATGGGATAGATAGATAGATATGGGATAGATAGATAGATATGGGATAGATAGATATGGGATAGATAGATAGATAGATAGATAGATAGATAGATAGATAGATAGATAGATAGATAGATAGATAGATATGGGATAGATAGATAGATATGAGATAAATAGATGGATATGAGAGAGAGAGAGAGATAGCTTTTTCTGTTAGAACCTATGACGCTTGTGTAGTCTCCATGAGCAGATTACAAGGGGGAGGCGTGGTTAAGGTGATGGACTGCTAATCTATTGTGCTCTGCACACATGGGTTCGAATCCCATCCTCATCACAAGTTGTTTTTTTTCCTTGTGAAAGATTCATTTTGCAGTGTACTGACTAAATGGGAAGAATTCCTTGATTGATTAATATCTGATAATGAGACCTGGAACTTTAAAGTCATAGAATAGATGTAATTGTGTGTACAGTGACATACAGTATAAATGTATGAAATACAGTAGATATAATGCAAAAAGGACAGCATATAAATGTAATATCCCAGAATAGGTATTATTGTATCTTGACGCCACTGGAAGTAGTGGTGGAGACAAGATACAGGCTGTTTGACAAGGGATTCACGCCCCCTGTTCATGATTGGCTCTCTGACTGTCTGCCCCGTCTTCGGCCTCACGGGTCCTCCCACCATGTGTATCTTCAAAATAATTAAGATCTGGGATAGAAGAGAACACTTTGTCGTGTGTTACTTTCAGACGTTTACTGTACATAGTCAGTTAGTTTCTCAAACTGTGCCCGCAATGGTTGAGGAAAGTACAGGCCCAGTCTTAGAACACTGCCAAACAAAATTTCATAGGGAGACAATCCTATCTTTCTATTAGGTATGTACCTAATTGAGAAAAGGGCTAATGGAAGGCACTCAGTCCAAGGTTTGTCTGTTCCCGCCATTGCCTTTTGTATTTTTAATTTCAGGGTGCCGGTGATCCTTTCTACTTTCCCACTACTCTGTGGATGGTAGGGTGTGTGAAAGGCCTGGGATACACCCAGAGCAGACATGATGTGTTGCATTATTTCACCTGTGGAGTGTGTACCTCTGTCTGACTCAATCACTTCCGGTACCCCGTATCTGCAGATTACCTCATTCATGAGCTTCTTTGCGGTTACCTGCTCGTTTACCTTGGTAACAGGGTGGGCCTCTAACCTGAAAAGACATCAACAACAACAAGCACATATTCATACTTCCCAACAGGTGGGAGCTAAATGTAGCCAATTTGCAATTTCTAAAATGGGTAGAGTGGTCTAGGCAAGTGTTTTTGTGGCTTCCTTACCTTCTGTACCTGTTTGCCTATTTCATAGATCATGCAAAACTGGACAAATGATGCAGCAGCTACAGAGAACCCAGGAGCCACCCGTCCTCATTCAAGCGTCGACATCATTGCTGCTTTTGATGCTGTCTTTCCGTGCATCAGCTAGGCCATCATGAGTTACAGGGACCGTAGTAGGCAAGTTCTGTGGACTGTTCACCATACACCATCCTGTCCTGCTGCTCTAATATTTAGTCCATTTTACCTTTTCTTCCTTGCTGGCTTGTAACTGTAAAGTCCTTAGCATATCAATGTCCAAATTTTTGTTTCTGACTTGAGCTGTCAGTATCTTCTTTTCTTCTTTCTTCCACAGCTTAAGGGCCGCTGCCTTTGCTGTGCATTCTGTGAGGGCATTGCCTCTTGCTTCTCCAGTGTAGGCTTTGCTGTGAGCTTTCTCCTTGAGGACCGCCACTTTGTTAGGTAGAAGTATGGCCTCCATGAGAGTCTGCACCGCTGCACCATTCTTAATTGGCTGTCCTGCTGAGGTAAGAAACTGTCTGGCCTTCCATATTGGGCCATAATCATGAGCTATGCCAAATGCATACCTGGAATCAGTGTAAATGTTTGCCGTCTTATCTTTCACCACTCTACATGCCTCAGTGAGGGCCTTCAGTTCCGCTTCATGTGCTGAGACATGCGGAGGCAGAGCTGCTTTTAGGACATCTTCTTGTGGGACCACTGCATACCCGGTGTGGAGTTGTCAATCCTCACCCTGGTACCATCTACAAAAAGCTCAAAATATGCATTATTAACAGGGGTTCCAGTAACTGTTTTTTAAAACCTGAATTTCCTTGCTGCATCAATGCTAGACAATCATGCTGAAATTCTATTACAAATAGATCAGAATCTTGTTGCAAAAAATCTAAAAATAGCTAATCTGCAATACCTAGATCACCTACACCTATGCCTCCCCCTCCCCATTTGAACTGGAATACTCAATTGGAAGAAGAGTAGCTGGGTTCAAGGTAGTACAACGCTGAAAAGAGATGCTAGGAGGCATGAGAAGGGCACATCGTAGCCGGATCTGACAAGCCAGAGATAAGTGCTTGGGTTGCACTTGCGTCAGTATGAGGGGTGAGGACTACTAGGGGGTAGTCCAGGACCGTGACCTTTCTCCCCTTGCGGGGGTCATGGACCATGCGGTTGGTGTCCGGCTTACCTTTTTGTGTCTTTTTCTTCACTGGAAAAAAGAGGGGTTTTTGCTTGAGAACATATCTCGCACAAATCCCCTATTGAAAACAAATCTCCCACTTGTTCCCCAATGCATTTTTCTTGTGGGAAACTAAAGGGATACCGTTTGACCCAGGGTGTGTGTCTCCTGGTTTCAGATATACCATCATAGGGGTACATCCAATTTCCCTATGTCTGTCTTGTAGGTGGCCCACCATTTGTAAGGGCCCGTGGAAAGCTAAGTTTCTGCAACAGCTGTCAGGACAAACACATGAGCCGGATCCACCAAGAGAGCAGTTAGTTTGCAAAATTCTTCTGAACTGGCACCTGAGGTCTCAACCCATACCGATCCATCCAGTGAGAATTTGATGGATGCAGATAAGGCTTGTAAGATGTCAGTGCCAATAACAGAGACATGAATTACAACAGGGCAGAATAATCCACAAACATCTATCCACATTTGAAATGTGATATCCTTTAGGCAAATTCATTACTAATCTGATCCTGCCTGCAATGTCTCATCAAATTTGGAAAAAAAGGAAACTTTTCCTTACTGCCCAAGATTCTTAACCCCCCTCCTTTGTTGACAAGAGAGGGATGACTCATTACGTACTTTTACATCATCTAGCTCCACCCCTTTGATTATCGCTGTTCACATGCTGTTACCATACGGTGATGCTGGTGGCGCACGGCACTGTGCGCGCGCACACCTGTGAGTGCAGCTGGCTTACATGAGCTCCCTTTTAGTATGTTCTGTTGGGAGTTGGCTGCCTCCCTCTCTCCGCCCCTGGGCGGAGGCTTTTGTTTAAAGGTCGGGCAGAGACTGGCAATCACTGCCAGTTATTGGTTTCCCTCAGTGTGTTAGCTAGTCTTTCTCAGTTGGTCTCCTGCTTCTGTCATCTTGTCTGCTATAACTTGCTATTATCCGGCAAGGCCCCGGGCTGGCATATCAAGGGTAGTATACCGTAACATAATAACTGGCCCTTAAAATTGGTCTCCAATGGAGGCCATGAGTACCCTTGCTAGTCAGTTGCAGGATTTAGTGGTTGTAATCCAAGACCTACCCGGTCATATGGCAGCCCAGGAGCAGCGGGAGTATGTGCATGTTTCAACCACCCCTTCTATTCCTGAGCCCAAGTGTCCGCATCCTGGGGTATTTTCAGGGGAGAGGAGCAAGTTTTTAGTTTTTCAGCAGGCATGTTGATTGTTTTTTCGGATGCAGCCCCGTTCCTCCGGCTCAGAATCCCAGAAAGTGGGATTGATTATGTCCTTACTTCGGGGTCCCCCCCAGACATGGGCCTACTCCTTACCCAAGAGTTCGGCTTGCCTGCAGTCAGTTGCTTTGTTTTTTCGGAAACTTGGAGGCATTTTTGATGAGCCAGACCATGCGGGGTTGGCGATATCCCATCTCATGTCTCTATGTCAGGGGCAGCAGTGGGTAGAGGACTATTGCTCTAAATTTAGACTGTATGCAGGTGAAACCTCTTGGCGCGATAGCGCCCTTAAAGATGTGTTTTTGTTGAGTCTTTCTGACGTGGTCAAGGATCTACTCATTTCTCATCCCGCTCCCGTGACACTCAATGATGTGATGGAATTGGCAGTCAGAGCTAACAGGAGGCTGAAATCTAGAAAAGAGGAACGTCAGGCCCGTAAGGCTAGGGAATCCGGCAGACCCGCTCCCACTTCTGCAATGCCAACTTCTGGTGCCGAGCCTATGGAAGTGGATCACCTAAGTCCCGAGGAACAGCGATGGTTCCGGATGACTCATCGCCTCTGCCTCTATTGTGGGGAAGCCGGACATCGTGTAGTGACCTGTCCTCAGAAGCGTCTACAACGGCAGTCTGAACCGGCGGAAAACTTCAGATCATAGGCGATTTTTGGGAGGATCGCCTAGGATCACAGGTACTCCCTAAGTTATTGGTGCCTTGCCAGATTGGCTTCCAGAATTTCACTCGGTCTGGTCAAGCTTTTATTGATTCGGGGTCTGCCGCCAATTTGATTAGTTTAAGTTTTGTCAGACCTCTGATGACTGAATTCTCAGCGTTATAGATTCCCAAACGCTTCACTAGTATTGATTCTACCCCTCTGTCTGCAGGTGTTGTACAATGGAGGACTCCCATGTTACAGTTAACTGTGGGTGTTCTCCATTCTGAGAATCTGTCGTTCTTGGTAATGGAAAGGATGTCTGTTAATGTAGTGCTTGGTATGCCCTGGTTGGCACTGCACAATCCCTGATTTGATTGGTCCACTCGGGAATTGACACATTGGGGATAGTCCTGTTATAGTCACTTAGCTACTATATCCATGCATTCAGCAGATACCATACTTATTCCATAGATCGCGGCAGAGAAGGGGTTAACAGCGGGGGCGCATCTGCCGGATAGCGCGAGATCTGTCTCGCTATCCCTATGACATAAGGGTACGTCATTTTGCGGGAAGTACCCTGCTCCCATGACGTACCCTTACGTCATGGGAAGGGAAGGGGTTAAAGGGCTAACTGGTTAGTCACTATACTTTGACTTTTCACATATTTTACAGGCTAAACAAAACCAGAAACAAAAACCCACCATCATGCAAATTGGTGACCACCCAGACAGCTTGCTTATGAACTTGATTTGCCAGCTACATGGAGGGTTCATAGGGTTTTTCATAAGTCATTACTGAAACCTTTTGTCCCTTCGGTGAGGAAGCATATTTAGTCTGTTTGGTTTTTACTTTCCTATTCTTCTAGCCTCCACCCTTCTTCCCTCCACCTCTGCTAGTTCCCTTATATCTATAAGAGGCTCCCTAGGGGTTCCTAAACTTATTGTTTTTCCCCTTTTATTATGGCTTCCTCGGTTTTATACAGCAATCACAGACTCTGGCAAAACAGGATCCCAGTATCTGGCTTCCTATTGCCATGGCAACCAGCCGGGCTCTCTGTGATTATATCGCGAGAGCCCGGCAACTTCACAGAGGGAGCGCGCTCCCTCTGTGAACCCTTCCCATGCCACAATCTACGTAGATTGCGGCAGAGAAGGGGCTAACAGTGGGGGCGCATCTGCCAGATAGCGCGAGATCTGTCTCGCTATCCCTATGACGTAAGGGTACGTCATTTTGCGGAAAGTACCCTGCTCCCATGACGTACCCTTACGTCATAGGGAGGGAAGGGGTTAAAGGGCTAAATAGTTAGTCTCTATACTTTGACTTTTCACATATTTTACAGGCTAAACAAAACCAGAAACAAAAACCCACCATCATGCAAATTGGTGACCACCCAGACAGCATACTCAGCCCATAGGTTCTTATAAACTCGAGATATTACAAGGAAACATGCACACCCAGAAAGTTCAACCAGGAAACACAGATAAGATTTGCAAGATAATGTCTTATTGTACAGCGCTGTTTTCAGTCTGTGGTTCCAGGTTGCTCTGCTCCATGATCCGAGAATTGGGGTGCAATGATTGTCCTTTTGTCATCTCGATCCCCACAGTTGGGCATCAAGTTTGTTAGGGAAATTCAACGGTTTCCTTATATGCTGCCGAACTCCAAATTGAAGTGATATGACTTGACCGATCAAGAGCAATGCACAAACACAGAGATGGTGTTATCTGTGTAGCATTCTGGTTTATTGTGTCATATGTTCAATCCTTTTATGCCAAATACAATTAAAATTAATATGCACATATAGTGATTTAATACATATTAGTTCTTATTAATGTGTCCTCCTCTCTGCAGGTGTTAATCTTAAAGGGGTTGTCTCGCGCCGAAACGGGTTTTTTTTTTTTTGCATAGGCCCCCCGTTCGGCGCAGGACAAACCCAAGGGATGTGTTAAAATAAAAAAAAAATATTACCCGAATCCCCGCTCTGCAACTTCTTCCTTCTTCCTACTTCTTCCTTCTCCAAGATGGCCGCCGGGATCTTCACCCACGATGCACCGCGGGTCTTCTCCCATGGTGCACCGTGGGCTCTGTGCGGTCCATTGCCGATTCCAGCCTCCTGATTGGCTGGAATCGGCACACGTGAAGGGGCGGAGCTACGCGATGACGTGTAGAAGGGGCGGAGCCAGAACACCGCTCGTGCCCGGACCGACCAGAAGGAGAAGACCCTTCTGCGCAAGCGCGTCTAAAAAAGCAAGAAGACCCCGAAATTAGACGGAGCCATGGAGACGGGGATGCCAGCAACGGAGCAGGTAAGTGAATAACTTCTGTATGGCTCATATTTAATGCACGATGTATATTACAAAGTGCATTAATATGGCCATACAGAAGTGCATAACCCCACTTGCTTTCGCGAGACAACCCCTTTAAGGTCCATTCCTGTAAGCTCATTAGTAAGTTTTGGCAAGAAATATCTTAAGATAAAAACAGGACAGAAACCTTGTGGTGATCCAATTAATATTTCCAGATGGATTATTCAAAGTGAAATCTAACAAATTTCTAGGTGAAAGTTGAAAACCATACAAATATATATATATAATGTGTGTGTGTGTGTAGCTAAGTATTATAACAGACAAGCAAAAGAGACATCATGGAGTCTTTAGGCCACCTTTTAGGCCTGCAGCCTTCACAGCAGCATATATGGTGCAGTGTAAAATCACTGATTCTTTATTGGCTCCATGCAGACAAATGACAACGTTTCAACCCAATTGGGTCTTTGTCAAGTCATGGCTATACAAAAAGCTGTATCTTTTCCTCAAAACCTGGCAACCATGGACTTCTTTCCTGGAAATACCTGGTCTAAATCGATGACTTAGCACCTGAGAAAGTTAGATTGGACTCGAGCATTGAAAGTAGAAGTTCCCAGAGGCACAACATATAATGGAAGCCAAGCGGGTGGGAAGAAGAGAGAAGGGGAAGAAATAATAAAAATAGTAAATATTATGTATCTAATATTTTCTGGGAGAGGGAAAGGAAGAAAAGATAAAACTGACAGGATAACACAGTATTATATGTCCTTATGTGTGGACATCAAATGTTTTGTTATTTTTTCAACATTTTTTAAGGTACCCCCGATGTGGGGGAATTTTTAAGATTTTCAGTGTACTAATAGGCGAATCGCCCAATAAAATATTTTGAAAGAAAATTACGAGGAAAACTAACATTAGCAAGTGAGGTGCGAGTCTGATGTATGCGTTCTGGTAGAAAAAAAAAAACATGTAAAAATTACATAAGTAAACAAATGAGAAATCACTAGGACTTATATAAGTTCTCTGTGGCACTGCACTTCTGTATTTCTGTTACCAGATTTTTCAAAGTGGGAAGATATGCATTGCATTTTTTACTTATACTGCCACCTAGTGGAACAAAATGCAGTGATTACCATTAAAGCCATATTAAAATATAGATATCTAGATAGATATGAGATAGATAGATATGATACAGACAGATAGATATTAGATAGATATGAGATAGATAGATAGATAGATAGATATGGGATAGATAGATAGATAGATAGATAGATAGATAGATAGATAGATAGATAGATAGATAGATAGATAGATAGATAGATAGATAGATAGATAGATAGATGTGAGATAGATAGATGTGAGATAGATAGATAGATAGATAGATAGATAATGAGATAGATAGATAATGAGATAGATAGATATGGGATAGATAGATAGATAATGAGATAGATATGGGATAGATAGATAGATAGATAGATAGATATGGGATAGATAGATATGGGATAGATAGATAGATAGATAGATAGATAGATAGATATGAGATAAATAGATGGATATGAGAGAGAGAGAGAGATAGCTTTTTCTGTTAGAACCTATGACGCTTGTGTAGTCTCCATGAGCAGACTACAAGGGGAGGCGTGGTTAAGGTGATGGACTGCTAATCTATTGTGCTCTGCACACATGGGTTCGAATCCCATCCTCGTCACAAGTTGTTTTTTTTCCTTGTGAAAGATTCATTTTGCAGTGTACTGACTAAATGGGAAGAATTCCTTGATTGATTAATATCTGATAATGAGACCTGGAACTTTAAAGTCATAGAATAGATGTAATTGTGTGTACAGTGACATACAGTATAAATGTATGAAATACAGTAGATATAATGCAAAAAGGACAGCATATAAATGTAATATCCCAGAATAGGTATTATTGTATCTTGACGCCACTGGAAGTAGTGGTGGAGACAAGATACAGGCTGTTTGACAATGGATTCACGCCCCCTGTTCATGATTGGCTCTCTGACTGTCTGCCCCGTCTTCGGCCTCACGGGTCCTCCCAGCAGTGCTGAAGAAGCTGAGGCGTCTTCGGCAGTCTCTCCCATCCTCGGCCTCCCAGCAGCGCTGAAGAAGCTGAGGGTTCTCCAGCTTTCTCCCCCATCCTCAGGCTCACAGGTGCATTCGGCGGCAGTGAGGTGAGAGACGGGGGTCGGGAGTGTGAGCATTGCAGCGCCACATGGAAGCGCTGGCCATGCAGGAGCGGTGAGCGATGGGGGGCAAAGTGTCATAAGCACAGCAGTTTGTGCCTGTGCAGGAGCTGTCAGCACTGCAGAGCGGCGGGGAGCTACAGTGGTAGCACCAAAGCTGTTTGGCACATGACAGCAGTGGCCGTGCAGGAGTGGGCAGCAATGGAGAGCAGCAGGGGGACGCATTTAAGCAGCCAAGCAGTTTGCCAGCAGTGCCACAGGAAGTGTATGTTCCCTGGCAACAGGAATCCAAGGCAAGGCACAGTGAAATCCACACGCTGCTGCTAGGACCTACATGAAGGTAGCCAATCGGAAGCTAGGGTGTGACAGGGGCATTACTGCTGCCAAACCCCTGTCAAACCCCGAGCTTCCGGTGGTGTCAAGATACAATAATACCCCTAGAATATCATCCTGGTCCCCTCCATAAATGTCATACATGTTTGCCCCATGTAGATGCACTGTTCAAGCCTGTCCTGTCATTTCCAGTATGTGTGTTGCACAGCTGCAGCACTTGAGAGGTTAACTCTAATAAAATCATAATCTGCCTGTAACTGTATCAGTCAGTCATGTCATGTGGTGTGAGTGAAGGTATAAATAGGAGTGC
The DNA here is from genome assembly GCF_035609145.1 of Eleutherodactylus coqui. Taxonomy (NCBI): domain Eukaryota; kingdom Metazoa; phylum Chordata; class Amphibia; order Anura; family Eleutherodactylidae; genus Eleutherodactylus; species Eleutherodactylus coqui. Next base: position 16,375,963 of record NC_089839.1, on the reverse strand, counting down.
CTGAGAGCGGGAAGAGGTGGTCGTCTTCAATCTGTGTTCAGAGGTGTCCATCTTCAGAGAGAGCGCTAGCACAGAGCCACATGGAAGTACCATCAACTTCCTTGTTGTGAAGATGGAGGAGAAAGAGAAACTTCTCGTAGCGACTGTATTTTGAATGAGAGTGGAGTGAGCCCCAAGTCTAAGAGAGAGCTTTGTAAGTAATCACTTTTCCTGTCAAGACCCAGTGCAGAAGTACTAAATCACACCCACGCATCTCTAGTGCGGGGTGCAAATCCTAACAGTAAATAATTGCTGCCAGACTGTCTGTGGAGTGACCCCTACCACCTTCCTCCTCTGGAGTGCTCCTAGTCCAGGAGCGGTACCGTACAGATAACGCAGACTGTAGGACCAGTTTCATCCTGTGCATCCTCCCTGACCTCAGAACTTTCTTTTCTTACCTGCACTGTGAAGAATTGTACCTGAACTGTTGTGAATAATTGTTTACCAAAGTTATTCCAAGTAAAGTTTATACCGGGCTCTAACCATTCCTTGGGACCCGAGGTACTACACACAAGTGTCTGTGTTTATTCTCCGCCATGTGATATATCGGCATGTAGGAACAGTGGCGTCACCCGTGACAACTACAACCCCCCTCATCCTGTTTATTGGCATTCCCTATCCTAGGGGTGACGACGGTGGCCTGCAATCCCGCTTTGACCTTGGCTACGTGTCATCTCTCTGGGAAAAGGAGCCTAGTAAGTGCCATTGTGACAAGCCAACACTTAACCCTCCCAGCACCTCACATTTGTCAAGTGTCCGGGGTGTCCCTATGGGACGTTGCATAAATGATATAGTACAATATACAGTTTATGGCACAAAAGAAAGATTCAAAAGCAGATAGAGCCGCATGCAATAAGTATCATCTGCATAACGTTACTGGGTACTGAGGATCAGCTATATGGAGCAACCCGGTGATTAATAAAAAGTTGTTTTGTCTGAGTCTATGTGAGGCAGGGGGATGCGAACCCATCTTGCCACAACCCGATTCGGCTTAGGGCTATCTGTGGAGGCAGCAATAGAGGAACCCTCCAGCGGGATACGGTATTTTCTGTGTGGTCTCCAAGCCATTACTCACACAGATAGTGCCAGTGGTGTGGCTGCCGACGCTGCACAGGGCCAAAGCGCGGGACCTGATGGAGTAAACTGGAGCGTAGATAGTTGACCGGCGCAGATGCAGAGAAAAAGTCAAGGCAGATGGTCGGGGCAGCAATAGCATAGTTAAATAATCAGAACCAAGATCATGAAGCACAGAAGTCAGAATAGTCAAGGATCAGGCAGAAGTCAAATACCAGAATACTCAAATGTCACAATGGCTACAAATGACTAATTGTTTAGGCACCTTCCATGCCTGAAATAGCAGGGGGTGATTGGTGGGGGACCAGATGGGAATGCATGCATTGGCCTTTTAAGTGGTTGGACAGGAGTGCGCGTGAGCCCTATAGGCTGAATGCAGGGAAAAGGCAGAGACACCAAACCATGGAGCGTGCAGGCTGCAAAAAACATTGGCATCCCACCGCATCTCCAATGACAGGTGAGCCGCAGTGGAACCGTGCAGTGACAGTTTAGATAAAAAGGTCTATTTTTTCCTCCAGAAATACCGCCTGTCTGGTTCATGGGCGGGGTCTGTTATTATAGCATTCCAGTGGAGGTTACTGAGCTGCTCTACCAGACCCCGCTCAATGACAAGAGGAGCTCTGTTTTTGAAAAAAACATATAGTTTACCTACACCCTCCACACCAGAGGCGTAACGAGAGGGGATGCGATTGCTCCCGGGCCCAGGTCTCTTAAGGGGCCCATAAGGCCCATCTTCTCCATACAGTAAGCCTAGTACTATGAATAAAGCATTATAGTTGGGGGCCCCATTACAGGTTTTGCATTAGGGCCCAGAAGCTTCAAGTTACGCCTTTGCTCCATACCAAGGCAAAGTTGGCACTACAAGCGAAAGTGGAAGCCATGATGATTATCTCCATTTTATAGATTCTGAGATGTATCGCTGACCTCTGTTGTGCTCTAGATCAGGGTTTAAACTTTTCAAGAAGCTTCACTAGCCAAACTATGTTTGCTCCTGAAATTATCTTTCTTTTGGGTTTCCATATCAAGCCTGCAATGGATGCATACTTTTTAAGCCCTGCTGCAGTAACACTTCAGCAGGGCTTAATAAACAAACATCAGGCATAAAATATACTACAATACTGAAGTATTGCAGTGTGTCGTCCAAGCAATCAAATGGTTGTAAGTTCAAGTACCCTATGAGAAGAAAAATGTAAAAATCTGTTAAATGAAAAAAAAGTTTTAAGCATTACAAAAAAAAATATGAAGTTTGAAAAAAACCTTTTTTCCTAATCTTCACAGAAAAGTAAAATCAAAACATTCATAAACATAACCAGTATTGTCATAACTATAAAATTCCAAAATATAAAAATATCGCTTTATTTATTAATTATGGTAAATTCTGTAAAAAAAAAAAATAACTGCCTTGTCAGAAATGCAGATTTTTTTTGTTCACCCCTGAATAAAAAGTGATCAAAAAGTTTTACGTACCCCATAATGGTACTAACACAAGCTATAGCTGGCCTTGCAAAAAACAAGTCCTCACACAGTCCCATTGATGGAAAAAATAAAAGGTTATGGGGGGTCAGAATTAAGCAACAATTATGACTCTATTCCTCAAAGTAGTGACTTTAATTCTCACAGTTTGTCATTTTCCTCTAATAATTTTTTTCTAAATGTTGCCTTTTTCCTCTTAACTTTTGATCTTTTAACTTTTTCATGCAATTATGTTGGTATCTCAAAATTCCAAGGTTTTTTTCACTCAAAATATTGATTTATTTGAAGTTTGATTTAAAAAAAAAAAATGTTTAGATTTTATTGGAGTAATAATTTTTTTGTTTTCTTCTAAATTGTTACCCTTATTGCCATAATTATTTTTTCAAAATATTGATTCTTTCCACAAAATTATAAAAAATAGAAGGAGTGGAATGGAGCAACCTCTGCTATGGCGGGGGGGGAGGGGGGGGGGGGGTAGAGGAAGAAATCTACTGTGCAAAGACAAGATGAGGTGCTGCCTGTCCATTGACTGCTAATCATGTGAAACAGGGTGTAGCATCTGGAACGAGGGGAAGAAGAAGTCTTGGACTATAGCGCCGGTTCTTTTTTATTAGATGATTAAGAACAGCCTGTATTAACATTTCCAAGGACACAGCCCCTTCAGAAACAGCTCTGATAAAAAGTGTGGAGTCTGTAAGAAGAGAGGTTTCCTGACGCGCTAAAGAGAAGAACCGCTGTTCTTCAGTGTGGCAGGAAACTTCCCTCCTTACAGACTTCACACTTTCTCACAGCCTTTTCTGAAGAAGGGGATGTGTCCACACAATGCGTTAATATTGGCTGTTTTTATTTATCTAATTAAAAAACTGGGTTAATAACTCAACATTCTCTCTGTTTTATAAGTGTTGCGCCTCCAGTCCGCAAGTTTTTACTTCCCTTCATTCCACAAAATTGGAACCTTTTTTCCTTATGATTATAACTTTGTCCAACATTTTGAGTTTGATTTTAACTTTCTCACCTTTTTTTTAAATGTATGACTTTCTAAACCTTTTGACTTTATAACTAGAGATGAGCGAGTAGTGCCTTAGCCGAGTAGCCTCCCGCTCGTCTGTAAAGATTCGGGGGCCAGCGGGGGGCGGGGAGCGGCGGGGGAGAGCGAGGAGGAACGGAGGACAGATCTCTCTCTCCGTCTCTCCCCCCCACTCCCCCTGCTCACCGCCGCAACTCACCTGTCATCTGCACCGGCAGCCGAATCTTTAGAGACGAGCGGGAGGATACTCGGCTAAGGCACTACTCGCTCGAGTAGTTAGCCTTAGTGAGTATACTCGCTCATCTCTATTTATAACTAAAACATTTTACCTGTTGACTGTGATTTTTTCTTGGCTCTGTGGTGCTTCCTAAGTTTATTGAGTGATGATCCTTTATTTATTTTTTGGGTGTATGTTAAATGTTCGCATGTTTTTGTCCCTTTTTATTAGTATTTACATGTGGACAGTATAAGACCATGGGCCAAAGATTGGAATTTGTGTCCATAGTGACTCAGAATCTCGTGTCTCCTGTAGCCAGAGACATCTCAAGCTAAACATAATCTGCAGTTGTGTAATTCCTGTAGATTACCCATAATACCACCTTCAATCCCAAAGGTTTTTAGCATCAGGAGGAACAAATAATTTGTATGCACAGTGATGTCCTTTGTCAGGTCATGGTCTACTAAAGCCTCATCCTCCAGAGAGGTGACCTAGTCCTTCTGTCCTGGGAAAGTAAAATATTCATATGTCCCCGGCTGCCCTGAAGGATTATGTCATACATCATGAGATGGGAAGATGAAGTCTATTTGAATTAGGATTTTACAGTTGCAATACAAATTATTCAGCTCCACAGTGAATTAGGTTTATTTGCCAAACATACAAATGTTCAGCCGTTAGCAAAAAAGCAATAAAAGAGCAATGTAAATAGCTGAACACAACTAACAAAACAAGTGATTCCTCAGCATTCAACATAAAATGCCACCTTCAATGACTTCTGCAGACTCATGATTATTCAATCCCCTGCACTGAATCCCTCATAAAAGCACACATTTGCAAATCAGCTGTTGTTTTAGGGCCCCAGATGCCACCAGGAGAATGACAAATTTAATTTCAGAGGCCCCTCGCTCTCCCTTGCCTGCCCTGCTTCTGGCCTTAGACACAGAGAAGGCAGTTGACAGAATCCATTGGGGCTTCGCTTTTGTCACTTTCCATAAATTTGGCTTTTACAGTAATATTTTTAAGGCCCTCCAGGCCTTATACAGTGCCGCCTCAGGCAGGGTGCGGGTGATTGGGATTTTTCCAAATCCTTCCAAATCACTGATAGTACACGGCAAGGATGACCCGTCTCCTCTATTATTCTCCTTAATCATAAATCCTCTTGCAGAAATGACCAGGTCAAGCTCCAACATGAAAGGGATTGTGGCCGGTCTTAGGCAGCATAAAATAAGCCTTTTCGCAGATTATGTGCTACTGATTCTTTCAGATCCCCTTCCCTCTTTAAGAGAAGCATATAACTCTCTGTTTTAGGCCGGTCTCACAAGACCGGATTTGAATTGTGGATTCCGCAATTGCTATCTGAGTTGACGATCCATGGTAAAACACGGGCAATGAAATGCACATACCGGTAATTTTGAATTTCCCTTCACACCTGAATTGCGGAAAAATCATATCATGCTCTATTTCACCACGGATTCAACATGGACGGCCTCGATTGATGTCATTGGATGCGTGCGACCCGGGGCCCATTCACAACTAACAAACCTGCGTCATCACTAAGTGGAGTGGGAAATACAAACAAAGAAAAAAGACCTGCACTGCACATGACCGTCTGCATGCCTCTGTGGTCATACACAATACAATTGTGCAAGTAAGGCCGGGTTCACAGCCGTAATCCACTGCGGGTCTCCTGCATGCGGAATCCGACCCGGTCATGTGATCCCGGCCTTACTTTAGTCAAATCTCCTATTATAAACTTAATAATTAATAAATCATTAATTTTTCGCATTAATATTATAGAAGAAATTAAAAAATCTTTCCAGCTTGAATTTCCCTTCCTTTGGCAACGAGATAATATTCCATGCTTGGGGATATAGCGCTCCTATAGCAAATCTCATTTTTATAAATTTCCTGCCTCTATTGTCTAATATTACTCTAGTACTCACAAAAATCCAATGAAGATTCTCTACTGCTTGTCTGAAGCTTGTGTCTGTGTTGCTGTCTGGTAGAAAGCAGAGTTGGCTTGAACGGACATCAGGTTTGGAAAAACAAAACAGTTTCTCTCAGCGTCGGGATGATATATTAGCTGCTACACACAGGATTTCTTGAACATTTACATAATGCATCTCTAATTACAGCAGGACAGAGGAGAAGGAAGCCTTGCTGCGGCCATTCCTCCCCCCTGCTTCTCACTCTCTATCTCTCTCTACTCTAATTGACCTCCTTACAGATTCCCTCCGAACTCCCCCTTGACTTCTGTCTCCCAAGACTTATAATTTCTAACTGCGCAATATGAAATGAGACACAAACCCTCTCCTTTCTTCATCACTCTGGAGTGGGAGCTTGTCACAGCTCAGCAGCTACATGATTTACGATGGTGCCTAAACAACCTAAACTACTTAGTTCCTCCCTCTTCTTATTAAATGAGCTCCAGCATAACTACCCTTTATTAAACGAACTGGTAGTTAATACAGTTGCTCTTAACTTGCAGGTAAAGTACTTCTATTCTGTTGTGCCAGTCCAGGTCACTACACATGTTCTGTTGAAATCCGAATTTTTAAAAATTATTAATTTTTGAGCTGTATCTAGTGGCACACATAAATATCACAAGTTCCCATAGCAAGTGACTGAATTCATATACACTCCTCATGTAAGTTTTAACAGACGTCAAAATCACCCTGTTTGCAAAACCAAAACCAGACTTCCTCCTAATTCTAAACTCTAAAACAGAGACCAAAAGTACCTCTTTACAAACCTGGAATGTGACATTAAAGGGGTTTTCCGACATCTTCAACACTGATGGTAGTGAGGAGGAATCATATAAAAAAACAAGAAAAACGCACATACTTCTCCATTCAACCACTGTTCCACTGACAGTTCCTCCTGTACTCCTGGTCGACCTGTGTTTATGTTGGGTGGGACCATAGTCCAGTAACAGCTTCCAATGAGGAGGATTCCCCAAGATGGAGTGGGGACCCTCTAAAGTTCTGGATAATACAGGCCCTGCTGAGGGGTAGATCACAAGGCCCCTCCCTCTCCCAACATCAGGTAAGGCTTACAGAAAGGTCTCCTCCATCAGGGCTGAGGCCAGCAGGTCTAATATGGTCTCTCTACTTAACGTTTTACAGACAGCATAGGCCGTGTGACCAGGACTTTGAAAACAGCAGGGAGAGCGGTTTATGCCAAGTAAAGGAGACCTTGTCCATTCATTTAACAAGTGCCCATAATCGTCACTAGTGACGTATAGTTCCCTGAACCGCAGAAAGGTGACTACGTATTAATGGACGTAACGTCCCAGGAAGAAGAGGATCCGGCAGACTGGTGATGAGTCCTTTAGCATAATTTGGTTTTCGCTCTGAAATTATCACTATGTTTTGTTTTTTAGTCAGCCTATCACCATGTTTTGGTCCTAAGTTTATCACTATGAATTTGTTTTAGTCCTTCGCCATGATTGTCTTCAGGGCCTGCAACTCATGAGACACTTGAAATCATTATTGAACCTGATCACCATGAATTGATTAGTTTCCATCTTATCCCTTCTCCCAAGTTTCCAGTTATTCTATGAAACCTTTGGTTTTCAATCCTTCCATCAACTGGGACTTAAGGACCATTACCTTCCCCTCTGAGTACTGTAAAGAAAAATGTCAGATGTCACTACCTGCCCTCAAACATACCCAAACCCCTGAGGATTGTCAGAGGTTTGGGTATCCTGATAAGTTTCCACCTCAGTACCAGCAATTTAATGATGTCTGCAGTAAGAAAAAATCCGATCAACTACCCCCTCATCGGCCATATGATTGACCAATAAAATTGCTCCCATTCATTTCGGGCAAATTTACAATCCTTCCGAACCAGAATTAAAGGTACTCAGAGAATACCTGGACGAAAATTTAAAGGAAGGGTTCAATTGACCTTCTTCATCACCAGCTGGGGCACCTTAGTTCTTTGTAGAAAAACAAGGCTTGACCTAGTGGCCATGCATTGATTATAGGGAAGTAAATGACGTTACTGTAAAAAATCGTTACCCTCCCCCCTTAATACCGGAATTGCTGGAAATTCTCATTTCTGCCAAGATCTTTACCAAACTCAATCTAAGAGGGGCCTACAAACTCATATGGATCCGCCTAGGGAATGAATGGAAGACCGCTTTTAGAACTAGATATGGCCTTTTTTGAATACCTGGCCCAAGTCAGGAGATTATTGTGCTCCAAGCCTGTAGTAGGGCTCCCGTAACTGACCGCTCCTCACACTGCAAGTGGATAGACTTGTGTACCAACCACTGGTTTCAACCTGACTGCGCTACTTGCCTGCTCCTATTGTACTATAACCGATACTATCTGTGTACCGACCACTAGTTTCACCCTGATTATGCTATTTGTCTGCTCCTATTGTACTGCAACCAATACTACCCATGTACCTACCACTGGCTTCACCCTGACTATGCTGGAGAGAAGGGTTTTCAGTAGGCTTCATACATTTATCGTTATTTCGTTACTTGAGGTAGATACACATATCTATTAACATGCAGGCATTCACGTACAGTAGTCATTTGGTACACTTGGCTCTATAATAGTGAAATCAGCATGGGAATCTTTTCTATACGCAATGCTTTGCCCTTTTGTTTCTCTTTCTTCCTTTAGTTACTATTTCTTTAAACAAGAATTTTCTCTTCTCTTTAGTTAATATTTCTCTAGTTGATGTTTTCTTCCTCAATCTTTCCATAAACTGTCTTTTTCTACTTAATTCAATACTCTTTGCTGTACTCACACTTTTCTCCTTCTCACCGCACTCTCTTTTCTCCTTTTCTCTTGCTTCTGTCTCTTTTGTCTAAATGTTTCTATAGATTACTTCACACAAGACCACCCCCTCTCTGTTCTATCTGCTTTACCCAAACCAACCCATGCGGAGAGCTTATCCACCAACCACAGGTCTACTAACATCTTACTGTCTAGCTAGGAAATACCTGGGCTGGGGCTGGGTGATTGATAGACTAGTAAACATACTAGGGTGAACAATCAGTAGGGTGTACAGGATTAGCTTGCAGGGGCAAATGTGAATATCAAACAAATAAAGCATTTAAAGAAATATACATACATTGCTGTGCGAGCCCCGCACAGAAATAGAGCATGCCGCGATTTGTTTGCCGCGCGACATTTCACGCGGACAAATCGCGGCCGTCTATCTAGGATTGCATTTGTTAACGCAATCCTATGGCAGCTTCCACGGGCGGAAATTCTGCGGGTAATCCCGCCGCAGAATTTCTGCCCATCTGCAGGTGGCCTTAGTTTTAGTTAAGAATCCATCACCATATTTTGTTTTTGAAAACCATCACCATGTTTTGGTTTTGCATTCTTCACCATGTAGTAGTTTTGGTCTTTGGTCCATCATCATGCTTTGGTTTTAATTCTAATTCTACCACCATGTTTTGTTTTTGGGTCCATTACTATTTTCTGGTTTTGGTTTTAGGTCCAGCGCTTTGTTTTGATCCTAAGTCCATCACCAAGTGTTGGTTGGTTTAGAGTTCTAAATCATGTTCTAGTTTTGGTTTTAAGTCCATTACTGAGTTTTTCACCATATTCTGGTTTTGGTCTTAGGCCATCACCATATCTGGTTTTGTTTGATCCATTTAGTCATTAATTGTCCATATTTGTATCATAATTTTAGGTTGCGGTCAGCTACCACCAGAAAAGATCATTTTGGCGAAAAGCTACTTGTCTTTTATTAGCCATTAACACAAGTAATGTGATTGATTAATGGACGATAATCAATTTACCATCTCTATGTTCATCATAACTGTGAGAGTGCAAACATTATAAAAAGCAGCATTTGAACAGATATATGATACATCACCTGACGTGAGCTTTCTTCAACTTGAAATATACTTTTGGTTATCGACAACCTCTAGCAAGGTAACACGTCTTGACCAAGGTCGAGAAGATTAACATTCATGTCAATTCTATGTGTATAATGATTTATTGTGTGCAAAGCTATTGTACACTTATTGCTAGTAAGAGGTTCCGTGCATCACAACCAAAAAAAGTGCAAAAATATGCAAAAACTGCCAGCAGCCAATATGGTTGGCAAACCAAAGCATGAGCTATAGTATTTGTATGCGATACATCCTGTGTGAGCCTCCAACTCAATTGCTGCTCTCTGCTTTACCCTGTGAAGGAGGATTCTTTCTAGGGATATTAGTTGTATCATAGTAGCAAAAACACACGCCTCAGCATTACTAAATACAAGTATTCTTATAAACTCATATTTCATAATCTGAATAAAATTACACAACTTGTTCTTTATATTAACTGCATAAAATGTAAAGTTCTTAGCATATATTTTGATCAAAGTATATAGGCTCAAACTCCAATAAGATTCGCCTGGATGTGGCAGATGGGCCCACATACTTTGATCAAAATATGTGCTAAGAACCTTGTATTGTTATGTGGTTGGTATGGACAAGAGTTGTCCAATTTTATTCAGATATTTAATATGTATGAGTGTTGAGGTGTGTGTTTCTTATACTTTATTTATTGCAGCCATGGCTTACATGGCGCACACTGACATTTAATGTTTTGTTCGAAGTGCTGACTTTAGTTTTTTTGTATGCATAATACCTAGTTTAGATTATTGTTCAGAAAATCGTTCATACGAGCGAAACTGAACGATAAATTTAAATGCAGGTAACAACTGAACGACGAGCAAGAATTGTGGGGTTCTCGCTTGTCGTTTGGTTTCAGCCGGCATAAAAACCAGCGCCGTCTCGGTCACTTATTGTGCCATTTAAAGACTGATCGTGTTTCACATAGGAACGACTAATGCACAAGAACTGCACAATTCTCAATGAGAATCAAGCAGTTTTAGCAGACTACACAAGCTGGCGATGACGTCATCAGATTGCCTCCTTGGGTAAACGAGAATGGGTGGTTGCTAGGGACTAACTGATGATGCCGCCATAACCATACCCCCATAAGACCTGAACTGTGTTACTGTTTATAATCATATGGGCTAATTGCATTTATTCTCAGGTAGTGTGGAGTCTAAACAGTTAACTACATTATATTATGTCATATGTGATAGTAACTTTCTTTCCAACCTGACTGTCTTGTGTACATATTTACACTATTGTAATTAAGCTCCCAGATTTGCTGTCTCCACCTAGTACTACAGAGCCGTCCCGCCCGGTCCCTTATTTATACCTTGGGCTGCCGGTTCATCAGTAGTCACATTCACTAAAACTGACACTCAGTGCTGGTATCATGGCAGCGGTTGCAGCTAAAGTTGCCAAAGACAGGGCTATAGCTGAGGGTCTTGGTACTAACGAGAACCCAGTGAAGTTTTTAGGTCAGGACTACGAAGAACTGCGGGCAAAGTGCCTGGCATCCAAGACGCTCTTCAGAGATGACAAGTTTCCTGCAGATGACTCTTCCCTGGGATTCAAGAACTTAGCACCAAACTCTCATCAATATGAAGGAATTGAGTGGAAGAGACCCTCGGTGAGAAACAGTGCACTAATTATGTATATTGGCGACTGCAATCTATATATACAAATATCCATGCTCAGGAAAAGTATTCAGTGTGATGAAGAAGAGTACATTTTAGGATGTGGGCTTGAATATTTGATTGAGAGAGCTAGCTTTACACTGCTTGGGTGAATGCAGATGATGTGAGGCATGAAGTTTATTGTACAGTGTAGACCTAGTGCTGTCACCCGACTAGTAAGTAAGTTCCTAGGCCGATGCCGTTTTTTTTTTTTTTACCGGCCATATCAATGGCCACTATTGTGGCCACTATTGGGGATGCACTATTATTTTTGTCGCCACTATTGCCTTTGGCTTCACTATTGGTTGCACTTTTAAGGCCACTAAGGGTGCACTATTACTATTGGGGCCACTACTGGAACAGTATGACTTTTGGGGCCACTAAGGGGGTGCACCATTACTGTTGTGGCCAATATTGGGGGTAAACAATTTTTATTGGGGCTACTATTGGGGGAACTATTACCATCGGGGCCACTAAAGGGGTGCACTACTATTTAAGCCACTAAAGGGGCATATTATGACCACTGGGGCCACTGAGAGAGGGCAGTATTAATACTTGGGCCACTGAGAGGGGCGGTATTACTATTGGGGCCACTGACTGGAAATCTGATGTTCCAATAGTAAGAAAATGGTAAATGGGGAATGAAACTCCAAAAATAGAACATTCAGTGATTTTTCGATCTTCCACTATCGGTGCAATTGAAAAATTGCTCATGTAAATTAACTTATTGAGATGAATGGGTTATTTTCCTGTGTGAGTTCTGTCCATATCGCAATCAGACGGAACTCATGTGTGTAAATTGTTGATGTATATATATATTAGATTATGTACAACTACACATTATGCCTCACATCATCACCATAGCATCTATAGTATGGGCCACGAAAAAGTAGCCCAGCACCACACTCCTATGGAAGCTGTCTAAAAATATATATTGACTCCTGGGTGAATTGGGGGTCCTGGGGAAACTCTGCTCTCTTGATGCCCACCGTTCCCCTGGATTGACTGTATATGTCTACGGTGGGAGAAAGCCTTTAAAATCTAAAAAAACTAATAGTAACCACTAAAGACGACAATGTAAATGGCGTGCTTCCCCTGTGACAAAAATCCTAAGATGTCTAGGCAGCTAACTGCTATTTGATGAGTCCGGCAGCGCAGAAAGCGATTGATGGTGTGGAAATAGAAGAATTTAGTCTGTCAGGTTTTAGGAGAAGTAGTTCAGGATGAGTTAAGGGCTGCCAACAGAGAAGATAGCAATCCCTGGACTACAACTATTAAGTATGATGCCTCCATAGTGTCACCTATCAATATAACAGTCCAGGGGTCTCACCAGCCAAACCATGTCCTGGGCTTCAGTGAACGCGCTCCCACTCTATGTAACATGTTATCACCTAGCACCTACATTACTACCGCAAGACCTAACATGACATGGCTATTCTACCAGTCGCTGGCCATGACAAGGGCTTGGCGTATTCCAAACTACTGTAATGGCCCCATCATGTGGACAAGATTTTGAAAATCCATAGAAATTTCCACAGTGATTTCTGCTTCAAAAACCGTGTCAAAATCAGCGGCTTTTTGCTGTGGTTTTTGGCACAGATATAGATCTGCAATCGGAATTTTCCCAGTCAATGGACAGAACACTGACACAGAAAATCAGGTCTCTGCAATTTTCAGTGTCAAAAAGTGACATGACACTTCTTGATGTGGAAACTAAAAAGAGCTGAGGGTATGTTCACATGGTGGAAAGCATGGCGGATTTTCATTGAGTTTCTAAAAAGGAAATGCTGCTGAAGTTTCTGCTTTCCGCCACGTGTTAATGCACACTAACGGGGTTATTGCAGTCTACACAGAATGCGGGATCTGCATTACATACGGGTAAATTTGCACACATCTGCAGTAAACAACTGGCATGCTGTGGATCTTAAAACTGCAACGTATGTCAACGCATTGTAAATGCTGCAGATTTTGCATGCGGATGTGCTACGATGCTGAGTGTGGGCAGGTGCGCTGTCATGGCATACCACCTGGCATACCACCTCAGGAGGGTTCCGTAGACATTCCCCTTATATATAGCCAGAGACTAAACTGCCAATGTCCAGCATCCCAAAGTTATCCAGCCAACGGCGGGTCAACAGTGGAAAATTGACTTAGTGGTAAAGGAGCTGAAGGGACACCCTATAGACTATACACAGCAACCCTATGGATCATCCAGTATAACTCCTATATAGCACATTGATATGAATGGTGTTTTGCAGTAAGGAAGTAGTGATCATCGCTACCTCCCATTTCAGCTGCCCATAGACGTTAGATATTTGCTCCCCAGATCCCGTAGCTACGGGGTTTTCTACTATATTTTGTGCAGTGGTTGTTACATCTTTATACTAACTGGCCATTAACTTCATCATTTCCTAGGAAATATGGGAAGAACCGCAATTCATTATCGATGGAGCAACATATGCAGACATCCGCCAAGGGCAACTGGGTGAGTGAGAAGATTGCGGGTGTGATGTTGTAGATATTGTTGAAATAATTGTAAATCAAGTGTAAGAGCATTTGTGGCAAAACTTTACGCCCCTAGGGGGTGGAGGATGGAGATACAAAGATGACCAAAGAGAGAATCCCTGACTCAGGCTCCACCCCCTCGGAACTGACTTCTTATCCACTACTGAGCAATAACCTTTTTATTTTTCCATTGATATACTTGTGCGAGGGCTCATTTTTTGTGGGAAGTCCTGTAGTTTGTGTGGTATCATTTTGGAATACATAGGGCTTTTTCATCGCTTTTTTTTGCAGTTTTTCTTGGAGACAGGGTGACCAAAAAAGTGCACTACTGGCGTTATTTTTTTTTCTGATGACTTAAAAAATATGAATTTTTGTTTCATTATTTAGATTCTCTTATCACAAATATGGCAAAAGTTTTTCTTTTTACTTTTAGTACTTTTTTTCTATAATTAGTAAAACTTTATTGTTCTTATGTTTACTTTTCTTTTTAGTCCCCAGAGGGGACAACAACTTGTGATACTTTGATTGCTCCTATAATATGATGTAATGCTATAGCTGCAATCTGAAAGACATTTTATCAAGCCACCCCACAGGAATGGTTTGATAGGCAGTCTGCCAAGTCAGCCCTGGGGCCTTTCAGAAGGCCCCCGGCTGCCATGACACCCACACAGCTCCCTGTGATCTCATGGCGGGGGGCCATAAGGGACCCTGAGCATCTTTCAGGGGATTTAAATGCCGCTGTCAGAATTGACAGTGGCATTTAAAGTGTTAACTGCCCCAAACAGCTGCGCGCCTGATTGGAGCTGTTGCCGCCGGGTGTTGGCTATAATGAAGGGTTCATAAAGGTGTATATTTAGGAAATTAGCTGCTGGGTAATACCTGATGATCAGTGACACAGGGACGCATAGACTGTGCTAGAAAATTAATACATAGGCTTCCTACATATAGGCCTTGAAGCCTCACCAATATTGCGCTCACGAGAGTGCTTTTTTGCACGGGCTTACAGCCGCGTTTTAGGATCGGCAAGTGTTTCCTGTTGTTTTCAATGGAAAATCTTGCATCTCCCACCGTGTGATGTGTTTTATGGCCCAATTGAAAACATTGGGCGATGCATTCTGGGAGAGTGGCCAAAAATAGGACATGCTGCAATTTTTTTCCGCGATGCTGGAAAAAATTGCTCATGTATATGACCCCATGCGAGATTTGTTCGTCTTGCAACACACTATTCTGACTCAATAACATGGCTGCAAGCGTATTGGCTGAGGAAACTGCTCTTGTTGTTATGTACCAGTACTCACACCAGGTATATGTTGTCAGAAAGTATCAACTCGACCGCAGAGCCATGTGAAAAGATTCCAGGGTTTATTCATGTAGAAATCTTGTAGAATGGACTTTCAGCAGTAGGTAAAAAGAATAATGATGAGCCAAAGCACAGAGTAGAGACCTAACACGTGGGCTATAGACAGGAAAACTCCCCAGCAGGAGGAAGGGGAGGAGCTATACAACCCGAAGGGGCGAATTAAAAAGGCAAACATGTGGAGATACAGTACAGCTTATTCATATCAATGAATAGAGTCAGGTAGGTGAGACTGGACACACCATTTTCACGGTCGTGTGAAAGCGGCCTAAGGAGTATGGCATGTGAATTTACCACCTATTACTTTTTACATTTTAATAGGGCCACAATCCTTTAGTTTATGGAGTGGAAACTAGAATGGAATGTTCTTTCAAAAGGGTTTGCAGCTTTGTGCAGCTGCCTGGCATTGTGATGTGGCTGCAGGTCATTCAGTGAATCTAATGTCCACTCCATACAGGGAACTGCTGGTTTTTGGCTCCTTTTGCGTCTCTCACTCTGAAACCGGAACTCTTGGCTCGTGTTGTTCCAAAGAAGCAGAGTTTTGAAAAAGACTACGCCGGAATCTTCCACTTCAAGGTAACAGGATCGTGTTTGGGCCCCGCTAATACAGTAGCATTAGAGAGAGCAATTTTTAAAAATTTGTAGAGCACACCGCTTTCCACAGACCACACCTCCTACACAGTAAAAGAATGATCCTTCAGTGCCCCTCACAAGGTAATAATTCCCCTTACTGTCACAAAGTTTAACTAACCCACAGGGTAACAGTGTCCCCTTTGTGTGCCTCATAGGGTAATAGTTCCTAGTGCTGCCTTTTTGCCTCCATAGATATAGTGCCCTCTTTGTGCACTGCAATGTAATAGTGCCTACTTTGCGTTCCCATACATATCAGTGCCTCTTTTGTGCTCCTATAAGGTCATAGTGCTGTTTTGTGCCCATAAGGTAATAGTGCCCTTTGTACCAATGAGCTAATAGTGCCCTCATTAGGTACTAGCGCCTCTTCGTATTTCCACTGGGTAATAGTGCCCACTTTGTGGCTGCATTAGGTTATATTGCTTCTTTGGATGCTGCAAGAACTTGGAGGTTTAGTCACCCTTTGACCGCCATTGGACCTACCTAAGATGGGTGGAACCACGTCAGGAACTCAGTACCTCAACAACTTCTCTTTAAGGCCTCCTGCACACGGGCGGCTCAGGCCCCACATGCAGGATTCCCACAGCAGAGTTTGTCTTGGTGCCTGGCTGGTGACTCCTGCGTACCTGTCTGGTGTCTTCTGTTCAGCGCTACAGCTGTGCTGGCCAGCACTCCGTTGTACATGCGTAGTAGCCACTGGCGCTCTGCGATGACGCGTGTTCTACGATACTTCCGCAGTGCTCACTGCGATTTCTCACGCGCAAGCAAAAATCTGCAATCGATTGCTGCTCGTTGGCAGAAAATCGCGGATTCTCATAGCATGCTATGTGCTGGATTTGCTGCAGAATCCAGTGGCGGAATCCCTCTACGGATTTCGCAATACAAATCCACCCGTGTGCAGGAGACCACACAGTTACTTGTTTTATGCACTGCTAAACTTCCACAGTGCAGCGTGTGACATCTTCATGTGTATCTTGATGAATCCTCCTCCCCTCTGATGTTCTGAGACGTGGGCTGAGACCGGTGCCAGGGCAGGAGGAGTCATCAAGATGCACTTGAACATATCGCAAGCTGTGTGAAGGAATAGTAGCAGCACATAATACAAGTAGTGTGTATGAGCAGACCGGGGGGAACAGGGGGAGGGTTGCACAAATCTGGGGTATCCTGCAGCCAGAAATCTCCCCTCAGACTAGCAGAGTCTTGAATGCAGCAGTGAAGTTGAATGGAGTATAAGACATAGAATCATAGAATGGTTGGAAGGGATCTCCATGGTCATCAGGTCCAACCCCCTGCTCAGTGCAGGATTCACTAAATCATCCCAGACAGATGTCTGTCCAGCCTTTGTTTGAACACTTCCATTGAAGGAGAACTCACCACCTCCCGTGGCGACCTGTTCCCCCTCACTGTCTAATATCTAATCTGTGTCTCCTCCCTTTCAGTTTCATCCCATTGCTTCTAGTCTTTCCTTGTGCAGATGAGAATAGGGCTGATCTCTCTGCACTGTGACAGCCCTTCAGATATTTGCAGACTGCTATTAAGTCTCCTCTCAGCCTTCTTTTTTTTTTGCAAGCTAAACATTCCTAGATCCCTTAACCATTGCTTATAGGACATGATTTGCAGACCGCTCACCATCTTGGTAACTCTTGCGCTACTTTGTCTGTCTTTTTTTAAATTGGGGCGCCCAGGAACTGGACACAGTATTCCAGATGAGGTCTGACTAAGGAAGAGTAGAGGGGGAGTAGAGGGGGATAATTACCTCACGTGATCCAGACTCTATGTTTCTCTTAATACATCCCAAAATTGTGTTTGCCTTTTTGGCTGCTGCATCACATTGTTGACTCATGTTCAGTCTATGATCTATTAGTATACCCAAGTCTTTTTCACATGTGCTGCTGCTGAACCAAATTCCTCCCATTCTGTATGCTTTTTTCATTTTTCTTGCCCAGATGTAGGACTTTGAATTTCTCCTTGTTAAATACCATTCTGTTAGACGCCGCCCACTGTTCAAGCTTTTCTAGATCTTTTTGAATACTCTCTCTATCTGTTAGCTATCCCCCCCTAGCCTTGTGTCATCGATAAATTTGATCCTTTCCCCCTCAATTTCCTCCTCCAGATCATTTAGAAAAATGTTGAACAACACTGGGCTTAGGACAGTCCTTGTGGCTTCCCATTTGACATACTCTTCTAATTGGATGTGCAGCCATTTCTTACCACTCTGAGTACGATCACTCAGCCAGTTGTGAACCCACCAAGCAGTTGCCTTATCAATACCATATTTGGTCATTTTTTTAATAAGTATGGTATGAGATACTTTGCCGGTATAGAAATCAGGCTCACAGGCCTGTAGCTTCCTGGATCCACCTTCTTCCCTTTTTTGAAGATAGGGACATTTGCCCTTTTCCAATCTTCTGGAACTTCTCCTGTTCTCCAGGAATCTTCAAATATTATAGCGAGTGGTTCAGCAATTACCTCTGCTACTTCGTTTAGTATCTTAGGATGTAATTTTTCTGGACCTGTGCCAAGGAAGGTGAATTCATCAAGATGCACATAAATAAAGCAAAGTCTGAGCATCATTACTCACATAGTGAAGATTTAGGATTCTGTTCATTTTACTGCAATGTCCTTCCATATTCTAGTTCTGGCAATATGGTGAGTGGGTGGAAGTCGTCGTGGATGATCTGCTACCCACCAAAGGTGAATATCTGGAGTTTCTCTATTCAGACGTGGGGAATGAGTTCTGGAGTGCTCTGCTGGAGAAGGCCTATGCCAAGTAAGTCCACAACCTCCAACCAGTGTGGGTGCAGGACATGTATTTGACGAGTAGACATACCCCCTATATATACATCGCTGAACAGCTACTATAACACGTGTCAGATGTGAACACTGTGTTAGGTCTAAGATTCAGTTCTGATTAATCTCATGTGTCTTTATGAAGGTCAGAGCTCCATTTTTTAGAGAGATCCAAATGAACAACCACAGAGTTACATGAAGTGGAGACCACCACTAGGGGGTATACAATGAATATGGATGTACTGGTGAGTTCTGTGTATTTCCATATGCAGTCAGCTCCCCCTAGTGGTGGCTGCAGGCAACCAGTAATTCATAATTTAACTCAATGGCTCTATCTAGTGGAGAATTGAATGTAGGGCACAATGTAGATAAATCATAGCATGAGGGTTAAAGAACAAAATATTGCTCCTTCATTAACCCTGTTCATCTGTTGTGCTGGCAGACTGAATGGATCCTATGAAGCTCTGACAGGAGGAACCCTTAATGAGGCTATGGAAGACTTCACTGGAGGAATCTCCGAGATTTATGACCTGAAGAACGCACCGGATGATCTGTACCAGATTATGCTGAAAGCTACGAAGGCAGAGTCCTTGCTCGGATGCTCAATTAATGTAAGAAGGAATTATATAATATACAGTATAATGGAAGACATCCTTAATATATTAATCTCCCCAAGGTATACTGCAAAACAACTCCCAACTACAAGTGCAGCATAGGCAGCCCATATACAATGCCAATCACAAGCTCAGTAACAGTACCAGGCTTAAAAAGAAAAAAAAAAGGTTTTGTACCGTGTTAGCCAGTAGAGCAATGTGTGATTGTTCTTAGAGCGAGAAACCACGTAACATTGTAGATATGATACCTTTTAATGGCTAATAAAAATGCATGATGTTACAGCAACCAAGCTTTTGGGGATATCTCGCCCCCTTCGTCAGGCTTTTGAATGAAACTAATTTGGATGGCACATAATTATAACATACAGATGCAGAGGGGAGGGGAACACACTCCTCTTGATCTAAATAAATGTTCACACACAGAAATTTGGGACTGTTTTGCACTCAAAACTTAAAACAACAAACAAACGGAGTGGAGACATACATTGTAAATCAGTCCACTGAACACAGGACAGTTTTATGATGTGTCTCATCTCTCCTTCAACCTGCACATGGAAGGATATGCAGCACCACCTAGTGGATGGCAACATTATTACAAGTCAAGTTCTGAATTTTTGTGAAGTTTTAAAGCAAAATGAAAAAAAAATATTCGGAGGAGGACATCCCTCTTGACCTCCTTATTTTCATATTTTCCATTTATGCAAGAATCCCGGGCTGAGGTTCAATCCATTCTTAAGGGTGACAACCATGACCATACATTTGTACTCTCAAATTCTTTTGTGATGCTGCGACTTGAAATTGTCCTTTAATATGATAACTCTCATCTGCTCTATGCTGTGTCCCTGACCACAAAAATATTTTGCCACAGGTAGTTTAGTCTTTCCCTCTGTAATAGAGTGGCGATACGATCTCATCCTGGCTCTCAGTTTTTGTCCGGTTTCCCCGATATAAAGCCCCCCAACAGGACATTTACTACACAGGATCAGGTACACAACATTGGATTTGGAACATGTGAATGTCCCTGAGATCTTATAGTCCCCTGCTGTGTGTTGGGGATCTGTATCCTGTTCACAGTCAGTATATGTGAGCAGGCCTTGCAGCTCCTTACATTACAGGGATAAGTTCCTTTTTGTGTGTCAGAGGGCAATGCACTCCTGATTATACAGTTCCTCAAATTTGAAGGATGCCTGTAACACAGAAGGGGAGGGTCCGGGAATATGGGTTTCAGTCTGATTGAACACCCCCTCCTGGCCGCAATCCCACCTTGGATAAATATATAGACTCCTTTAGACATGAGGTGCAATCTACTATACTGGACAAGCAGAGAAGGCAAGCATTTAATATCAATAAGCAGGAAAGAAGGGTCATCTATGCACTCAAAAACAACAAGGAGATCACCATTAAGCCTGCGGATAAGGGTGGTGCTATAGTCCTCATGAATACATCAGACTACAAGAAAGAAGCAGTAAAACAGCTGATGGACACCAGATACTACACCAAACTGGATCAGGACCTGACTCAGAAAAATATGAGGGGATTGAGAAGGGTCATCAGAAGTCTGACTGTGGGCTCCACAAATCTTCTGGACTTGATACTCCCCAAACTACACAA
The DNA here is from genome assembly GCF_035609145.1 of Eleutherodactylus coqui. NCBI lineage: Eukaryota > Metazoa > Chordata > Amphibia > Anura > Eleutherodactylidae > Eleutherodactylus > Eleutherodactylus coqui. The sequence continues at coordinate 16,355,090 of NC_089839.1, read as the reverse complement.
AGCTGGCAACCCAGGGAAGCCAATTATCTCTGTTGTGGGAACCCTCACTGAATAAATCTCAGGATGGGTAGAAGGTGTCCTCAAACCATGGGTGAGGAACACAACCAGCTACTTGCAGGACACCACTGACCTACTGAACAAACTGTCAACCATAGGTCCCCTCCCTGATGGCACAATCCTGGCCACCATGGATGTGGAGTCTTTATACTCCAACATCCCACATGAAGATGGACTGACCGCCTGCCAGGTGCACCTTGAGGCCAATGGAGTTGCCTCCGAATCTATGTTACAATTCACAAAATTTATCATCACACACGATTATTTCTCCTTTGACAAAGAGATGTTCCTGCAACTTACCAGGACTGCCATGGGCAGTAAAATGGCACAGCAATATGCCAACCTTTTCATGGCAAAACTGCAGAGTGACTTTTTGGCCTCCTGCCCCAGCAAACCATTGGCCTACTTCCACGACATTGATGACATCATAATCATCTGGACCAACACCGAACAAGAACTAATAAAATTTCATGAGGGATTCAATGCATTCCACCCCACCATAAACCTGACATTAAGCTACTCGTACACAGAAATCAACTTTTTGGACACCACCATAAAAATCTCGAACAACTCAATATAGACATCCCTATACCGGAAACCGATTGATCGGCCTACATACCTCAGATGGGACAGTTCCCATCCTAAACACATCAAAAAGTCCATAGTCTACAGCCAGGTCATCAGATACAACCGTATCTGCTCCAACCCAACAGACAGAGAGGAACAATCTCAAAAAGACATTTTTAAATCCCACCATCCCACCTCAATTGATGACCAAATCACCAGAGCTACCAGGATACCCAGGAATCAGCTACTCCAATACAAGGAGAAAGAAAAAAATGGACGTATACCTCTAGTAGTGACCTACAATTCTGTAATGTAAGGAGCTGCAAGACCTACTCACATATACTGACTGCGGACAGGAAACAGGACAAAAACTGAGAGCCAGGATGATATCTCATCGGCACTCTATTACAGAGGGAAAGACTGAACTACCTGTGGCAAAACATTTTTGTGGTCAGGGACACAGCATAGAGCAGATGAGAGTTATCATACTGAAGGGCAATTTCAAGCCGCAGCATCACAGAAGAATTTGGGAGTACAAATTTATGGTCATGTTTGACACCCTTAAGAATGGATTGAACCTCAGCCCAGGATTCTTGCATAAATGGAAAATATGAAAGGTCTGAAGGAAGTCAAGAGGGATGTCCTCCTCCGAATATTTTTTTTTCTCATTTTGCTTTAAAACATCACAAAAATTAATTGTCTTGACTTGTAATAATGTTGCCATCCACTAGGTGGTGCTGCATCTCCTTCCATGTGCAGGTTGAAGGAGAGATAAGACATCATAAAACTGTCCTTAGCTCAGTGGACTGATTTACAATTTGTCTCCACTCCGTTTGTTTGTTGTTTTAAGTTTTGAGTGCAAAACAGTCCCAAATTTCTGTGTGTGAACATTTATTTAGATCAAGAGGAGTGTGTCCCCCCTCCCCTCTGCATCTGTATGTTATAATTATGTGCCATCCAAACTAGTTTCATTCAATAGCCTGACGAGGGGGATGAGGTATCCCCGAAAGCTTGGTTGCTGTAACATCATGCATTTTTGTTATCCATTAAAAGGTATCATATCTACAAGATTACGTGGTTTCTCGCTCTGAGAACAAACACACAGTACCAGGCTTAGGCTCACCTCCTATACCTCACTCTTCTGCAGCAGGAGGTAGAGGAGTGATGGCAAAATTCAGGAATCTGGAGCACTGCTGGAATTGGGTATATAGACATTAAAAATGTGGTTCACTGTCCCCATAATGTGGCACAACAACAATATCCAGTTTATAGATATTCAAATGTGTGGTAAAAGCATAAACTGCAGTTATAATCTAAAAGTGGACAAAGTGTATACTGCAGCCATCCAATAAGCCAATAAAGGCATTTGGATGGTTCATTGTCTCCCTCATGTGGTCAAATTATAAAATGTAGGAACAATATAATAATAATTATAGACATGGAGCATTGGCTCACTCAAGTGGACAAACTATACACGGCATCCATCATATAGGTCCATAAAACATTTGGATGGGTCATTGTCTTCCTTTTATGGTTAAAGCAGCCGCAATATAATAATAATTACATACATGAGGGTATATCTTAAACATCAGCAAGGATGGATACATGGCGGCAGAGATCCTGCTCTGAATCAATATGAAGACAAATATCTGGCCCGGCATCAGTAGTGTGAGGACCCATGGTGGCCTCCGCGGTTCTCCCTGTACCCAGAGGAGTACGTTACACCTTTCAGTGGGAGGAACAACTGCCACTCTCCGCTGAACCACACTGCGGTTGGTCAGAGGCAAGCCTCTGAATCCCGAACATCAGAGCTGGGACCCCGGAGCCCGTCCGCTGCCAGCGCAGCCTGTGCTTCCCCCAAGTTACTGGGTGAGTACAACCCGGTTGGTGAGGGCCTCTTTGCCTTCGCTGGGGACTCACCGGCACTGAGAGGACTTAACAGGACGGGTCCTGCTTCCAGACGGCACGTGGATGAGGAGACAGGCAGGCGCCATCTTGCCTGAAGACGTCTGAGGATGTCAGCTTTATTTTCGTGCGTTTTAGCACTTCATCATTGAACGCGGTTTTGCTAACGCCTGTGTGAGAGCAGCCTAAGAATAAGACCCCCCCACTGACTCTAACGCCCTTTAAGACTTTCTACCCTAACCCGTTAACGACCTGGTCTATTTTGGCCTTGAGAATGCAATGATTTTTGGGGGATTTCCATCTCCACTTTTCAAAAGCCATAAGCCATTTCTATTTTTCCATCGGCACGGCCGTATGAGGACTTGTTTTTCTGCATTACAAACTGTAGTTTTTATTGGTACCATTTTTGGGTGCATCTAATAATTTATTGTAAAACTTTTATTAATGTTTTTCTTGAGAGCAAGAAGAGAAAACGTATCAATTCTGCCATTGTTATATATAGTTCTTTTACAGCATTAATCGCGCAGCCTAAATGGCGTGATACATTTTCTCTGCAGGTCGGTACGATTACGATACTAAAATTATTAGACTTTTTAGATCTTTCCCCTTCTGCACAATAAAACCCATTTTTTTGGAAATTCTTATTTTTACATCGCTGCATTCAAGGTCCCATAACTCCTTTATTTCTCCATGATCAGAGTTTTGGGAGGGCTTGATTTTTGTGTGCTTTAATTGCATTTTTTGGGAGGCAAAACAAACTAAATAGGCATTTTCAGTTTTTTGGGGTTTACCGTGCAGGATACATAGTGTGTTCAATTTATTTTACAGGTCACTATGGACACAATGATACCAAATTGTTTTTTGTTTTTTTAATACAAATAGGGAAAAATGAAATTTTTGTTTTATCTTCTATGTTTTTTTTTTACATTAATTTTATTTCATTTTTTGCAATTTTTACATCCCTGTAGGGGACTTGAACCCTAACAGCTCTGATAATGCATTGCAGGACTTCTGTACTGCAATGCCTTATCACTTACAATAGCGATCATAGGCAATGGCAAGTATCACCAGTATCTTGTGTCCTGTTGCCTTGGCATGCCATTGTCCCTCCACCATTACATTGCAGGGGTCTGATGACATCACAGAAGGAGCGCACTATCTCTGTAAACCCTTTACATGCTGCTATCTAGATAGGTTTCGGCATGTAGAGGGTTAACGGCATGGATCAATGCTCTTATGTTTTTCCACTGTTGCAGCTGGAGGCCGGCTATTGGTAACAGCCGACTCACACTGCGGAATGGCGCAGGCTCAGCTTCTGAACCTGCGCCATCAAAAGATGTTAATTTACGTCCTGTTGCATTAAGTACCCTGCAGGCATGATGTAAACTTACGTCCTGGGGCAATAAGGGGTTAAATACCTGCATACTAGGGGCCTCATCTCACAAACATATTCCAGACTGGTCCACTCTTCCTATCGTGCACAATTCACGTATGTCTCTGGATGGGAGACAGATATGGGAAACAGTCTTACTGATGAAGGCTGGTCTCAGATTTGGGAATTGACTAATAAAAGTGCTTGCAACATATTAACCCTTTGCAATCCAATTTTGGATTCAGGGTTTCCTGGGGGGGGGGGGGGTCTCTTTCTGCCATTCTACAATAGCGCTATCTGCTGGCTAGAGCCAGTACCGCAGTATGCGACATGCTGGAGAGGCCCCCGACAACAGAGCGGCCAGTAATATACAGTAAGAATACACTGCCGGAAGTCTTCCAACATCGGAGCAGTACAGCCTTCAATCAGAATGTCAGACAGTAGATTGGAAAGGGTTAATGTTAGAGACCTCTTTTAAAGTTTTGTTTAGCTGGTATTGAGTTTCCACCCAAATAGCCCAAGGGGGATCAGGATATCCTTCTAAGTACTTTTGTTGCTGTTCATCCCCAAGAGACATGCATTATCTTCGGTGGTCTTGTGAACAAACTATAGATTGCAGATATGATATAATTGTTACTCTGGCTCCCCCTAGTGGAAAAAGTATAATTAGCAGGCAATGCTTTTTGTTAGTTGTTTTCTTGAAATTTTCACATTTTCCTTCAAACAGAAAACAAATCCTAATGAAAGTGACACCACAAGCCAGGGGCTGGCGAAAGACCATGCATATTCCATTACTGGTGCTGAACAGGTAAAGCGAACCCGTAACATATTCGAGGGGGTACCCAAAAGAAACAGAAATCTTCTTCTAGCGGGCAGAGGATTACTTCTCTGACTACTCAATATTTACTATACAAAGTATGCATCAGTAGTCTAAAACACTACATGACTGTGCGCTTCGGCCTGTCTCAGTGTTGCTGACCCCCGTAGGTTAGCTGTAAACTACAACGGGACTATTTCAGGAGTAGCGGCCTGTTCGGTTCCCCGCAGCGAAGGCCAGATCCCTGTACAAGGCTTAATGGTTAATACTGGGGAACCATTAGGATAGCGCCGTCAGGTTTAGCCCAAAAGTCTAACCGGTAAGTTGGCACAGTGGGTTCACACCCGCTGGTCCTAACACTCTCCATCTACATCATCCTCTTCCCTACCTACCCATAGTAAATTAGGTACTACTACACCTTGACGTCACTAAAAGTGGTGTGTGTAGCCAAGTGTGAGGCTGCTTGACAGGTAGGTGACGCCCCCAGGTGCTACCGGCAGCGGCGGGGGGAGGGGGGTTCAGCCACTGACGGCTAAGTTGCTAGGAGCAAGGAAGCACTTTGTGCTGGGATGGAGGGTTAGGGTTAGGTTAGCAGTTAGACATACATAATTTGCTGTAAATGCTTCCCGCATGAACATTGAAGCATTTACAGATAAAGGTGTAAGCTTAACTGTTAAACTACCCCTAACCATAACCCTCCATAACAGCACAAACTCCTTGAACGCTCAGGCAATCAGGACATTTGCAGCCAATCGGGCACGGGGGACGTCACCTGACTGTCAAATAGCCTCATACTTGACTAAACCCACCACATGGCGTCAAGATACAACAGTACCGTAAAATTATGCTCCATTTTTTAGTGGAGCTCATCTCTGACCACCTTGTCATTTGATCTGGGGATAGCATTGTGTTGTAGTCAACTACACAGTGCTTATCTCCTCCACCACCACCAATGTAGCCTCCACTAGGAGATAGTAAACTGAGAGATAGCAATGTGCAGTATTGAGGGGGCATGGCTACACAGCCTATGGCAGAGGAGAGGAGAGGGAAAGGTGAGCTGGTGCTAGTCAGTGCTGGGAATGCCCCCAGCCAGAAATCTCAATGGAGGACTTGGGGCAAAGCAAGTATTATGTTTTCTATGTGCATCAGAATGAAAACTCAAAGCAGAAAGCAGATAAGTGCATAATTTCTCTTTTTGCAGAGACTTAAGATATGCGTGTACTGATTTTTCATGCACAAAGGTTTCTATAGCCTTTAGCTCCATGATTGTAGGGAATGATTATATATGACATTTATCTCGCCTTCTCACCTCCAGGTTCCCTACAAAGGAAAGAATGTGCAGCTGGTTAGAATGAGGAATCCCTGGGGAGATTCTGAATGGAATGGACCCTGGAGTGATGAGTAAATATGGAATTCACATACTCTTTATATCTCATATTATGCAAATATGAGATCATGCAATGTCTCTGCTGTGCCCCCTACTGGAAGGTAGCTCACCTATAAGTCACTTTCCGACCTTCTAACAGGCCTTGTGATATGATATGATTCTTAGTCATATTGCAGGGCTTCTTAGGCTGCCTGTCCACGGGCGTTGTGGTATGGAGCAGGAGCCGGCAGACGGATCTCCGCTGTCAACCTATCTGACAGATAGGCTGACCATGGAGTATCGCGGCCAATCGCAGCATGCTGCAAATTGACGGCCGCGAGCGGATAATTGTAATGATTCTCCGCTTGTGGACAGGGGGGAAGTGCTCTCCATAGCAACGCTATGGAGAGCTTTCACTGCATTCCCCACAGCCGGATTATCGTCATGGGGAACGCAATTCAAACTCGCCCATGGACAGGCAGCCTTAGAAGGTCAGACACTGCCTGAAATGGAAGCTACCTTCCAGTAGGTGGCACTGCAGAGGCATTATACCATCATTCATATGCATGCTAAATTTCTCAGGAGAGCGTTGCATGGTGTATAAGTCTTCTTACATCTACTATGTGCTCTCTACAAGGAGAAACAGTATTCTTCACTTGACTTAGCCTATCACACAGGTGTATATCAATGGACAGAGAGGAAAAGAATGCTGTTAAGCAAGTACCACGTGGCAGCATCTATAAGTAGAATAGTGCAATGTCGGCCACAGTCTACAGGAATATGGATCGATACGTAGGAGAACATTCTGGACATCCAGTGATTTCTGCTTTTCTCCATTCTAGATCCTCAGAGTGGAATGATGTAGATCCAAAAGTAAGAGAAGCTCTGAACCACAAGGCCGATGATGGAGAATTCTGGTGAGAGCGCCGATCATCCACATGCTTATCTCCCAAGCTTTAAACAATGAAAAAAGGGCCCATTTCTGTGGCATACGTAGCACAGCTAATGTTCTTTTTCACATTAGGCCATGCCCTTTTACATGAGGCCACGCTCTTTGTGTCACCTCACAGTAATAGTACCCTTCAGTGACCCCTCACAGTAATAGTGCTCCTCAGTGACCCTCTCACAGTGACCCCTCACAACCATAGTGCCCGGTACTATCCACTCACAGTTATGGTGACCCTCTCACAGTAATAGTGCTACTTAGTGATCACCTTACAGCAGTGACTCCCTCACAGTAATACTGCCCCTTAGTGACCTCTCATAGTAATAGCGCTCCTTAGTGATCATCTCACAGTAATAGTGCCCCTCAATGACCCCCTCACAGTATTAGTGCCTCTTAGTGACCCTCTCACCATAATGCCTCTAGTGATCACATCCCACTAATAGTGCCCCTTTACAGTTATAGTATCCCTTAGTGTCCCTTCCTTAGTACAAATGCCTCCACATGCCCGTTTTCAGTAATAATGTCCCCTTTTATGAAGTAAAATAAAAAACAGCCTATGCTCACCTCTTTTGAACCCCCATGCAGCTTTGTTGCACTCAGGTCTACCACTCATTTCTGGGTAGCACGATCATGTGATCGCTGTAGCCAACCCCCAGCCTCATCATTGGTATGGCTGAAGCTAGTAATTGGCTGAAGTGTTTAGGGCTCTGATTTTGTAGCCCGTGTGAAAGAGGCCTCCCAGGCAACGAGCACATGTGAAGGGAGTTGTGAGAGGAGTAGAGGCTGTTTCTTATTTTACTCTAGTTCTGTCTGCCCCTGTGGGGAATGTCTCCTACCTCCTGGGAAAGCCCCCAGAATCTACGACCGTCCCACTGAATCCAGGACGGTTGGTAGACATGCATAATGCAATCTGCACTTGGGGGGAACTGGAGGCTGAACATGAGCAGTTGACATGGACCAGTATTTCGAATATCTGGTAGTCCGACTCATGACCAGAAGATCCATAATTTAGATAAGAAGCTTCATCGTATTATAACAGAAAGTTCTTCAACTTTGTAATAGACTTAGTATTCCCTTTCCTACTTTTAATATCTCTGTTTCTTTTAGGGCCTGTTTACACGGCTGTAGGCATTTAACGTGCACCTGCCGGCGCCATAAAAACAGCTGAACGGCAAAGAGCCCGGCGCAAATACGCCAAGGCCGCAATGCTATGGGCCCTGGGGAGACTCCCCCCCCCCCCCTCACCGGCTTACCTCCTCTCTCCTCCCCTCCGGTTGTTTGCAATGGGAGGGGGTGGAGCTAAGCTCACACCCCATCCCCTTGTCCGCAGCCAGCAATGGAAGTGGGCAAAGCAGACGGAGCTTAGCTCCGCCATGTCCTGGCCCTCCCATTGCAAACAGCAACAGGGGGCGGATAGGACAAGAGAAGGGGGAGGGAGTTTAGCAGTCACGCTGCTAAACTCCCTCCCACCTCCCTTCTCTGGAAGCTAGCATAGGCTCCCATAGGAATCTATGTAGCTGCTCCAGGCAGCATAAAAGCACCCCTGTGCACTGATGCATTGTAAGCCAATGCATCCGAGGGGCAGCGTATATCGGCCGGGCACGAAAACCCGGCCAATATACGCCCATGTGAATAAGTCCTTAAGTGAATAGGGACATTTGTGTTCACATCCTGAAAACTTGTACTAAACTAGTTATCTTCACAGCTGAGGGTCTGCTACAATGATATCCAGTATAACAAAAAATAGAGGAATACAGAGTTACTACAAATGATCTTTTCAATTTGAAACACTCGTAACTCACGCTTAACCCTTTCAATCCAGTGTCTGACCTTGTCTGACATTGAGATTTCCATGCATAGCTCCCATGTCGGGTGAGGTCTGACACATGTTTCTAACAGCCATGCAGAAGAGGGGTCCGTCATCAGAGATCTCTTCTGCATATGTATATTACAGTATGCAGGACAGAGGTCCTACGCAATATACATACATAATACACATGTGTATATTGTACAGATATAATAATTTATATATATATATATACGCACACACACACACACACACATATATTAGGCTGTTTCATTTTGTAAAGCAAACAATAAAATGAAAACTTTTTGCAGACTTTGCTTACGCCCCGGGTCTCAGTGATGTAAATGATATATATCCCAAATTTCAAGAAGATTGGATAATATTTAGAGGTTACACACTTCGATCAGTTTTGTAAAAGTAGGCAAAAAAAATGATTTTTTAATTGTAATTACTTTTATTGGGAAAACTAGAAATCACAACATTAGAATAATACTAAAACTAGACACTCAGATGAATAGGTAGTACGATAGGCAAAACATGTGTTATATTAATCAACTTTGAACAATGCAATCCCTTCTTTTGTTCGCTTGGTGACGACTTTTCTGCGATGCTCGACGACCCTCAACAAGAATTGTTTTCACTGTTCATCCCTGACCGATTCGTTAATCTTTTTTATCAGAGCAATTCCTCTTTCTGCGGTATCATTGACCACCTTAAGAGCGTTCACATGGCTTCTTAGAGAATCACTGCAGTATTCTGTCACGTTGTGGATCCCAAACAATTCAAAGAACGTCTTTGCTTTATTAGTAAGGAAATGGCTCAGGTCTTTTTCATCAAAACGAGGTTTTTACCCTCTAATCGTTTCATTTCCTTTTTCTTCCCAGGTTTCTAAATTTTTAGTCATATTTTCCTTATCAGCCTTAGTAATACGTTCGTCCAAAAAAGCCAAACCGACGTTTTTTTTCTGACAAATACCAAAGGTGTCTCTTAGCAATTGTGAAAGCCCTTTTTTTTGGACATCTGCATCTGGGTAAGTGCTCAGAAGCTGTAGCATATCCAAATCATTCTTTGGAGCCCATCGACTTAAAAAAGCGAACATATATGAAGCTGACAAAATGTGCAACCCGTTTCATTTCATTCAATTCTCATTGAGGAATATTCAACTGTTTAGTGAAGAGAACAATTTTAAGTGCATACATTGCCTTTGCCATCCACCTTGCTTGATGCAGAGCCCCTTGGGATCCTAAAACTAAAGTCGTTTTGAGACCAACCTCCTAGGTACAGGAGTGAGAGTTGTAATAACTCTTTGTAGTCTTCTCTTGGATGACTTTCATCTTTTAGGACATTTTGGATGTAGTTAACCATTTTCACTTGTTGTTCTGCTAGAAAGCCTTGAACGGGACTTTCTTCATCCAGCATTGTCATATATGACTTCTTATCAAGTGAAGCCCACAGACTTTGGAACTTCCAAAAAATCTGGCTGTCAGGACTATTTGATGGGTATGCCACAACACTCCTCAAACACTCCTTTCAATATTAGTTCATGGGTGTGATGACGCCAAGCCAACCACAACAATGTTCGTCCGAATTCCCCTTCAATTCTGATACATGCCCCTTGGATCAGTCCTGTATTAGATGCTGTACTATCAAAAGACATACTGATGATATTGTCACGTAGCCCAAATCGGTCCACTTCCCGAATAACTACTTCAGCCATCTGCTCACCAGTGCCTTTCAGGGCAACAGGTACGCCAAGCAAATGCTCAAAATCTTTGCCAGTCACTAGAACTGCAACTCTGTCTTCCAAAGTTTTGACACTCCCATGGGCAACTGAGAGCAACAGTTTACTATTCCAATGCAAGACCAAAAGAGGTCGATTTGGAGATACGGAAATTTTTGAAACATCATGGGCAAGGCTCTTTGCAGTTGCTATAAATGAAGTACTTGTTTGTGAAATCGAGAAATACATGAGAAGCCCATTAGTACAAAGCACTTCAATATTAGAAATTTTACTAGCTTGATATGAAGGTGATCAATGTGTGCAAGCCCTAAATATTACCCAATTTTCTTGAAATTTGGCATATATATCTTTTACATCACTGAGACTCAGGGTGTAAGCAAAGTCATATGAAAATCACATCTTTGGAAAAATGAAGCACCCTAATATGTATAGTGTAGTATATGAATTAACGCACTTTTAAATTTTAAAAAATTGCTAATAAATTCACCACAACAGTTCAATCTTATGTGTTTTTTTTATGTAATTACAAGGAATCCACAAAGCGCTTTCCCACCCAAAATAAATAAGCACTGCGGAGCGTGCGGTTGGCAGGGAAATTGGACTGGAAGGGGTTAAAGGGGCTTTCCAATCACATGTGCTATTCATGACCTGTCCTCACGATAGATTCTCAATAGTTAATCGGCCGGGGTCCGCTACTCGGGAACTCAGCAGATCAGTTGATCGGATACCCACTGTCAGCGCTGCTATACATGGGAGTCGAAACAGAAGCTGCTGCTACGACCCCCTGTGTAGTGATTGCAGGTGCAGCTCCCGCTTCTTTCAATGAGACTTCAGCCTGCAGTTACAAGTGCCAGCCACAATCCAGTAATCGGACAATGGCTTGCGCTCAAACTGACAGCAGGCACCCGATGAGCTGATCTGCTGGGTTCTTGAGTAGCGGACACCAGCCAATCAACTATTGATGACGTATCCTGAGGACAGGTCATCAATAGTATTTGTGCCTGGAAAATCCCTTTAATAACACTCAGATACGTAAATTTGATATAGATGGAGACAAAAACTCAAAAAGGTTTTGTTACACAACATCAAAAATGTTTCCTTCCACCGCGGTGTCAGTGCGGCGCCTTTTGTCATTGGACACATGGAGCCTGGAGTCCCGTTCCTGCCGTACAGGTTGTAGCGGATCACGACTGACTAATGCAATGGCTTCTAGGATGTCGCAAGTCATCATGGGCGGTAAGGGGGTATGTAGACTCTAATCACAAGGTGTAAGGTTCGGGGAACATGGAGGACAAGGAAGAAGGTCACCATCTGCAATCCATCTGTTTGAAAGTCGCCTATTGAGCTGACTTCTGACTACATTGTGAAAATAGGAGGATTGGGGGGCGCCCCGTCCTGTTGGAAGATGAAACCTGGGGTTCGTTGTTCCAGCTGCGGCAGAAGCCATATCTGTAGCGTCCAGGTACGTAATCCCTGGGATTGTTTTGTCATGGAAGAAGAAGGAGCCATACGCTGTAGTGAACTCCAGACTGATACAATGTATCAGTGCAAGTAAATGTAACAACAATGAAGCCAGGAGTCAGATTTGTTCTGCTGACAATTTAAACAAACCCTTAGCTGTGAGAAGTATTAGGTCCATACACATTTTTAACCTCTGGATTTAACAAAGACGTGTTCCATTCACTGACAGCAAGCATGGATGACACAGTAGAAGGATACTGCTTGCTGGATGGGATATCCTGCATATCTCTGTGTGATTCTGTATTGTCATGGTTGCAGGATGGAGTATTCAGACTGGGTAAAGGAGTTCACTCAGCTGGACATCTGCAACTTACACCCTGACAGCCTGACCAGTAACGAGCAGCACAAGTGGAGTACAACTATGTTCAATGGCAACTGGATCCGGGGATCTACAGCAGGAGGGTCTCTGGACTACCCAGGTGATATGCCTATTGCGGTGTCAGTACACATTGTCAATGTAAAAATGCATTCAAAGCTGCATTCATACCTCTGCAGGCTTCAGAGCCGAAATCTACCAAAATCCTTTGCTGGTAATTTGCATTGTAGGAAGTGACGTCTTTATACAGTGCATTGTATAGTCATCCAGTATAGGTAAAAGTTACGGCCTCCCTCCAAGCTGTTACAGGGGTGTTTCATGACAAACTTGCTTACAGTTTAAAAGCCAGTAACAGAATAGTGAGTGCAGCTCTGCAGTACAGTACCCAATAAGTAGGTATTAGTGTATCTTGACGCCACCAGGGGTTCCTGGTTGTGTCAAGAATGAGAGGGAGGTGACGCCCCCTGTACCCGATTGGCTGCAGTGGTTCTCCGGCAGCAGGTCCTGGAAGGACACTGAAGACTGCTACAAAGACATACAGCATCCGCCGGCGGTGCAGCCGCGCATCCACCCCTGAAAGTCGCTTCCCCGGTGGCGCACCACACTGGCCAGCAGGGAGGGCAAACCTTTGCATTGGCAGGTGTCAGCAGGGAAGTGCTGGTAGCGGAGCAGACATGCGTGGCGGTAGCGACAGAGCGGTGAGGCGGTGGCCAGGTGGCAGCAGTAGAGCACCGGTAACAGAGCATAAATGCGGGCGGCCGGCGCCACAAAGCTGTCTGACTGCACTTGGGACAGAGCCGTGAGGCAGCGACGTAGCGGTGAGGCAGTGGGTGGCAAGAAAAATGCCTGCCATTACTGAGCTCAGACGCTGCAGTCAGTGCTGACATTTCTGCTGGCCGTGGAGGTTTAGCGAGACGGATAATGCTCTTAACCTTACATAATTTCCATGTAAATGCTGCCATCTTACTGCCAGCATTTACAGGTAATAATGTAAGGCTACCAACTGTTGCAACCGTCATCGTAAGTCGGCAGAAATATTTCCACTTCCTGGTAGGGCCTTTGTACCTTCACCCTATCGGGAGCTGTGGGTGTGACAGTGACGTTCCTCCTGTCAGCTTCTGGTGGCCTCAAGGTACACTAATACCCAATAAGTAATGCATATGTACTTCAATCTAATTAAACTTTGCATAGTTGGCACCCCTATGTGCCAGAGTGAAACCTAGGCCAGCTTTGAGCTGGTGTTGGATTCTGCTACCATGTATGCCAATTTCTGGCATATGTTGTAGTAAATGTGATGGGCCACGTATAGCCATGCCGCCAAAATCTAGTCCATGCCCACTTTTTGACAAAGTGGCAAGGCCCAGTGTAAAAGTCCTAAGAGCCACCCACCATTTGGGCGTGTATGCAACAATTACGACTTTTTTATGTCACAAAACTGGCATTAAAAATGTAATAGATGTGCAACCAGTGATTCTACCAGCAGAATAGTAAGTGCAGCTCTTGAGTATAATACAGGATGTAACTCAGGATCAGTACAGAATACAAAATACATAATGTATGTACACAGTGACTCCACCAGCAGAATAATACAGGATGTAACTCAGGATCAGTAGAGGATAAGTAATGTATGTACACAGTGACTCCACCAGCAGAATAGTGAGTGCAGCTCTGAAGTATAATACAGGATGTAACTCAGGATCAGTACAGGATAAGTAATGTATGTACACAGTGATTCCACCAGCAGAATAGTGAGTGCAGCTCTGGAGTATAATACAGGATGTAACTCAGGATCAGTACAGGATAAGTAATGTATGTACACAGTGACTCCACCAGCAGAATAGTGAGTGCAGCTCTGAAGTATAATACAGGATATAACTGAGGATCAGTACAGGATAAGTAATGTATGTACACAGTGACTCCACCAGCAGAATAGTGAGTGCAGCTCTGGGGTATAATACAGGATGTAACTCAGGAGCAGTACAGGATACGTAATGTATGTATACAGTGACTCCACCAGCAGAATAGTGAGTGGATGTAACTGAGGATCGGTACAGGATAAGTAATGTAGAGTTGTTAATGTATATGGTATTAACTCTATACATAACAGGACATAACCTTTAATTTAATGTTTCATATTTTATATATTTCTACATGTATTTGAACAGCAAACCTATTTTTTATTTTAATTACATGACAAAAGTAATCTTATCTTACAATTCATACTTTCTTCACATGCAGAAACATTTTGGGAAAATCCCCAGTTCTGGATGAGGCTGACCGATCCCGATCATGACCATGATGGACCTACAGATGACCCTTGCTGTACGGTTATTGTGGGACTAATGCAGAAGTTTGCACAGAAAAGATCAAGAGATAACACGTCTACTATCGGCTACGCTGTGTTCCGGGTAGGTAGATGCTGGCGCATAAAATACCTTTATCCATAAATGGGTGCACTACTGGGCGCTAAGATCTCTTATTTAGTGGTTGTATACTGTTCCTAATATTCAACTGAAAAGGACTTGTGGGAGGAGCATTGTGTCTGTTGGCCCAGTTCTTTATCCAATCAGCATCAGCTGATATGCACTCCCCATTGGTCATTGGCTGAGAGTATTTGACACACAGACAACAGCTCAAGTGTCCTTTTCAGCTGGATACAAGTCACAGTATACACCCCCACAGACTATGGTTTTGAGAACTGTATAGTGGGAGCTGTAAGCGCCTATTAGTTTATTCCATTCTGGGTGTTTTGGTCCCTCTTACTCCAGACATGGAAGCTTTAATTTCACAAAAATATTGTACATGTTAATAAATGTGATATGAAGGTTCTAAAAATTCTGTTTCTGTTTCACAGGTTCCCGAAGAGGTACAATGATTTTCAGTACTCCGTCTTCACACTGATTTTCTGATAAATTTACTGGTCCTAGAATTATTGTTTCACTGCATCACTGTTTTAATGGATGAGCAATGTTGGATTTGGTATGTGAGTTAATAAAAGGGGTCTTCGCTTTGCATAATCCCTTCTTGTTCGAAGAGTCCTTTAAAAATGAATGGGTCATAAAGGGTTTTCCTGCTGGGACCCTAAGTAATTAGCTGTAGTTTCTGGGGAACCCTGGCAATAAGCGTTCAGTTTCCCTGCAGTGCCACCGCAGGAGAAAAGAAGCATTGCACGGTGTCTATTCACATCAATGTGATGTCAGTCTAATGCTGGACAGGAAAGGTCCTCGAGAGAGAGAGATGGTCTTAGTAATCACTCTCTACTGTGGCTCCAAGGCATGAGGACCCTGATCAGAAGACCCCTGTCTTACCCTAGAATTTCCTAGCAGGGAATATGCAAATGAATTTTCTAAATTGCACTTTCCCTTTAACACACTAACTATATTAACGGGGATTTTGTAATCAGAAAACGACCTCTTGCAGAAATGTACTTTTTATGTTAAACAGATTTTTTTTAAAGAACTTTTGGTGATTTTTTTTTTATTTTAATGCCCTACAGTTCTCCCACTGACCACTAGGCTTAACCCCTTCCCTCCCCATGACGTAAAGGTATGTCATGGGAGCTGGGTACTTCCCGCAAAATGACGTACCCTTACGTCATAGGGATAGCGCGAGATCATGACAGATCATGCGCTATCCGGCAATGGGAGCCAGCTGTCACTGATAGCCGGCCTCAGCGGCAACAGCGGGGGTGCATTGGAGATGCGCCCCCCCCCCCCCCCCCCCGCTGTTAACCCCTTCGCTGCCGCAATGTAAGTAGATCACGGCAGGGAAAGGGTTCACAGAGGGAGCGCGCTCCATCAGTGACTTCAACCGGCTGGTTGCCATGGCAACAGGACACCAGATACTGGCGTCCTGTATTCCTGCTGCCTGTGATCGCTGTAACAATTATCGAAAAATTAAGATTAAGAAAAAAAATTCCAAAAAAAAGGGTTTTTATTGCAGAAAAGAGGAAAAACCTCAAAAAAATATAAGAATTTTAGTATCGTTGTAATCGTACCGGCCCGCAGAAAACAAATGTATTGTGTCATTTATGCTGCATAATTACAGCTCACCTCCTTTCGCTCCCTGCACTGATCACAGAGCATGCACACAAGATCTGCTTTTTCCCCAAAATAGCGCCTCTGTCCTCCATAGACGGTGTATGGTATTGCATTCACTTAATTAAGGCCAATCTGCCATACCATACACTGCTTTTGGCCAAGAGCTGGGCCATGTCTGCACAAAACAAATCTCCAATCTCATAAAACTCCGGGGCTTGTTCTGCCGTAACTCCTATAGATTTCAGTGGAGATAGCATAGGTTTGGCCACCTCTCCATTTGGTTTACTAGCCACCTTAGCTTGCTAAGACCCCCTGTCTCCTGTTAGGCGGGGTCCCTGAGGTGGGCACATCCTGTGGTAAATCATAGATGAATGCTTTTTGTCTTTCCCTGTATAGATGCAGAACAAAACTGACATCCATCTCAGTAAAGACTTCCAGATGACTGGATTGCAGCCTCACTCCAGCAGATTCACCAACATGCGGGAAGCATCCAAACGGATGACGTTACCGGTCGGAGACTATCTGATTGTACCCTCCACCCTTGAGCCACTTAAACCCGGAGATTTCCTCCTTCGAATCTTCTCAGAGCAATCTGCGGTGACGCTGTACGTAAGAGGACTGCGCACATACGTCATGCATGACGGAAAAGGCCTGACGAAAAACTCATTATTGGTTCTTCTATTTGTTTCTGCACACTTTATGAATATTGTTTGTATAACTAGACTCTTATAGGGGCTGTCTGGGAATTTAAAAAAAGATTCTTTTCGTCCACAAACAGCGCCACATCTATCCATAGGTTGTGTCTGGTACTGCTGCTCGGCTTCATTGCTGAGCTGCAATGCTGCAAGCAACCTGTGCATAGGTATGGCGCTATTTCTGGAAGGATGCAGCCATGTTTTTGCATTAGAGAGATATCTCTTCCTTCATGCCCATAAAGATGCCTGCTGTGCATATCTATAGTAACTGGACGGGGTCTTCTCAGGGAGGGAGAGGGATTCTAAAAGACGTTACCGACCCGTATCTTGGGGCAACTATGAAGGAAAGACTCTTGAAGGTGAAGTTGGATACATTTTTGAACTCTGCCATATTGAATTCAGCTCAGGTTTACCAAATGGGGAGGGTGTCATGTGATTTATCAGTCTTGGCTAGAAACACACTGGAAGTGTCAGTTTTACCCAGACTTTACTTGTTTAGTACTTAAGTGAGGGCAAAGTTCCAGAAAGTGCTTTATATGATGTGTTCGATCTGCCCACCATTCTACGGGATGCACATGGTTAAACACATAATCCAGTCTTGGCTGCAGCAGTTACGTGAACAATGAATGTGATGTCATTGCTTCCTGTTTTAGAAGAGACCAGAGCAGAGGGAACCAGGTTGGTGGCCCTGGATCAGAGGCACAGTAGAAGGATGAGTAATGCTGTTTAATGTGTGGGGCACAGAATGCTAAGGCAGCAGAAATGCGGTCCTAAGCTCTCGCTCATGACCTGAAGATTGCAAGTTCAATCCCTGCGTGGCTCAAGTGGCCAGCTGAAGGTTGACTCAGCCTTCCGCGGTCGGTGTGCCCTTCTGATCTGTGGGGCTCAGACCTCTGGGACTCCCGCTGAACTCTAAACTAGAGGGACAGATGGTTCTTCATTAGAAATGAGCGAACGTACTCGTTACGAGTACTTACGCACCCGAGTACCGCCATTTTCGAGTACTTCAGTACTCGCGCGCAAAGATTCGGGGGGCGCCGGGGGGCGGGGAGAGGCGTTGCGGTGCGGGGGGTAGCAGCGGGGAACAGGGGGGAGCCCTCTCTCTCTCCCTCTCCCCCCCACTCCCCACTGCTACCCCCCGTGCCGCCACGGCGCCCCCCGAATTTTTTCGCCCGAGTACAGAAGTACTCGGAATTCGCGGTATTCGGGCGAAAAAGGGGCGTGGCCGAGCACGTTCGCTCATCTCTATTCTTCATCATTCACTTTGAGGATCGATGGGGACTCGGGTAGTTGTACCTCAACTAATTAATAAATGGTGGTTTATGCGAGCTACACGCCCGTTTAAGAACTGGTGCTTGGTACATCGCAGTATTGGATAAACTTTTGTAACTTTTTTTGTCTACTAGGGAAGTTGGCAACGCGGTGAAGGTTGATCCCTTTGAGGTAATATATGGTGTTTATTCATAGTTTATCAAGGCATAAGCAGTAAGCAATGCATTTAAATCAATAACAAGGTGTCGAGGTTTCTGATTGGGATCCCCTCCCATTTTTTCAATATGGGTATATATGAGGGGTTTTTCTTTGAGCCAGACTTTGCCTTTAAATGGTCTCTCCACCCAATAGGCATTTGCATAGCTTCTAGTGAACAATATGGTGCTGTACAGGGGCATGTAGAGTGCCCATAGGACTATAATACAGAGCTGTAGGCTATCCGTGTGCCGCCATACAGACCTCTTATGTAAAGGCTTTGACAATATAGCGGTTTTAATGAACAGTTTTTTTCTCATAGTATGAAGTGGCTAATAAAGTTTTATTCTGTTCTCAGCCTCAAGACTCAGAGTTGGCCATGACCAAGCAAATCAAAGACGTGTTCCAAAAAGTTGCGGGAGATGTATGAAAATTCCCATCATTTCTATAATAATCGGCAGTGAAATGTTACACGTGTCCCACTATGTGTGCCTAGGGAAATCCATAAAAATCCCTGACCACTACTTTAGCTCTAGTAATGGAACCCTCTAGTAATATGTTCAAACACTCCTCTTACAGCACTCCTGCATAGGCTGCCATTAATAGGCATACTGGCCCTTTAAGAGTATACAGTGTCTAATGCAAAGTTCTCAAATTCTCTTTGCAGAAAGATGAAGTCACAGCGAAGGATATTCAGACTATCCTGAACGAACATTTGTCAAAGAGTAAGTAATGCTTTCATCACTAAAAATCAGAGCCAGAAGCTGAAAAGGGTGGGTTTATATAAATTTGCATTAAGGGGGTGTTTTCTTTAAGTTTTTTTCATTAATGTCTATGGTTTTCTATTTTTTTTAGATCCAGACTTGAAATCAAATGGCCTTACCCTGGATACATGCAGAGAAATGGTTTCCCTCATGGATGTATCCTTTAAATGACAGCTAATGCAGAGCATGCTGGGACTACAAGAGAAAGTTATCATAAAGATAAAAATAAACTTCCCAATAAACAATCTCCTACTGTTATGTTTCTGCAGATCTTATGCAAACCTATGCGTTTCCGTGGTTACAGACCACAAACAAACTCTGTGTAGTCTGATTCTACAATTGTATATTGCTCTACCTCCTCTGGCCCCTCCAGACACAAAATAGAGGTAACAGATAGAAGAGCTATGGGAAGAGACTACATATACAACAGTGTAGTCTGTAAGCTTGGAGAAACATAAGTGTGCATGGGTGCTGCATACACAAAACAGTAGTGGACTCTTAATTAAGACTATAAAGGTTAAAGGGGTATTCCGGGACTGTTTTACAGTTTCTATTGATGACCGACTGTAGATGGTCAACAGGGACCCACCTCTCTGATCCTCACTGATCAGCTGATCCTGGGGGCCAGTGACAGCGGCCCTGAGAAGCAGTCTATTAGCAGGGATCCGAGTAGTGAGACCTTGATGATCATCTGTTGATGACACGTCAGTTATCATTAGAAAATGTAAAACAGTCCTGAAACACCCCTTTAAATATTTTTAATGCATTTAAGCAATAAATATGCTTGCAAATATGTGCAGGCCCTTAAGATGTCAAGACAGAGACACAACGGGGCATATGTGCCAGAATAGTGGCGTACAAAAGTCATAATTTTGTAACAAGTTCCAAAATTGTGACTTTTTTTTTGGGGGGGGGGGGGTTAAAGGGGTTTTCTAGTTAAATACTATTGATGATATAATCAGGACAGGTCATCAATAGTTGATCAGCCGGGGTCCGTCGCTCAGGATCCCGACGGATCAGCTGTACAGGCGAATGTTGTCAGTGCCGCAATAACACAGAGGTCGGAGCGGAAGCCTCCTTGCCGACCTCTGTGTAGTGGCCGGTGTTTGTAACTGCAGGCATGGCGGACCCCGGCCAATCAACTATTGATGACCTATCCTGATTATAGGTCATCAGTAGTATTTAACTGGAAAACTCCTTAAAGCTGGGCCCCACTGCTTTTTAAAAAAAGTGGACGGGCTTAGCAGCAGGTGATGTGATTGCACACGGCCATGAGATTTACTGTGATTTACTGCAGAAACTGCCATAAATTATAGCTGGAGCCTACACCTGCTTACAGAGTTACGTTGGCGCTTAGCTTACTTTAACCGGTGTATGAAATGCTGATCTAATTCAATAAGCCCCAAAATGCAGAAGTGTTTGCAGGATGATGATCCTCCCAAAGCACGAGATGTGGACCTCTTTTTGTATGTTGCCCATGGTTTACTTTTCAGGTGGGCACATACTTTTCGAGAGGACAAATATACTTTTTGGGGCGCACATGCCTTTTAATCCCTTTATACCCTAGGGCAGTGGTGGCGAACCTATGGCACGCGTGCCAGAGGCGGCACGCAGAGCCCTCCCTACTAGTACGCGCCCCATCGGCCGCTCACCACTTGTGAATAGCAGCAGGGGCCGCGGCTTCCCTGCCGGCATTCACAAACGGCACTGCTAGCCGCGCTGATCCCGGCACACACTGACTTCAGTGTGCAGCTGGAATCCCCCTCCCCCCTGCCCCGACGTCTCCTACTACTTGGTTCCGCCAGGAGGGGGGAGGCGTCTGGCAGCACACTGAAGTCAGAGTGTGTGCTGGGAGCATATTAACTCTTTCTTCCCCACTTCTGCCGTAATCAGCAATTCCCAGCAACCTGATTGGTTGTTTGGGTTGGCTGATTCACCAAACAACCAATCAGGTTGCTGGGAATTACCTATTGAGGCAGAAGTGGGTAAGAAAAAGTTAATATGCATGCCGGGACCATTGCTGACCAGAAGAGGAGCTGAGCTTCCAGGAGGAGGTAAGTATGTGGGTCTCAGGAGGGGCACTGTGGGGTGTCACTACTGCACTGGGGGCCGCTGAGGGGTGTCACTGCTGCACTGGGGGCCGCTGGAGGGTGTCACTACTGCACTGGGGGCCGATGGGGGGTGTCCCTAATGCACTGGGGGCCGCTGTGGGGTGGG
Organism: Eleutherodactylus coqui; assembly: GCF_035609145.1. Taxonomy (NCBI): domain Eukaryota; kingdom Metazoa; phylum Chordata; class Amphibia; order Anura; family Eleutherodactylidae; genus Eleutherodactylus; species Eleutherodactylus coqui. Next base: position 16,333,492 of record NC_089839.1, on the reverse strand, counting down.
GGGGGGTCACTATTACCGCTGGGGCCACTGTGGGGTGGGGGAGTCACTATTACCGCTGGGGCCGCTGTGGGGTGGGAGTCACTATCACCACTGGAGCCGCTGTGGGGGTCACTATTACCGCTGGGGCTGCTGTGATGTGGGGATCACTATTATCGCTGGGGGTGGGGGTCGCTATTACTGCTGGGTGGGGGTCACTTTTATCGCTGAGGCTGCTGGGGGGTGTCACTATTACCGCTGGGGGGTCACTATTACCACTGGGGCTGCTGTGTGGTGGGGGTCACTATTATCGCTGTGGGGGGTCACAATTACCACTGGGGCCGCTGTGATGTGGGGGTCACTATTACTGCTGGGGCTGCTAAGGGGTGTCACTATTACTGCTGGGGTATGTTTACAGGTGGCGGAAATGGGCAGGGCTGTTTCAAAATAGACAGGGTGCAGATTTTGACTACTTTTTGGATGCGGAAATGCTGCAAAATTTACCACAGAAATTTCCGCTGAGGACGTTCTGCAGTATTTCCGCATCCAAAAAGCAGTCAGAATCTGCACGCTGTCTATTTTGAAGCCGCCCTGTCCTTTTTAGAACAACAGGGGTAAAATCATACGTCGTGATAAGCCCCGCCCCCTGATGTGTTGACACTTTGCGATAAATCAGTGGGTTTTAGGTTGCTGTTTGGGCACTCGGTCTCTAAAAGGTTCGCCATCTCTGCCCTAAGGTGTTCAGTAATCTCCTGGTTGCAAACAGTTTGCGTGGAGTGGAATCGGGAGCCGATCCTATTCCATACAAGCGGGTATCAGCCATCTTTGATATCTGACACCCAACCACAACAGCCGCGATCAGCATGAACAATGATAGCAGCTGTTAACCCTTTAAATGCCACTGTCAATTCTGAAAGAGGCATTTTAATGCCCCGATCGGTATTCTGAGATCTGGACTGGCCTCTCCATGGCGATATTGTGAGGTGCCTGTCAGTTGTCGTTCTTGATAGACTGCCTGTCAGAATGCAGTAGAATGCAATTCTATGGTATTGCATTATACTCTATGAATGATCGCAAGTTTAAAAAAATGTAAACTACAGGAAGTCCTGCAAAAAAACAGCCCTCACACAACGTCATTGACGGGAGATGGCAGCAGAACATTATTTTATTTTTCCCAAGATATTTTAGTTTTTAATACTAGTGCAACAAAAAACGATGTAACTTTGGTATCAGCGTAATCGCACTGACCCACAGAATACGGTTATCATGGGGTTTTTTTGCTGCGGTTTCTACGCCATTAAAACAAGACTTCCCAAAGATAGTGGAATTGCGGGGTTTTTTTCTATTTCACTTCACTTTAAATTTTTTTGAAAGTTTTTTCAGTACATTATATCGTATGTTGAGAAGTACCATTGAAAAATACAACTCGTCCCGCAAAAACCAAGTCCTTGGATAGCTGCATCCATGGTAAAATAAAAGTTATAATTTTTTTGAAGGTGGGGAGGAAAATCCAAAAATGAAAAAAATGGACTGCATCATTAATGAGTTAAAAAACGAATCGTCAACCAATTCACCTTAACTAAAACCCAACCAGATGGATGGAACCAAGACTCTGAGTCTTACAGAATTCAAAATCCTATGGCTGAAGCTGCAGAAATACATAGTATGGCCAATCCTCAGAAGCTTCTCTCATCCGTGCATTATATATAATGGGGGGTGGGATTGGGGGGGGGGGGAGTCATTTGATTTGTCATAGAAGCTGGATAGCTGTAATAAACATCACTTAAAGGGTTGTCAAGGGTTACAGAATGTAATCTGTCACATGTTCAAAAAAAATCTACTTTCCTTTGAGTGTTTCTGAAATTTTTTGTCTTATCTGCCGTTTCCACACAACATCAGCCCGATGGAAAATATATAGGCGCGCTGATGAGTCACCCAGCATCAGAGTCACTGGATGATGCAGAAATGTGACTATATCATGTGACTCATAGACTACATGTACAGGCTGTGGGCCGATATGTTCCAGGTTAAAGACCCTAATTTAAAGGGAATGTCACATGAAGAGAACCCCATCCTTATGCCCTTAAAAGGCATATGGACATGATAGATGGGAATCCCACCACTTAAAGGTTATGTGTGTGAAAAAAAGAAAAACTATTTTTTAATGATTGGGCAGGTAATAAAAAAAAGAGCACATGCCCAACTGTATTTGAACCCTCCACACCCCCCAGAAACCAACTGACCAGCACCTGCTGCTCCGTCTCCATCCTCTGCTGTCAGAAGTCAGGTGATCAAAGGTCTCTGTGAACTTCTGGCATCATGACGCTCGGGATGTGAGTGTTGAAGCCAGGAGTTTGCAGTGTGATGTTGCAGCCTCTGATTGGCCACAGTGGTCACCCGACTTCTGGCGGCTGTCTGGGGCAGAGGACAGGGAAGGGGTAGCGCAGTCAGTCAGCTGGATCCCGGAGGTGAGTATGGGCTCTGTTTATATTTCATCACTTGCCATTAAAATCTTTTTTTTTTCTCATACAACCCTTTTAAGACTAACTATAAGCAAGAGTGGGGGGAGACTAAAAAGGAGTCACTTTGATGAACCTGGCCCCATTAATGTACTATATTTATTTTCATCCATTTATTTGAATAGCCCTATATTTGGGTCTCCAGAGTTTCCAGCTATTATCACCAGAGGTCTCTGAAGCCAGACCCATACTGATAAGCTGATTTATGGGCTAGCTTCAACATAGTAATTGGGTTGTCATGGTGAGATAAGCCCTTTAATTCACATAATGGCTCCAATTCTTTTCTTGTCACAAACCTCTCAACATTCCCATTAAATATATGCAAAAGGGTTGGGCTTATGCAAATGAGCATCTCCATGTTTTATGGGTATTACTGAATTTTAACCAGCTTTCACTGTTTACATCCAATAGAACAGCTTCATGAAAAATGATGACGATAAATCAGGACATGTACATGCTTTTGAAATAAGATTTGCCTTGAGGGACGCAGGTGATTGTTTTTCAACTTATATAATAAAATAATTATCTTAATCTGGCATCTCACAACCAGAAGATGACCGGCTACATGACCTTAGATGACCGGTTATATGACCCCATTTGGAACTCCCCTATATGACCAATGAATAGCAGTAATCGTGGCAGACCCAGTCATTTAAATAGCTGTGTGTAATTCTACTTTTATCCTGTAGTGGTCACTGTAGGAAAAATGAGCAGCCATTGGAATTTTCTCCTGGCAAATAGTTGATAACTCAACCCTTTCATTATAACCATTCAGTCTATGGGATGAGCTCTTCACCTTATCCTTATCTTCCTAGGCTTCACTGTGGCTACCAAAGTCCAGCAGGCTATTCTTCAGCGCTATTCCGAAAATGACATGATTCTCGATTTTGACTCTTTCATTTCTTCCCTGATACGTCTGGACACCTTAATGAGTAAGTGTACTTTTACTGCTCATGCTCGATGGAAATCCTCAGGACTTGGTATCGAATTTACATTTCAGGAGCCTATAGATACAAATTGTCTTGCACCTTAGACTCCACCCATCCAGTAGGCCACACCTTAAACGGCTTGTGCCAAGATGCAGGTGGGCATATGACATCACAAATTAGGGTCTACTACTAGGGAAAATACTAGGGTATTTTCAGGGGTCTTGATAGCAGGACCTGGAGCAATTAGCTGATCACCCCGAGCCCTACATTCTCAGAGGTGTTATATGTACCGTGGCACAACTATTTAATGGTTTAAGTTGGCTAAAAATCTGCTTGTCTTGAAGGTGGATGATGAGGATAATTTGGAAATCTTCACCTGTAATTAACCCCTTGCTGATGTGCACCGTATATGAACAATCAGGTGTCGTTGTAAGGAGTGTCTGTCAGCCATCTTTGAGAGTTGACACCAGTCTACATCAGTCATGGTGATAACCCTGATCGCGGCCGTTAGCTCTGTCAATTCTGACATTTTATTTTTCTTAACAGAAATGTTTACTCTTTTGGACAAGAAAAACAGTGGAACGATCACACTCAACTTAACAGAGGTACATCGATGATTTGTTTTCTCAATTAAAACACTAAGGAGGTCATTTCCATAATTCCCAGAACCACAAAGGAGTTTTCTCCCCAAAAACATTTATCAACCATTCACAGAACAGGTGATAAATGTATAATCACTTTGGGTACAACCGCTTCGACATCCCCCGTCACTAGAATGCTTGTCCACTGCCATTCATAGTCTATGAGACTGACGAAGACCGTTGAGTAGAGTACTTGGCTATTACTGTCAGCCCGATTGAGTGGTGGTCAGGCATGTTAATGCGCTGTTTAAACTCTAACTGGCATCTTCATTCGAGTGATTGGTGAAGTCCCATCGGTGGGGTCTCCAGTGATCACAATTTAGCAACTATCATGTAGAGAGATAATGTTATTTGTGGGAAAATTCTTTAAGAGACATTGGGGCAGATTTACTTAGACTGGCATTTTACACACTGGTCTAAGTAAAATGTAAGCTGGTGGCAGTGTTGACAAATGTAAGAAGACGCGTAAGCCTCAATACATTTGTCGAGTCTGATGGCACCTTTGAGTTCCAGACTTTAACTTACTCTAGCTAGTAGCTGGCATCGGTTTCTGCTATAATGTATGCTACATGCAGGCCACACATGGCTATGCCCCCTGATTCTATGCCATGCCCCCTTTAAAAAAAAGTATCAGGATTGGCATAAAAAAATAAAAGTTGCAATTTTGATGCCTGAACCTAAACTGCAACTTTTGTATTCCAGTATAAAGTTTGATAGATATGCCTATTTGGGTTCCCTATACTGTGACTTTATCTTGTACTGATTTTGATTGTTTTATTCTTTTCAGTGGCTGTCCGCTACACTGGCCTAGAAGACGATGTCGCCAACTCCAAAGACTCGTCACAGAGTTGTTCCAGATACTTTAAGTTATTGTATTGATGTTTTTGCTGTGATTGCAGTGCTAGGTACTAAGTGGATGCCAAGCCCTTAGGAGGGCTTTGATGATTTTATAAATGTTTGCATGGATTTATGAATTATCTAAAATGCTGTTGTCACGTTGTTGTTATGGGGTATTGAGTGCAGAATGATGGGAGAAGTAGAAATTTTTTTTAATCTGCACAATTTAACAAAAAAATGGGTGATTTTTGCAGCAAAATCCCAGAAAAATACGGCATGCTGTGATTTTTCAGTCTTGGACTAAGAGTGAATTTACAAGGCTGATTTTCCCATGCTGATTGTTAGATTGACAGACCTGCATGGGAAAAGAAGCCAATGATTTCAATGGGTTAATAGACAGTATTCTCGCAGACCAATAGTCCGAGATCAGAAAATCGTAGCATGCCCTATTTTTCTGTAATTCTGCTGCAAGAATCGCATTATTTTCTATGGGAACATGAAAGAAAATGCATCACACTTGTATGCCATGCCATTTTCATGCAAGTGAGTTTTTCAAGTATTTTACTAGTGGAACAACATGATTTTTTTTCCTTCTGCACGTGAAAAAGGGCGGTATATCTGATGCAAATCATGTGTTTTTTTCCCCAAAAAACGCACACGCAGTAAAATCGCAGGTTGCAGTTTTCCGCTGGCCTACATCGCACTCTAACAAATGTGATATTAAGCATGTAAGACACTTAGTAACTCTACCCCTGTTTATACAATAGAATATAACAAATAAACAGCGTCAATGGTGGCCGAGGCGAGTAGTTTTATTTTCCGTCAATGCGTCCTGTGTGTATTTATGGAGATGTTTATCCTTCTTTGTGTTTCTTTGTCATGTTTTTAAAGGGGTTGTCTTATGTGGAAACCATCTTCTCTATATAAGGTCTTGTCAACAGGTGCATCTCCTGGAACCCCTGGTGATAAAAGCTCCAGGAGTAATGTGGCATTATATGGCATCCATTGGAGTCCTTCAGAGCTACTCTTCAAAGCTGCCTTCTGCTTTGGCCAATAGAGTGGAGGGTCTGAACAAGGAACCCCCTCAATAGACCCTAACTGGGCATATGGACAGGCGTTCTCCTTATGGAACAAACCTTTTTAATTCTGGGAAGCAAACTTCATTTCCATCTACTCTACCATAATGGGGTAATAGGATAATATGTTTAAGCTGATTATGAAAGCTTTGGGGAGGTTTCTCACGTTGTTAAGGACATGACCCCCATGAGGCAACTATGAAATCTTAAAATCTGTAGTCAATAGTCTGGGGTCAACCATTCAGGCCCTTCACCTGTTAGCTAGAGAGGAGAATGGCTAAAAAGAGTGTCACTCACTCTGGAGGACCCGACTTGGCCATGTCTAAAGGGGGATCAGTGGTGCTCTGCACCCTCATGCTGAATTGGAATAGTCAGGCTGATCTGACTGCATCTCAGGAGCCCTATGTTGAAGTCCAGGACCCAACTGGGAAGGGGAGACAGGAGACTAGCGCTCGCTAGAACCAGTGTGGACAGCGCTCTAGTCCTGTACAGCAGTTCCCCTCTCCCGGCCAGTGCCACAGTTGGGGAGGGGGGAAGATGCAGAGCGTTGGATTCCGCCCACATAGCCACATCACTGCCTGCATCACTAGTATGTCACTGCCAAGAAGACTCAGCTCCAATGTAAGAAAGTGTAAAGGGGTAGGTCCCACCTAATCCCCACCCTCTGTGACTTGCCCGGCGCCTATCTTAGCCATAAAAGGGAATAAAGCTGTGTCACTGCATTTGCATTACAAGGACAATTCATTGATGTCAATGAGCACAGTATAATGCTTGACTTTCCCAGCGGTGGCGCTGCAGGGAAACTAAAGTTTTATGAAATCAAGAAGAGAAATATACTAAAATAATCTCACAAAAAAGCGTAACAACAAGCATAAAATATGCATGAGCAAAGAGTCTGTACAGCTGCCCACTCTCCAGGTCAGTACCATGGCAGAGGAGGCACTGTAAGTACCAACATAGGGTGCCACATTCTCCCCTAAAACAACACAACATAAAATGAAAGATTAGATGTTGGAAAAGAGCCTCCATATAAAATTGGCACAGTAGAGGTCTATAGAAGCCTATGAGCACCATATTATGGATCAGTAAGGTGGTGGAAGAGCTCTGCCATGGAAGAGACACGAGAGGTTCTCCTATTACAGTGCTGATACTAAATGCAAGCTCCGCACCCTTGTGAAAAGCCTTGCCCCTTTAAAGCAGGTGGATGGTACGTGATGGCGCGGTGGTGACAGACGGAGGCAGAAGCAGCAATTATTTATTAAAAAATAAACTTTACAGAACAAAAGTAACTTGATGCACAGTTTTGTGCCATAGAAGAGTTAGTGTAGGTCAGGGGCGTAACTATAGAGGATGCAGGGGATGCGGTTGCACCCGGGGCCCAGGAGCCTTGGGGGGCCCATAAGGCCTCTCTTCTCTATAGAGGAAGCCCAGTACTATGAATAAAGCATTATAGTTGGGGGCCCTGTTACAGGTTTTGCATTGGGGCCCAGGAGTTTAAAGTTACGCCTCTGGTGTAGGTGAAAATTGCGTTACATCACATGGCATAATATTGCGACTCAAACTCAGGTACATCTACTTTACAACATATTCTCCAGAACTGGGCCGCAACAAGTCACTTGACAAACCACGGACACTTGCTTCACATGTCTGACACCATCCTCACTATCTGTAGCCTAAAACTTCAGCACCCTATTGTTGGCGCTTCTTTACGCAGAAGGTGCCAGACATTGTAAACTCCGTGTTACAAATTTACCTAGGTCTATCCCCGATACATCACACTTCATCTTGCTACATCAGGTGCTTGCTGCACCCTCAGATCTGTCACACAGTGGTATAACATCACATTTGGGGTATATTCATATGAGCCAGTTGCAAGACGCACAAACCTTGCTCTGAAATAAACCTCATTGTTTTAATTGGGCCTGTTTACATGCGCAATTTAGAAAGCAGAGGGGGTCATAAATGGTACATACTCTGATTGGGTCACGGTTACTAGTGGGGTACCACAGGGGGCAGTATTGGAAGGGTCATTAGTAGGGCACCATGGGGGCAGTATTGGAGGGGTCACTGTTACTAGTGGGGTACTGTAGTGGCCCGAAATACCTATTTCTAGCCCCTCCATAATTGTCATACATGTCATGTCTTCTGTGTAGATGCACTGTACAAACTGTCTAGTCTCTTGTTATGTGTATTGCACAGCTGCAGCAAATGAAGAGTTAATGTCTGCGTGTGGCTGGTATATGTCTGCAAAAGTATCAATTTCTCTCCTGTCACGTGGTGTGCTAGACATTATAAATGTGAGTGATTTGGGTGTGGTAGTGGGTCAGCAATCAGCAGCAGAGAGTCCATCACAGGAGTCTTCCAGAATCTTCAACCGTTAGGAGAGGAGTGGAGTGCTGGCCACATGGGGGTACCTTCAACCCTCAAGTTGTAAAGAGTGATGGAAGAGAAAGAGAGGTTACCTGAGGTCCCTAAATCCAAGAACCATTAGAGAGAGAAAAAGAGAGAGAGAGTGAAGTGAAGCGTACGCCGTGCAGAGATTCAAGTTCTTAACAAGTGAGTGTCTGTGGAGCGTCGCTACCCCCATCCTCCTCTGGAAAGTAACCCTTCCAGGAGCAGTACCTGACAGATAACTTGCATTGCAGGACCAATATCATCCTGAGTTATCTCCCTGACCAAGTTTCCTGTCCTTCCTGCACTGCTGTGTTTTTATGCTGTGTACTACTAAAGCTACAAGTAAAGTTTTGCCAGCCCTAACTGTTCCCAGGGACTGAGGTACTACAACGTTAACTGTGTGTGGATTTCCTTTATTCTTGTGAGTCGCGAACGGTGGTGTCACGTGACAATCCCAAAATTCACTACACGTTTATAGGCCATCCCTGTTCCAGTGGTGTCCAGTGGAGGCCTAGTGGTATTTGGGCCGAAGACGCGTGCGTCTTTTTGAGGAGGGGACTGGTAAGTGCCACCATGACAAGTGACCACTCTACCCTCCCAGCTCCTCAGCGTGGGCCTCATGTCCTGAGTGGTCCTTTGGGACACCACAGCAACCTACTTCCTTTTGGTGTCACGAACAGAATGAACTCCTCTGTGCTGCCTCTATTTGCCTGTGTTACCGCAGAGGTACTCAAGAAAGAAAAACAAAAAAAATTGTGGTGAAGTCTGGAGAAAAAGAGACTTTCGAGGCAAATTTTCCCGTCATTTCTGTTCGAGATGACGCCCAGCCGCCACACCTTCTTCTCTATCTCTCCAAGAAGTTCCCGCCAAAACCCTGCCACCAGAAAATTCACACCAGGAAGTCCCTACTATGGCTGTTCTCAAAGTACGGGGGAGAACCACCCCTACTTAGACGGTCTCGCGCTAATCGCAAGCCCCCCCCCTAGGGGTGGAGTCACCAGCAGCCAAAGAATCTCTGGACTTGTCTCAGCAGAATACTTCCTGTTGGTCGGCCGTCAAAATGTTTCATATAGCCACTGCAACCTGTGTTCTACTTGTGGGCACCCTGGACAGTAGTGTTAGATATTTACAAAATTCTGCATATTATTTTCCTCTACCTTGGTTTCATTATGAATCATTGAAAATACAATTTTCAGTCCTGAAGTTGAGGTAGGTACTGCCAACAGGCAGGTATGCAGTATGTCCTCACTGCTCTTAAGATTTACCATACACATATTAGTAATATTTAATACACTCCAGGCCAAGTATTCCCACATATTGGCATGCCCTTATGCCCATTGCATCCATTCCCTTCTATGCCTTAGCTGCTCTGGTCCCCTAGCTGGTGGGAAACCATAGAGGAAGAATTCAAAGACCATGACAGTTATACCGCAGGCCGTGAGGGATACAGGCCTCATTGCCCCAGGGGTTTAGTTGTCTTTTTGTAGTGTGAGGCGTGGATCCAATTTTGTTTTCCCTCCAATTTGACTAAAATGCTGGTAGTCAACAGAACCAGGTAGGGACCATCAAATCTGGGTTCCAGCATTCTCCTCACATGTCTCCGGATGACAACCCAATCTCCAGGCTGCAGGTCATGTGTATTTTCAAAAGAATTAAGATCTGGGATAGAAGAGAACACTTCATCGTGTGTTACTTTCAGACGTTTACTGTACATAGTCAGTTTCCCAAACTGTGCCCGCAGTGGTTGAGGAAAGTACAGGCCCAGTCTTAGAACACTGCCAAACAAAATTTCATAGGGAGACAATCCTATCTTTCTATTAGGTATGTACCTAATTGAGAAAAGGGCTAATGGAAGGCACTCAGTCCAAGGTTTGCCTGTTCCCTCCATTGGCTTTTGTATTTTTAATTTCAGAGTACCGGTGATCCTTTCTACTTTCCCACTACTCTGTGGATGGTAGGGTGTGTAAAAGGCCTGGGATACACCCAGCGCAGACATGATGTGTTGCATTATTTCACCTGTGGAGTGTGTACCTCTGTCTGACTCAATCACTTCCGGTACCCCGTATCTGCAGATTACCTCATTCATGAGCTTCTTTGCGGTTACCTGCTCGTTTACCTTGGTAACAGGGTGGGCCTCTAACCTGAAAAGACATCAACAACAACAAGCACATATTCATACTTCCCAACAGGTGGGAGCTAAATGTAGTCAATTTGCAATCTGTAAAATGGGTAGAGTGGTCTAGGCAAGTGTTTTTGTGGCTTCCTTACCTTCTGTACCAGGTTGCCTATTGCATAGATCATGCAAAACTGGACAAATGATGCAGCAGCTACAGAGAACCCAGGAGCCACCCATCCTCATTCAAGCGTCGACATCATTGCTGCTTTTGATGCTGTCTTTCCGTGCATCAGCTGGGCCATCATGAGTTACAGGGACCGTAGTAGGCAAGTTCTGTGGACTGTTCACCATACACCATCCTGTCCTGCTGCTCTCATATTTAGTCCATTTTACCTTTTCTTCCTTGCTGGCTTGTAACTGTAAAGTCCTTAGCATATCAATGTCCAAATTTTTATCAATGTCCAAGTTTTTGTCAATGTCCAAATTTTCGTCTCTGACTTGAGCTGTCAGTATCTTCTTTTCTTCTTTCTTCCACAGCTTGAGGGCCGCTGCCTTTGCTGTGCTTTCTGCGAGGGCATTGCCTCTTGCTTCTCCAGTGTAGGCTTTGCTGTGAGCTTTCTCCTTGAGGACCGCCACTTTGTTAGGTAGAAGTAGGGCCTCCATGAGAGTCTGCACCGCTGCACCATTCTTAATTGGCTGTCCTGCTGAGGTAAGAAACTGTCTGGCCTTCCATATTGGGCCATAATCATGAGCTATGCCAAATGCATACCGGGAATCAGTGTAAATGTTTGCCGTCTTATCTTTCGACACTCTACATACCTCAGTGAGGGCCTTCAGTTCTGCTTCATGTGCTGAGACATGCGGAGGCAGAGCTTCTGCTTTTAGGACATCTTGTTGTGGGACCACTGCATACCCGGTGTGGAGTTGTCAATCCTCACCCTGGTACCATCTACAAAAAGCTCAAAATATGCATTGTTAACAGGGGTTCCAGTAACTGTTTTTTAAAACCTGAATTTCCTTGCTGCATCAATGCTAGACAATCATGCTGATATTCTATTACAAATAGATCAGAATCTTGTTGCAAAAAATTTTAAAATAGCTGATCTGCAATACCTAGATCACCTACACCTATGCCTCCCTCTCCCAATTTGAACTGGAATACTGAATTGGAAGAAGAGTAGCTGGGTTCAAGGTAGTACAACGCTGAAAAGAGATGCTACAAGGCATGAGAAGGGCACATTGTAGCCGGATCTGACAAGCCAGAGATAAGTGCTTGGGTTGCACTTGCGTGAGTATGAGGGGTGAGGACTACTAGGGGGTAGTCCAGAGCCGTAACCTTTTTTTCCCTTGCGGGGGTCATGGACCATGTGATTGGTGTCCGGCTGACCTAGGGTGTGTGTGTCCTGGTTTCAGATATACCATCATAGGGGTACATCCAATTTCCCTATGCCGGTCTTGTAGGTGGACCACCATTTGTCAGGACCCGTGGAAAGCTAAGTTTCTGCAACAGCTGTCAGGAGAAACACATGAGCCCGATCCACCAAGAGAGCAGTTAGTTTGCAAAATTCTTCTGAACTGGCACCTGAGGTCTCAACCCATACCAGTCCATCCAATGAGAATTTGATGGATGCAGATAAGGCTTGTAAGATGTCAGTGCCAATAACAGAGACACGAGTTACAACAGGGCAGAATAATCCACAAACATCTATCCACATTTGAAATGTGATATCCTTTAGGCAAATTCGTTATTAATCTGATCCTGCCTGCAATGTCTCATCAAATTTTAGAAAAAAAGGAAACTTTTCCTTACTGCCCAAGATTCTTAACCCCCCTCCTTTGTGAACAAGAGAGGAATGACCCATTATGTACTATTACATCATCTAGCTCCACCCCTTTGATTCTCGCTGTTCACATGCTGTTACCATGCGGCGATGCTGGTGGCGCACGGCGCTGTACGCGCGCACACCTGTGAGTGCAGCTGCCTTGCACAAGCTCCCTTTTAGTATGTTCTGTTGGGAGTTGGCTGCCTCCCTCTCTCCGCCCCTAGGCGGAGGCTTTTGTTTAAAGGTCGGGCAGAGACTGGCATTCACTGCCAGTTATTGGTTTCCCTCAGTGTGTTAGCTAGTCTGCCTCGGTTGGTCTCCTGCTTCTGTTATCTTGTCTGCTTTAACTTGCTATTATCTGCCAGGGCCCTGGGCTGGCATATCAAGGGTAGTATACTGCAACATAATAAATGGCCCTTAAAATTGGTCTCCAATGGAGGCCATGAGTACCCTTGCAAGTCAGTTGCAGGATTTAGTGGTTGTGATCCAAGACCTATCCGGTCGTATGGTGGCCCAGGAGCAGCGGGAGTATGTGCATGTTTCAACCACCCCTTCTATTCCTGAGCCAAAGTGACCGCATCCTGAGGCATTTTCAGGGGAGAGGAGCAAGTTTTTTGTTTTTCAGCAGGCATGTTGATTGTTTTTTCGGATGCAGCCCCGTTCCTCCGGCTCAGAATCCCACAAAGTGAGATTGATTATGTCCTAATTTGGGGTCCCCCCCAGACATGCTGGGGTCCCCCCCACTTCTGCAATGCCAACTTCTGGTGCCGAGCCTATGGAAGTGGATCACCTAAGTCCCGAGGAACAGCGACGATTCCGGATGACTCATCGCCTCTGCCTCTATTGTGGGAAAGCTGGACATCATGTAGCAACCTGTCCTCAGAAGCGTCTACAACAGCAGTCTGAACCGGCGGAAAACTTCAGATCATAGGCGATTTTTGGGAGGATCGCCTAGGATCACAGGTACTCCCTAAGTTGTTGGTGCCTTGCCAGATTGGCTTCCAGAATTTCACTCGGTCCGGTCAAGCTTTTATTGATTCGGCGTCTGCCGCCAATTTGATTAGTTTAAGTTTTGTCAGACCTCTGATGACTGAATTCTCAGTGTTTTAGATTCCCATACGCTTCACTAGTATTGATTCTACCCCTCTGTCTGCAGGTGTTGTACAATGGAGGACTCCCATGTTACAGTTAACTGTGGGTGTTCTCCATATATCCATGCATTCAGCAGACATCATACTTATTCTATAGATCGCGGCAGAGAAGGGGTTAACAGCAGGGGCGCATCTGCCAGATAGCGCGAGATCTGTCTCGCTATCCCTATGACGTAAGGGTACGTCATTTTGCGGGAAGTACCCTGCTCCCATGACGTACCCTTACGTCATGGGAAGGGAAGGGGTTAAATGGCTAAATAGTTAGTCACTATACTTTGACTTTTCACATATTTTACAAGCTAAACAAAACCAGAAACAAAAACCCACCATCGTGGAAATTGGTGACCACCCAGACAGCTTGCTTATGAACTTGATTTGCCAGCTACATGGAGGGTTCATAGGGTTTTTCGTAAGTCCTTACTGAAACCTTTTGTTCCTTCGGTGAGGAAGCATATTTAGTCTGTTTAGTTTTTAACTTTCCTATTCTTCTAGCCTCCACCCTTCTTCCCTCCGCCTCTACTACTTCCCTTATACCTATAAGAGGCTCCCCAGGGGTTCCTACACTTATTGTTTTTCCCCTTTTATTATGGCTTCCTCGGTTTTATACAGCAATCACAGACTTTGGCAAAACAGGATCCCAGTATCTGGCTTCCTGTTGCTATGGCAACCAGCCGGGCTCTCTGTGATTATATCGTGAGAGCCCGGCAACTTCACAGAGGGAGCGCACTCCCTCTGCGAACCCTTCCCATGCCGCGATCTACGTAGATCGCGGCAGAGAAGGGGCTAACAGCGGGGGCGCATCTGCCAGATAGCGCGAGATCTGTCTCGCTATCCCTATGACGTAAGGGTACGTCATTTTGCGGGAAGTACCCTGCTCCCATGACATACCCTTAAGTCATAGGGAGGGAAGGGGTTAAAGGGCAAAATGGTTAGTCTCTATACTTTGACTTTTCACATACTTTACAGGCTAAACAAAACCAGAAACAAAAACCCACCATCATGCAAATTGGTGACCACCCAGACAGCATACTCAGCCCATAGGTTCTTATAAACTCGAGATATTACAAGGAAACATGCACACCCAAAAAGTTCAGCCAGGAAACACAGATAAGATTTGCAAGATAATGTCTTACTGTAAAGCGCTGTTTTCAGTCTGTGGTTCCAGGTTGCTCTGCTCCATGATCCGAGAATTGGGGTACAATGGTTGTCCTTTTGTCATCTTGATCCCCACAGTTGGGCGTCAAGTTTGTTAGGGAAATTCAACGGTTTCCTTATATGCTGCCGAACTCCAAATTAAAGTGATATGACTTGACTGGTCAAGAGCAATGCGCACACACAGAGATGGTGTTATCTGTGTAGCATTCTGGTTTATTGTGTCATGTGTTCAATCCTTATAGGATTTTAAAAGCGAGTGGCTTTATGCCAAATACAATTAAAATTAATATGCACATATAGTGATTTAATACATATTAGCTTCTTATCAATGTGTCCTCCTCTCTGCAGGTGTTAATCTTAAGGTACATTCCTGTAAGCTCGTTAATAAGTTTTGGCAAGAAATATCTAAGTTGAAAGCCATACAAATATATATATATATATATATATATATATATATATATATGTGTGTGTGTGTGTGTGTGTGTGTGTGTAGCTAAGTATTATAACAGACAAGCAAAAGACACATCATGGACCCTTTAGGCCACCTTTTAGGCCTGCAGCCTTCACAGCAGCATATATGGTGCAGTGTAAAATCACTGATTCTTTATTGGCTCCATGCAGAGAAATGACAATGTTTCAACTAGAGATGAGCGAGCGTACTCGGCCACGCCCCTTTTTCGCTCGAGTACCGCGATTTTCGAGTACTTCCGTACTCGGGCGAAAAGATTCGGGGGGCGCCGTGGGTGAGTGGGGAGTTGCAGCGGGGAGTGGGGGGGAGAGGGAGGGCTCCTCCCTGTTCCCCGCTGCTACCCTCCGCGCCGCCACACCTCCCCCCGCCCCCCGAATCTTTTCACCCGAGTACTGAAGTACTCGAAAATCGCGGTGCTCGATCGAGTAATTACTCGAAATGAGTATGTTCGCTCATCTCTAGTTTCAACCCAATTGGGTCTTTGTCAAGTCATGGCTGTACAAAAAGCTGTCAGCCATGAGGGAAGAAAAGATGGAACTTTTCCTCAAAACCTGGCAACCATGGACTTCTTTCCTGGAAATACCTGGTCTACATCGATTACTTAGCACCTGAGAAAGTTAGATTGGACTCGAGGATTGAAAGTTGAAGTTCCCATAGGCACAACATATAACGGAAGCAAAGCCGTCGGGAAGAAGAGATAA
Organism: Eleutherodactylus coqui; assembly: GCF_035609145.1. NCBI lineage: Eukaryota > Metazoa > Chordata > Amphibia > Anura > Eleutherodactylidae > Eleutherodactylus > Eleutherodactylus coqui. Next base: position 16,317,705 of record NC_089839.1, on the reverse strand, counting down.
GGGGAAGAAATAATAAAAATAGTAAATATAACGTATCTAATATTTTCTGGGAGAGGGAAAGGAAGAAAAGATAAAACTGCCAGGATAACACAGTATTATATGTCATTATGTGTGGACATCAAATGTTTTGTCATTTTTGTAACATTTTTAAGGTACCCCCGCTGTGGGGGAATTTTTAAGATTTTCAGTATACTAAAAGACGAATCGCCCAATAAAATATTTTGAAACAAAATTACGAGGAAAACTAACATTAGCAAGTGAGGGGCAAGTCTGATGTAAGCGTTGTCTTTCAAAAAGAGGCCGTTCTGGTAGCTAAAAAAAACATGTAAAAAATACATAAGTAAACAAATGAGAAATCACTAGGACTTATATAAGTTCTCTGTGACACTGCACTTCTGTGTTTCTGTTACCAGATTTTTGGGAAGATATGCATTGCATATTTTACTTATACTGCCACCTAGTGGAGCAAAAGCAGCGATTACCATTAAGGCTATATTAAAATATAGATATCTAGATAGATATGAGATAGATAGATATGATACAGATAGATAGATAGATAGATAGATATGAGACATATATGAGATAGAGAGATTAGCTATGAGATAAGTAGATAGATATGAGAGAGAGAGAGAGAGAGAGAGAGAGATAGCTTTTTCTGTGAGAACTTATGACCTTTCCTATATCATCTGTAAATTCTTTGAATAAACTTACTTCACTCTGGCAATCTCATCCTGCATGTGGTTGTCCATTTGTGTCGTCTATGGGTACCCATATCTAAAGACTAATTTGGAAGCAGGCAGCATCCGCTCAACGGTCAGAGTTTGACCCCCCACATTACTTGGCGCCCAACGTGGGGCAGAATTTAACTCCTTACCTGCAGCCGATATCTGACAACCCTGCCTGCCGACCATCCGGACTAGGGGACACAGGACCTCAGATCTACAAAACACCGGTGTAAGGTAAGCCATTTGACTTACCACTCAAAGATCTGAGCCCCCCTGTCTTCAAAAGCCACGTGTCGACAGAAAGGTTTGTTGCTGTATGTTTATAGGATATTTCTGCCTGTGTTATTTACGGTGTTCTTGATAACCGTGCTAGACGGAAGAACCCACATGTGTATATTGCCATGCTGTCTGCTGGAAGCATTGAACTGATAACTTTCTGTTGTACTTTGACTGCCGCACTCATTTTCCTAGCTGTCATTTGTTATAAGATTACAAAGGCCGCGTATAGAGGTGAGACGTGGTCTCCTCTCTCTCCATAAAAAGGTCTACTAATAAAGATACATTCGTGTCCTGCCAGCCGTGGCTTGGCAGAAGGGACTGTCCTGATCTACCCGAAGGACTGAGGTAGAAACAGCGGACATCAAGTCCATAGTAAACATTCGTGTCCTGCCAGCCGTGGCTTGGCAGAAGGGACTTAAAAGGTCATCGCGACCCGCCAGATTTACCGGTGAATCAAAAATGGCAAGTCCAATTATTAGTATGGGGTCCAGACAGTCTACGACTTTCTTGGCCCCTATTGAGATAATCAGGGAGAGAGAGGGGGAGGACAGTTATAAACAAGCCTGTAAAGTTTACAAGCTGATAGAGCTTAAAAGAGCAGGAACTTTCAACTATGAGTTCTGGCGGCAGTACAGAACAAAACACACGAAAGCTATCAAAGACGCCGGTCTAGATAAAGGAGTAGAGGCCATAATCAAATATAGTAGAAATGTTTAAGGCAAGGAGTATGCCTATATGGAAAAGCAAGTTAGAGAAATAACAAAGGACAGACAAAGCAAGTTAGAATTTTGTGGATCTGAGACCCACAAAGTCTCAAAAAGATTCAGAGATAAGCAAAAGTTGGGGAAAGTATGTTAGAATAGATGGATTAAGAAACGCGTAGATACGGTAATTATCAGAGAAAGAGAATTCTTTTATAGTTTGTGTTCCTTTGGGACATAAAGCAAGTTCATGTAGAATCTGTGAATAATTATGTGTCAAATAACCAATATTGTCTGTGTGTCTTCATGTTATGTCATCTAATTTTTGTTATACGTTTAGTCTTTTGTCCTTTCTTTTATGTGTTTAACTATTCCTCTGCTGTCTGGGTTTGATAGTCTGTGCAGAGAAATATTAGGTTTTTCTTGTTGCTTGGAGCCTGGATATTTCTGGCTGTTTGCCAAAAATATAAGATTGTTCTGTTTCAGAGAGAGAGATGAAAAATTCAAAGTCAGAGAAGAAAGACAGACGTTGAATGTATTGTGTGAATTGTATGGTTTTGAAAATGGAAGAGTACAAGAGAGACAGAGGAATGTGTGCTTCTTGTGAAAGCCGCAGCTGCAAGTCGCCCCCACCCCTTGTCTCCAAAAGGGGGGGGGGTATATTAAGAGTTTACAGAGAAGGAATGCGTGCCGCTCAAGGCCAAAAAGATTAGAGCGGAGAACACTGGACGAGTAACTCTGCTTGCTTGAATAGAATGAAACCCGTAATGAATCCAGTGAATCTTACTGTTTTTGCTGTTCTTTGTGTAAATGTCAGTTCTGTCACTGGTCGGACGTGTGCATAATTGCTAAATGTGTGTTCCTTTCATTAGTTTTGCAAAGTGGTTGTTGTGGAATCTGGCGGTGATTGAATGCATTTGTTTGCAAGATGAGGACAGTTGAATCATACGCGTTACGTCCTGTGTGAACTCTTACTAATATTTGAATGAGACTTGACTGCATGAACGGATGAGAGTTAATGTGTGATGTAGGTGCTGTGTGCTGATAATTTGGAAGCCTGCCAACAAGTCATAATTATACTGTTTCTGAGAATGCTCTATAGAAGAAATGTGCAGGCGGCCATACCTGTACTTACACCTGCTGCCAAACTCCGCACCTTTCTGGGCCTTGTTTTCATACTGCCCCCATTGGTCCACTCTGTTTCCGCTCTTGTACAACTACTCTATGACTGTCTTTCAATCATTCTCTCTCTCTCTCTCCACTGAAGCTCATTTCTCACCCTTTTTTTTCTTTTATACTTCATCCGTTATTCTTTTCTGTACTGAATTTTCTGGCCAGGTGACAGTGTTGACACAAAAGTCCAGGGGACAACCACGGCCACCTGGATGCTACTAAGCTGTATCCAGTGGTTCGAGGAGCTCCCCCATGTGTTTGTGCGGTGGCAGCAGTACAGGCAATGGTTAACAAATCTTCGGAGTTGGTCTTGAACCAACTCCCCCTAGTGGTCCTCACCCCCCCCCCATGACACCCAGAGCATATACACGCAAGTGCAACCCAAGCACTTATTTCTGGCCCGTCAAATCCAGCTACAATGTGCTCTTGTCATTCTTCTACCTTGAACTCGGTTACCCTTCCAATTAAGTACCCTAGTTCAAAAGGGCAAATCAAAGAACAAATAGGTTAGCGCTCCTGAACGATAAACACCGCTGGTGCTGGTATTTCCGTGTGTTAAAAATAGGAAACACACACTTACCCGGTGTATGGCAGAGACCTATGCACGGATCTCTGCCACCACCCAATATCCAGGAAAGCCTGTAAACGGTTGCTGCTGGTAAATCCCTCAAAATCCCTCAGGGCTAGACTGCAGGAGAGCTTCTGCGGATCCTCCGTCTCCCTGGCCAGGGAGCCGCTGAAGTGTAATCTTGGTATTTGCAAAATAGGATACCGCGCTCCTAGGGATATACACACCCCAAACAGCTGTATATTTACTTCACCTTGTTTATTAATCCGTACTACGCGTTTCGTCCTATGGACTTCCTCAGGTACATAATCTAACATATAAAAAACACTCCTATATATACACATGTAATGGTTATTACCTTAGTTGATCAGCTGGGCTCGGGAGTCCCGTTCCCCTCCGGCGTCCGGCGGCGTCCCGCCCTGCATCCCGCATTAGGGGCGGCGCCCAAGGAGCGACGTCTAGGTCATGTGTGCCTGCGTCACTAGTACCTCCCCGCATTAGGGGCGGCGCCCAAGGAGCGACGTCTAGGTCATGTGTGCCTGCGTCACTAGTGATGCAGGATGCAGGGCGGGACGCCGCCGGACGCCGGAGGGGAACGGGACTCCCGAGCCCAGCTGATCAACTAAGGTAATAACCATTACATGTGTATATATAGGAGTGTTTTTTATATGTTAGATTATGTACCTGAGGAAGTCCATAGGACGAAACGCGTAGTACGGATTAATAAACAAGGTGAAGTAAATATACAGCTGTTTGGGGTGTGTATATCCCTAGGAGCGCGGTATCCTATTTTGCAAATACCAAGATTACTAGTTCAAAAGGGGGGAGAGAAGATATAGGTGATCTAGGTATTGCAGGTCAGCTATTTTTTAATTTTTAAATTTTTTTTTCTTTCTTTTTCTTTTTACAACAAGGTTATGATCTATTTGAAATAGAATACCAGCCTGATTGTCTAGCGGTAATCGGTACAAGGGGCTTCAGAAGTGCCAATTCAGCTGGCAGAAACTGAACCGCTTGAGGTAATATTTAAAGGGTCACGATACCTCACTCGCTTCCTTATGCTGGAAGGTCCTGAAAGCATATTGAGAATTGACGTGATGGGACCCTTGGGAGGTTGTATCAAACTTCACCTGTCCGGTGAGGCTTGTATACACCCCGGGTCTGAAAGTCACCCGACCTTATGTCGGATGGCAGCAGACCAAGCGACACCTCTACCCGTCCTCACTCTTACGTACGCAGAGGAACAAGCTCTTAGCCCCCTTGGTCCGTCAGTACCCCCTGGCACATGTCCAGGAAGATGCAATTGCAGACACTGTCTCTTCTTTATGTTAATTTAAAGCCCTTAAGAAATGTGTCTTCCCAGCCAATACCCCTTTTTGTTCCCCATTAACAGAAAGAGTTTAAAGGGCCAGCCAGACTGTCAGTATTTGTTTGCATTTATTTTCAGAGGAAAGCAGTACTGTTGGACAGTGCTGCCATAAGGGGCACAGAATAGCCCAAAACCAGTTCACCAGATGCATGAAGCTGATATTAGATGCCTGGCCAATTCCCGAGGGCACCACCCTCTTGTAATATGTTGATGATTTACTTTTTTTTATGTACTCCTGACCCAAATAGTTACCTCAATGTATCACTAAGCCTTTTGTGTTTCCTCCATCAAGAATAGAAAAGCTGTAAGTTTACTAATGGAAGGCATCATGTTGCCAGAACAGGTGGCCATAATAAATGTTAACTGAAAGCCCTTGTTAATAATGTATATTCTGAGTTGTTTTTGTAGATGGTACCAGGGTAATTGACGACTCCACGCTGGATATGCAGTGGTCACGCAACAAGATGTCCTAAAAGCAGAATGCCTCCGCATGTCCCAGGACAGGAAGCGGAGTTACAGGCCCTCACTGAAGCGTGTGGAGTGGTAGAAGGTAAGACGGCAAACATTTACACTGACTCCCGGTATGCATTTGGCATAGCTCATGACTACGGCCTAACATGGAAGGCCAGACAGCTTGTTAAGAATGGTGCAGCGGTGACAAAGTGGAAAGCTCACACCAATTCCTACAGCAGAGAAACAAGAGGCAACGCCATCACAGATCACACAGCAAAGGCAGCGGCTCTTAAGCCGTGGAAGAAAAGAAGAAAAGAAGAATTTAACAATAACTTTGGACTTTGATATAAACCTTGGACTTTGATTACTTTGATATGAACTTGGACTTTGATATGCTAAAGACTTTACAGTTACAAGCCAGCAATGAAGAAAAAGACAAATGGACTAAATAGGGGAGCAGCAGAAATGGGACGGTGAATGGCGAACAGTCAACAGAACTTGCCCACCACGGTCCCTGTGCCCCATGATGGCCCAGCGAATGCACGGAAAGACACACCTACCGGGGGTCCAGAAGTCCGCCTTGAGGTCGTGTCCTCTGGTCTGCTTCGTCGCCTCCGGTGCCGTCCGGCATGACGTGCCCACAAGGGTCTTTCTGACTTTATTCCTGACAATGTTGCCTCCTGTGGCTAGAAATGCACTGACGCCGAAATCTGCGATCTGCACGGAACCGTCTTCACCCAGGAGGATGTTTCCAGCCTTAACATCCCTGAGGATCTGGCCGTTCTTATGCAGGTACTCCAGGCCTTCTAGCACCTCCTTCAGCATGGTGGCGATGCTTGCCTCATCCAGCACCCCGTTCAAAGCAGCAATGATGTCGACGCTTGAACAAGGACGGGTGGCTCCTGGGTTTCCTGTAGTTGCTGCATCATCACTTGTCCAATTTTGCATGACCTTTGCCGTAAGCAACAGGGCAGAAGTAAATTTGCCACATAACACTTGCCTAGACCACTCTACCCATTTCAGGGATTGCAATTTGACTACACTCAGCTCCCACTTGTTGGGAAGTATGAATACGTGCTTGTTGTTGTTGATGTCTTTCCAGGTCGGAGATCTACCCTGTTACCAAAGTAAATAAGCAGGTAATCGTACAGGAGCTGATGAATGAGGTAATCCGCAGATACGAGGTACCGGAAGTGATTGACTCAAAGGTACACACTTCACACCTGCAGAGTTTAGACAAAGTTAACAGACTAAATGGTACGCTTAAGTTAAAAGAAGTGTTGTTTGGCTTTATGCCAAGATTGGGGCTGTATCATCCACAGGCCCTGCAGCAGGGCTATGACATAGTAGCCGGATATGTAAAGCACCTGTGTGACCAACTAATGGTAACCCAGAATCTAGTCTTTTTCTCCCATTCCAGGCCCAGACAACCTAGAGGGATCTTATTCCCTACTACCTGGAGATTGGGTGGTCGTAAAGAGACGTGTCCGGAAATCCCTAGGGCCCAGAGTCAAAGGGCCCTGTCAAGTCCTGCTGACCACACCTACTTTAGTAAAGTTGAAAGAACTGTTGCTTGTCTTAAGACTAATGGGACTTTTCACGCCCTACCTTTGTCCCCCCCCCCCATGAAAGGAAAATGAAGGACATTTTGTTTATTGATGGACTTTTGGACTCTTCACTCCATGCTTCGCCCTTGTGAGAGGGTGCAAAGGGACAATGCCCAAAACCACCTTGTTAGGCACCACCAAGTACTGTTGGACTTGTACACACACCTAGTGCCACTGGTTTTCCTTTCTTGGCTGTTCCTGTTCCGTCAAAAGAACTGTTTGCATGGACAAATGAAAACTCAGAAACCAGAGAGAGCTGGTGGGGTAACACATTTAGTTCTTTGAACCCTGCCAATTGGTTTTCTGGTTTAGGAGGTTGGTTTATGGGGATCCTACAAAGTATATTACAAGTTGTGATGATTTTATTATGCATTTATAGAGCAATTAAGGTTATAATTTCATGTATTTCTAAATGTACTGAAAAAGCTTTCTTTTCGCCGATATGAATCACGTGTTTATGGACTAGGAGTCATACTTGTCTTGACTCCATGTCCAAAACGGGGGAATGTGAGGGGTTAATTCACGTTTATGCCTTTTAAATTGATAAGTGTATTTCACAGAATACTTATGCGTTTATAATTTGCGTCTTCTTCTGCTAAAGGTCTAAGCTTATACGTGTAAGGGCCGACGCTTAATAATAGACTACAGCGACTCCATTTTGTATCTCTTTGCTTGTATTGCTTCAATCATGTATCTGTATTAATTTCACCTCTCATACCTAGAAAATGTTAGACCCAATTATAATAATGACTTCGAATCCTTATCAGCTTCCCCTCTTTCTCATGCATTCTTTCCCTTGAGAGAGTTCACTCCTTTCTAGCAGAAGCGTCAAGGAATGTTTTGTTTTTATTACAGGTGTCACCTGACATTGATACATTGTTCATGTAGGAGACTCCTTTGAAAGATGTGTAATGCTAATTAAAAATCTGCAGATGTTATGCATGCCTGTGGCATGCGCAGTAATCAAATCAATACGTCAGCAAACCTTTCCTATATCATCTGTAAATTCTTTGAATAAACTTACTTCACTCTGGCAATCTCATCCTGCATGTGGTTGTCCATTTGTGTCGTCTATGGGTACCCATATCTAAAGACTAATTTGGAAGCAGGCAGCATCCGCTCAACGGTCAGAGTTTGACCCCCCACATCTCCATGAGCAGACTACAAGGGGGAGGAGTGGTTATAGTGATGGACTGCTAATCTATTGTGCTCTGCACACATGGGTTTGAATCCCATCCTCGTTGCAAGTTGTTTTTTTTTCCTTGTGAAAGATTCATTTTGCAGTGTACTGACCAAAACGGAAGAATTCCTTGATTGATTAATATCTGATAATGAGACTGGAAACTTTAAAGCCATAGAATACCCCGTTTTCCTGAAAATAAGACATACCCTGAAAATAAGACATACAATGATTTTCCAGAATTTTTGAGGATGCAAAATGATTTTTCAGGCTTTTTGAGGATGCTTGAAATATAAGCCCTACTTCAAAATTAAGCCCTGCTAACAGTTAATTTAAAAAGTCAATTTAAATAGTCTCCAGGCAGCTATACATGTAAAAAAGTTAAACCTTTTTGAACAAAAATTAATATAAGACACTGTCTTATTTTCGGATAAACACGGTAGATGTAATTGTGTGTATAGTGACATACAGTATAAATGTATGAAATACAGTAGATATAATGCAAAAAGGACAGCATATAAATGTAATCTCCCAGAATAGGTATTATTGTATCTTGACGCCACTGGAAGTAGTGGTGGAGACAAGATACAGGCTGTTTGACAGGGGATTCACGCCCCCTGTTCATGATTGGCTCTCTGACTGTCTCCCCCGTCTTCGGCCTCACAGGTCCTCCCAGCAGCGCTGAAAAAGCTAAGCGCTCTCCATCTGTCTCCAGCGGCGTTGGCCTGAAGAAGCGCTGAAGAAGCTGAGGGGTCTCCGGCAGTCTCTCCCGTCCTCGACCTCCCAGCAGCGTTGAAGAAGCTGAGGGGTCTCCAGCTGTCCCCCCCCCCCCCATCCTGGGCCACGGCGTCGGCCTCCCAGCAGCGGTGAATACACTGAGGGCTCTCCGGCTGTCTTCCTCATCCTCAGGCTCACAGGTGCATTCGGCGGCAGTGAGGTGAGAGACGGGGTCGGGAGTTGTGAGCGTTGCAGTGCCACATGGAATCGCTGGCCATGCAGGAGCGGTGAGCGATGGGGGACCAAGTGTCATGAGCACAGCAGTTTGTGCCTGTGCAGGAGCAGTCAGCGCTGCAGAGAGTCGGGGAGCTACAGTGGTAGCACCAAAGTTGTTTGGCACATGGCAGCGGTGGCCGTGCAGGAGCGGGCAGCGGTGGAGAGCGGCAGGGAGACGCACTTTCAGCAGCCCAGTAGTTTGCCAGCAGTGCCACCGGGAAGTGTATGCTCCCCAGCAAGAGGAATCCAAGGCCAGGCACAATGAAATCCACACGCTGCTGCTAGGACTTGCATGAAGGTAGCTAATCGGAAGCTAGGGGTGTGACAGGGGGATTACTGCAGCCAAACCCTGTCAAACCCCGAGCTTCTGGTGGTGTCAAGATACAATAATACTCCTAGAATATCATCCTGGTCCCCTCCATAAATGTCATACATGTTTGTCCCATGTAGATGCACTGTGCAAGCCTGTCCTGTCATTTCCAATGTGTGTGCTTCACAGCTGCAGTACTTGAGAGGTTAACTCTAATAAAATCAAAATCTGCCAGTAACTGTATCAGTCAGTCATGTCATGTGGTGTGAGTGAAGGTATAAATAGGAGTGCCTGAGAGCGGGAAGAGGTGGTCGTCTTGAATCTGTGTTCAGACCAGTCCATCTTCAGAGAGAGCGCTAACACAGAGCCACATGGAAGCACCTTCAGCTTCCTTGTGGTGAAGATGGAGGAGAAAGAGAGACTTCCCGTAGCGACTGTATTTTGAATGAGAGTGGAGTGAGCCCCAGGTCTAAGAGAGAGCTTTGTAAGTAATCACTTTTCCTGTCAAGACCCAGTGCAGAGGTACTAAATCGCACCCACGCATCTCTAGTGCGGGGTGCAAATCCTAACAGTAAATAATTGCTGCCAGACTGTCTGTGGAGTGACCCCTACCACCTTCCTCCTCTGGAGTGCTCCTAGTCCAGGAGCGGTACCGTACAGATAACGCAGACTGTAGGACCAGTTTCATCCTGTGCATCCTCCCTGACCTCTGATCTTTCTTTTCTTACCTGCACTGCAAAGAATTGTACCTGAACTGTTGTGAATAATTGTTTACCAAAGTTATTCCAGATAGAGCCGCAGGCAAAAAGTATCATCTGCATAACGTTATTGGAGTACTGAGGATCAGCTATATGGAGCCAACCGATGATTAATAAAAAGTGGTTTTTGTCTGAGTTTATGTGAGGCAGGAGGATGCGAACCCATCTTGCCACAACCCGATTCGGCTTAGGGCTATCTGTGGAGGCAGAAATAGAGGAACCCTCCAGCGGGATACAGTATTTTCTGCGTGGTCTCCAAGCCATTACTCACACAGATAGCGCCAGTGGTGTGGCTGCCGACACTGCACAGGGCCAAAGCGCGGGATCTGATGGAGTAAACTGGAGCGTAGACGGTTGACAGACGCAGATGCAGAGAAAAAGTCCAGGCAGATGGTCGGGGCAGCAATAGCATAGTTAAATAATCAGAACCAAGATCATGAAGCGCAGAAGTCAGAATAGTCAAGGATCAGGCAGAAGTCACATACCAGAATACTCAAATGTCACAATGGCTACAAATGACTAATTGTTTAGGCACCTTCCATGCTTAAAATCGCAGGGAGTGATTGGTGGGGGACCAGATGGGAATGCATGCATTGGCCCTTTAAGTGGTTGGACAGGAATGCGCGTGAGCCCTATAGGCTGAATGCAGGGAAAAGGCAGAAACAACAAGGCATGGAGCCTGCAGGCCGCAAAGAACATTGGCATCCCTGCGCATCTCCAATGACAGGTGAGCCACAGTGAAACCGTGCAGTGACAGTTTAGATAAAAAGGTCTATTTTTTCATCCAGAAATACCACCTGTCCGGTTCATGAGCTGGGTCTGTTATTATAGCATTCCAGTGGAGGTTACTGAGCTGCTCTACCAGACCCCGCTCAATGACAAGTGTAACGCTGTTTTTGAAAAAAAGCATATAGTGTACCCATACCCTCCCCACCAGGTGCGTAACGATAGGGGATGCAGGGGATGCGATTGCTCCCGGGCCCAGGACCCTTAGGGGCCCATAAGGCCCTACTTCTCCATAGAGTAAGCCTAGTACTATGAATAAAGCATTATAGTTGGGGCCCCAATTAGGCCTTAGTCACACGGGCGTTTTTTCAGTATTGTCATAACTATAAAATTCCAAAATATAAAAATATCGCTTTATTTATTAATCATGGTGAATTCTGTAAAAAAAAATAACTGCCTTGTCAGAAATGCAGATTTTTTTTGTTCACCCCATGACTCAATAAAAAGTGATCAAAAAGTTTTACGTACCCCATAATGGTACTAACAAAAGCTATAGCTTGCCTTGCAAACAACAAGTCCTCACACAGTCCCATTGATGGAAAAAATAAAAGGTTATGAGGGGTCAGAATTAAGCAACAATTATCACTTTACTCCTCAAAGTAGTGACTTTAATTCTCACAGTTTGTCATTTTCCTCTAATATTTCTTTTCTAAATGTTGCCTTTTTCCTCTTAACTTTTGATCTTTTAACTTTTTCATGCAATTATGTTGGTATCTCAAAATTGCAAGGGTTTTTTTCACTCAAAATATTGATTTATTTGAAGTTTGATTTAAAAAAAATGTTTAGCTTTTATTGGAGTAATAATTTTTTGCCATAATTATTTTTTCAAAATATTGATTTTTTTCCACAAAATTATAAGAAACAGAAGGAGTGGAATGGAGCAACCTCTGCTATGGCGGGGGGTAGAGGAAGAAATCTACCATGCAAAGACAAGATAAGGTGCTGCTTGTCCATTGACTGCTTATCGTATGAAACAAGGCGTAGCATCTGGAATGAGGGGAAGAAAAAGTCTAGGACTATAGATGATGATGATTAAGAACAGCCAGTATTAACATTTCCAAGGACACAGCCCCTTCTTCAGAAACAGCTCTGATACAAAGTGTGGACTCTGTAATAAGAGAGGTTTCCTGACGCGCTAAAGAGAAGAACCGCGGTTCTTCAGTGTGGCAGGAAACTTCCCTCCTTACAGACTTCGACTTTCTCACAGCCTTTTCTGAAGAAGGGGATGTGTCCACGAAATGCATTAATATTGGCTGTTTTTATGTATCTAATAAAAAAACTGGGTTAATAACTCAACATTCTCTCTGTTTTATAAGTGTTGCGCCTCCAGTCCGCAAGTTTTTAATTCCACAAAATTGGAACCTTTTTTCCTTATGATTATAACTTTATGTCCAACATTTTGAGTTTGATTTTAACTTTCTCACCTTTTTTTTAAATTTATGACTTTCTAAACCTTTTGACTTTTTAACTAGAGATGAGCGAGTATACTCACTAAGGCTAACTACTCGAGCGAGTAGTGCCTTAGCCGAGTATCCTCCCACTCGTCTGTAAAGATTCGGGGGCCGGCGGGGGGCGGCAGGGGAGAGCGAGGAGGAACGGAGGGGAGATCTCTCTCTCCCTCTCTCCCCCCCGCTCACCGCCGCAACTCACCTGTCATCCGCGCCGACAGCCGAATCTTTACAGACGAGCGGGAGGATACTCGGCTAAGGCACTACTCGCTCGAGTAGTTAACCTTAGTGAGTATACTCGCTCATCTCTATTTATAACTAAAACATTTCACCTGTTGACTGTGACTTTTTTGTCTCTGTGGTGCTTCCTAAGTTTATTGAGTGATGATCCTTTATTTATTTTTTGGGTGTATGTTAATTGTTCACATGTTTTTGTGTCCCTTTTTATTAGTATTTACATGTGGACAGTATAAGACCATGGGCCAAAGATTGGAATTTGTGTCCATAGTGACTCAGAATCTCGTGTCTCCTGTAGCCAGAGACATCTCAAGCTAAACATAATCTGCAGTTGTGTAATTCCTGTAGATTACCCATAATACCACCTTCAATCCCAAAGGTTTTTTAGCATCGGGAGGAACAAATAATTTGTATGCACAGTGACGTCCTCTGCCAGGTCATGGTCTACTGAAGGCTCATCCTCAGAGAGGTGACCTAGTCCTTCTGTCCTGGGAAAGTAAAATATTCATATGTCTGGGGCTTCCCAGAAGGATTATGTCATACATCATGAGCTGGGTAGATGAAGTCTATTTGAATTAGGATTTTACAGTTGTAATCCAAATTATTCAGCTCCACAGTAAATTAGGTTTATTTGCCAAACATACAAATGTTCAGCTGTTTGCAAAAAAGCAATAAAAGAACAATGTAAATAGCTGAACACAACAAACAAAACAAGTGATTCCTCTGCATTCAACATAAAATGCCATCTTTAATGACTTCTGCGACTCATGATTATTAAATCCCCTGAACTGAATCCCTCATAAAAGCACAAATTTGCAAATCAGGTGTTGTTTTTAAGGCCCTAGATGCCTCCAGGACAATGATAAATTTAATTTCAGAGGCCGGACGCTCTCCCTTGCCTGCCCTGCTTCTGGCCTTAGACACAGAGAAGGCAGTTGACAGAATCCATTGGGGCTTCACTTTTGCCACTTTCCATAAATTTGGCTTTTACAGTAATATTTTTAAGGCCCTCCAGGCCTTATACAGTACCCCCTCAGGCAGGTGCTAGTGATTGGGATTTTTCCAGATCCTTCCAAATCACTGATAGAACATGGCAAGGATGACCCGTCTCCTCTATTATTCTCCTTAATAATATATCCTCTTGCAGAAATGACCAGGTCAAGCTCCAACACTAATGGAATTGTGGCCGGTTTTAGGCAGCATAAAATAAGCCTTTTCGCAGTTTATGTTCTACTGATTCTTTCAGATCCCCTTCCCTCTTTAAGAGAAGCCTATAACTCTGTTTTAGGTTGGTCTCACGCAACCAGATTTGAATTGCAGATTCCGCAATTGCTATCTGAGTTGACGATCCATAGTAAAACACGGGCAATGAAATGCACATAGTTTTGAATTTTCCTTTACACCTGAATTGCGGAATCTGTTAACGGAGGAAAAATCTCATCATGCTCTATTTCACCATGGATTACACATGGACGGCCTTGATTGATGTCAATGGTTGCATGCGACCCGGGGCGTACAGTCCCAACTAACAAACCTGCGTCATCACTAAGTGGAGTGGGAAATACAAACAAAGAAAAAAAGCCTTGCACTGCACATGATCGTCTGCATGCCTCTGTGGTCATACACAATACAATAGTGCAAGTAAGGCCGGGTTCACAGCCGTAATCCACGCAGGTCTTCTGCATGCGAAATCCGACCCGGTCATGTGAGCCTGGCCTTACTTTAGTCAAATCTCCTATTATAGACTTAATAATTAATAAATCATTAATTTTTGGCATTAATATTATAGAAGAACTTAAAAATCTTTCCAGCTTGAATTTCCCTTCCTTTGGCAACGAGATAATATTCCATGCTTGGGGATTGAGCGCTCCTCTAGCAAATCTCATTTTTATAAATTTCCTGCGTCTATTGTCTAATATTACTCTAGTACTCACAAAAATCCAATGAAGAGTCTCTACTGCTCGTCTGAAGCTTGTGTCTATGTTGCTGTCTGGTAGAAAGCAGAGTTGGCTTGAACGGACATCAGGTTTGGAAAAACAAAACAGTTTCTCTCAGCGTCGGGGCGATGTATTAGCTGCTACACACAGGATTTCTTGAATGTTTACATAATGCATCTCTAACTACAGCAGGACAGAGGAGAAGGAAGCCTAGCTGCGGCCATTCCTCCCCCCTGCTTCTCACTCTCCATCTTTCTCTACTCTAATTGAACTTCTTACAGATTCCCTCCGAACTCCCCCTTGACTTCTGTCTCCCAAGACTTATAATTTCTAACTGCGCAACACGAAATGAGACACAAACCCTCTCCCTTTTTCCTCACTCTGGAGTGGGAGCTTGTCACAGCTCAGCAGCTACATGATTTACGATGGTGCCTAAACAACCTAAACTACTTAGTTTCTCCCTCTTCTTATTAAATGAGCTCCAGCGTAACTACCCTTTGTTAAACAAACTGGCAGTTAATACAGTTGCTCTTAACTTGCAGGTAAAGTACTTCTATTCTGTTGTGCCAGTCCAGGTCACTACACATGTTCTGTTGAAATCCGAATTTTTTAAAATTACTCATTTTTGAGCTGTATCTATTGGCACACATAAATATCACAGGTTCCCATAGCAAATGACTGAATTCATATACACTCCTCATATAAGTTTTAACAGACGTCAAAGTCGCCCTGTTTGCAGAACCAAAACCAGACTTCCTCATATTTCTAAACTCTAAAACAGAGACCAAAAGTATCACTTTACAGACCTGAAATGTGACATTAAAGGGGTTTTCCAACATCTTCAACACTGATGGCAGTGAGGAGGAATAATATAAAAAGACAAGAAAAACCCACATACTTCTCCATTCAACCACTGTTCCACTGACAGTTCCTCCTGTACTCCTGGTCGACCTGTGTTTATGTTGGGTGGGACCATAGTCCAGTAACAGCTCCCAATGAGGAGGATTCCTCAAGAGGGAGTGGGGACCCTCTAAAGTTCTGGATAATACAGGGCCTGCTGAGGGGTAGATCACAACGCCCCTCCCTCTCCCAACATCAGGTAAGGTTTACAGAAAGGTCTCCTCCATCAGGGCTGAGTCCAGCAGGTCTAATATGGTCTCTCTACTTAACTTTTTACAGAAAGCATAGGCTGTGTGACCAAAACTTTGAAACAGCAGGGAGAGCGGTTTGTGCCAAGTAAAGAAGACCTTGTCCATTCATTTAACAAGCGCCCATAATCGGAGGTACACTGCGTTTAACGTTGCAAAACGAGAACAATAGACCTTTGTAGCAGGCGCTTGTCTTGCAAGCAGTGCAACTTCAGCGCCCTGTTCTAGTAGCTGTCAAGGATCAAGTCTGTAAATTCAGCCGGCACCTGGTTAAATAAAGGAGTTCAGTCATCAAAAAAAAAATCTATACTTACCTATTCCTCCCCCGTCAGTCTTCTTACCACATCTTCTCCCCACCGATCTTCTCCTTGCCCTTACAGTCCCCCGGGTCACGTCACCTCCAGCTTGCTGGATCCTGTTCTTCCTGTTATGAAGCGTCGATTCTCGACATTCTCCTTCCTGCAGGTCAGTGACGTAACGTTCATTACCTAGCAGGGAATGCTGGCCTACTGCGAGACTGCGCATACACACTGTCTTGAGTTTTGCGCAGTCTTGGCATTAGCCCAGCATAGGATTCGTCATTCTCTGCTAGGCAGTGAACACTACATCACTAGTGACATAGCGTTCCCTGACCCGCAGAAGGGTGACTACGTATGAATAGACGTAACGTCCCAGGAAGAAGAGGATCCGGCAGACTGGTGATGAGTCCTTTAGAATAATTTGGTTTTCGCTCTGAAATTATCACTATGTTTTGTTTTTTTGTCTGAGCCTATCACCATGTTTTGGTCCTAAGTTTATCACTATGAGTTTGTTTTAGTCCTGGGTCCTTCACCATGATTGGTTGCGGTCTTGGGTCAATCACCATGTTTTGCTTTTAGTTCTGAATTCATCGCTATGTATTGGTTCTGAGTCCATCCCCATGTTCTGGTTTTGGTTCAGATGTCCACATGCCACTGCCAGCAAAATTCAGTGGAGATCGTTGCCAGGATCGACTTAACCAGTGCATATCTATTTCCATATGAAAACTACTCCATTTACCAATGACAGGAAGAAGGTATTTTTTATCGTCAATCTCCTCACAGAGGAGGCACTTGCATGGGTCTCGCCGTATGTGGAAACCAACAGTAACCACCTCAACAGTCTCGATGACAAGCGTGATGCTCTTTTGCTGAATATATGGCAGAATTTGGTCGCTGAATGACTGATACCACATGGAACTTAGCCGCCCAAAAGAGTGAGTTTCGACGAGAATTATCAGAGCCAGTAGACTTTATTTGGTTATGTATTCGAACTGATCAGAAACTCATAGAATGAAAGGAGACGCTGCGGGTTTTTGGGAACGATCCTGCCTATTCTTTCAGTCAACCAGCATTTAACAAAGGACTGAAAGTGAACCTGAGCCAATGCAGATTGATGTCACCCGCAAACACCTTTCCTTAGCAGAGAATGGCGCCGTATAGAGAATCTATGTCTCTATTGTGGGGAAACATTATGCTATTAATTGCCCCAAGTTCCAAAAACTATTGCCTTTACCAGTGCTAAGACGATAGGCAAATCAGACATTCCTAAACAGCCGGGTTCAGTGTCACAGGCCATCCCATCGATAACTCAAGATAAAGATGACATACGTCCCCCATCTTTTCACTTTGTCATTCTCATACAGGTCCTAATCGGGACCAAAAATTACAATGCTCCACTATGTTAGGTTCTTGAGCTGGAGGGAATTTCATGGACTTTACATTCTTGATAATAACATTTCAATCAGGACCAAAACTATACCCATCGATTTGAAAACCGTGGATCACCGTTGTCTTCAGGGCCCGTTAACTCATGAGACAATCAAACTTGAAATCATTATTGAACCTGATCACCATGAATTGATTAGTTTCCATCTTATCACTTCTCCCAAGTTTCTAGTTATTCTAGGAAACCTTTGGCTTTCAATCCTTCCATCAACTGGGATTTAAGGACCATTACCTTCCCCTCTGAGTACTGTAAAGAAAAATGTCAGATGTCACTACCTGCCCTCGAACATACCCAAACCCCTGAGGATTGTCAGAGGTTTGGGTATCCTGATAAGTTTCCACCTCAGTACCAGCAATTCAATGATGTCTGCAGTAAGAAAAAATCAGATCAACTACCCCCTCATCGGCCATATGATTGACCAATAAAATTGCTCCCATTCATTTTGGGCAAATTTACAATCCTTCCGAACCAGAATTAAAGGTACTCAGAGAATACATGGATGAAAATCTAAAGGAAGGTTTCAATTGACCTTCTTCATCACCAGCTGGGGCACCTTTGTTCTTTGTAGAAAAACAAGGCTTGACCTAGTGGCCATGCATTGATTATAGGGAAGTAAATTACGTTACTGTCAAAAATCGTTACCCTCGTTGCTGGAAATTCTCATTTCTGCCAAGATCTTTACCAAACTCAATCTAAGAGGGGCCTATAAACTCATATGGATCCGCCCAGGGAAAGAATGGAAGACCTCTTTTAGAACTAGATATGGACATTTTGAATACCTGATCCCACCCTGTCCCTTGATTAGCTACATTATATAAACCTGGCCCTGTCTCTCTCCTTGCGAGATTATTGTGCTCCAAGCCTGTAGTCTGCTTCTATTGTACTGCAACCAATACTACCTGTGTATCGACAACTGGCTTCACCCTGACTATGCCCTGACTACATTTATCATTATTTCGTTACTTGAGATAGATACACATATCTATTAACATGCAGGCATTCAAGTACAGTAGTCATTTGGTACACTTGGCTCTATAATAGTGAAATCAGCATGGGAATCTTTCCTATACGGAATGCTTTGCCCTTCTGTTTCTCTTTCTTCCTTTAGTTACTATTTCTTTAAACAAGAATTTTCTCTTCTCTTTAGTTACTATTTCTCTAGTTGATGTTTTCTTCCTCAATCTTTCCATAAACTGTCTTTTTCTACTTAATTCAATACTCTTTGTTGTACTCACACTTTTCTCCTTCTTACCGCACTCTCTTTTCTCCTTTTCTCTTGCTTCTGTCTCTTTTGTCTACATGTTTCTATAGACTGTTTCACACAAGACCACCCCCTCTCTGTTCTATCTGCTTTACCCAAGCCAACCCACGCGAAGAGCTTATCCACCAACCACAGGTCTACTAACATCTTACTGTCTAGCTAGGAAATACCTGGGCTGGGTGATTGATAGACTAGTAAACATACTACTGTGAACAATCAGTAAGGTGTACAGGATGGGCTTGCAGGGGCACATGTGAGTATCAAACAAATAAAGCATTTAAAGAAATATACATACATTGCTCCATAGAGTGTACTACTCCAGTACACTACACCTGTGTACCAACCACTGGCTACCTTGACTATGCTATCGGCTCATACTGGTTGCAACAAGAGGATCCAACCCAGAATCAGATTGTTACACTCACTATGTTTTAATTTTGAGTTCTTCATCATGTAGTGGTTTTGGTCTAAGGTCCATCAACGTGTTTTAGTCTTGTTCCTAAGTGCATCACCATGTTTAGCTTTTTTGTTCTGAACCAATCACCATGTTTTGGTCCTGAGTCTTTCATTGTGTTTTAATTTTGGTCCTAAATTCATTACTTTGGTTTTGGTCCTTAGTCCTTCGTAATGTTTTCAATTTGGTTCATAGTCCTTCACCATAATTTAATTTTGACTCTTGAGTTCAACACCATTTTTTATTTTTGGTCCTGAGTCTATCACCATGCTTTGGTTCTGAGTTTATCACTGTGTGTTTCTTTTAGTCCTAGGTCCTTACAAAAGTTTGGTGGTATTCCTGAGTCCATCACCATATTTTTGTTTTAGTTCTGCAGCTATTACCTTGTTTTGTTTCTGAATCTATCATCATGTTTTTGTCTTGAGTTCATTGCATGTTTTAGTTTTAGTTAAGAATCCATCACCATATTTTGTTTTTGAAACCATCACCATGTTTTGGTTTTGCGTTCTTCACCATGTAGTAGTTTTGGTCTTTGGTCCATCATCATGTTTTGGTTTTCATTTTAATTCTACCACCATGTTTTGTTTCTGGGTCCATTAGTATTTTCTGGTTTTGGTTTTAGGTCCAGCGCTTTGTTTTGGCTCTAAGTCCATCACCAAGTGTTGGTTGGTTTTGAGTTCTAAACCATGTTCAAGTTTTGGTCTTAGGTCCATCACTGAGTTTTGGTCCTGAGTTCTTCACCATATTCTGGTTTTGGTCTTAGGCCATCACCATATCTGGTTTTATTAGATCCATTTAGTCATTAATTGTCCATAATTGTATCATAATTTTAGGTTGCGGTCAACTACCACCAGAAAAGATCAAAATTTTGGCGAAAAGCTACTTGTCTTTTATTAGCCATTAACACAAGTAATGTGATTGATTAATGGACAATAATCAATTTGCCATCTCTATGTTCATCATAACTGTGAGAGTGCAAACATTATAAAAAGTAGCATTTGAACAGATATATGATACATCACCTGACGTGAGCTTTCTTTAACTTGAAATCTACTTTTGGTTATCGACAACCTCTAGGAAGGTAATACGTCTTGAACAAGGTCGAGAATATTAACATTGATGTCAA
Organism: Eleutherodactylus coqui; assembly: GCF_035609145.1. NCBI lineage: Eukaryota > Metazoa > Chordata > Amphibia > Anura > Eleutherodactylidae > Eleutherodactylus > Eleutherodactylus coqui. The sequence continues at coordinate 16,297,446 of NC_089839.1, read as the reverse complement.
TTCTATGTGTATAATGATTTATTGTGTGCAAAGCTATTGTACACTTATTGAAAGTAAGAGGTTCCGTGCATCACAACCAAAAAAAGTACAAAAATATGCAAAAACTGCAACCAGCCAATATGGTTGGCAAACCAAAGCATGAGCCATAGTATTTGTATGTAATACATCCTGTGCATTTGTGTGAGCCTCCAACTCAATTGCTGCTCTCTGCTTTACCCTGTGAAGGAGGATTCTTTCTAGGGATATTAGTTGTATCATAGTAGTAAAAACACACGCCTCAGCATTCATAAATACAAGTATTCTTATATACTCATATTTAATAATCTGAATAAAATGACACAACTTGTTCTTTATATTAAGTGCATAAAATGTTCTTAGCATATATTTTGATCAAAGTATATGGGCTCAAACTCCAATAAGATTCGCCTGGATGTGGCAGATGGGCCCACATACTTTGATCAAAACATGTGCTAAGAATCTTGTATTGTTATGTGGTTGGTATGGACAAGAGTTGTTCAATTTTATTCAGATATTTACTATGTATGAGTGTTGAGGTGTGTGTTTCTGATACTGTAGTTATTGCAGCCATGGCTTACATGGCACACACTGACATTTAATGTTTTGTTCGTGCTGACTTTTGTTTTTTTGTATGCATAATAATCAGTTTAGATTATTCTTCAGAAAATCGTTCATACAAGCGAAACTGAACAATAAATTTAAATGCAGGCAACAACTGAACGACGAGCAAGAATCGTGGGGTTCTCGCTTGTCGTTTGGTTTCAGCCGGCATAAAAACCAGCGCCGTCTCGGTCACTTATCGTGCCATTTAAAGACTGATCATGTTTCACATAGGAACGACTAATGCACAAGAACTGGACAATTCTCAATGAGTCTCATGCAGTTTTAGCAGACTAGACAAGCTGGCGATGACGTCATCAGCTTGCCTCCTTGGGCAAACCAGAATGGGTAGTTGCTAGGGACTAATTGATGATGCCGCCATAACCATACCCCCATAAGACCTGAACTATGCTACCATTTATAATCCTATGGGCTAATTGCATTTATTTTCAGGTAGTGTGGAGTCTAAACAGTTAACTACATTATATTATGTCATATGTGATAGTAACTTTCTTTCCAACCTGACTGTCTTGTGTACATATTTACACTATTGTAATTAAGCTCCCAGGTTTGCTGTAATTAAGCTCCCAGATTTGCTGTCTCCACCTAGTACTACAGAGCCGTCCCGCCCGATCCCTTATTTATACCTTCGGCTGCCGGTTCATCAGCAGTCACATTCACTAAAACTGACACTCAGTGCTTGTATCATGGCAGCGGTTGCAGCTAAAGTTGCCAAAGACAGGGCTGTAGCTGAGGGTCTTGGTACTAACAAGAACCCAGTGAAGTTTTTAGATCAGGACTACGAAGAACTGCGGGCAAAGTGCCTGGCATCCAAGACGCTCTTCAGAGATGACAAGTTTCCTGCAGGTGACTCTGCCCTGGGCTACAAGGACTTAGGACCAAACTCTGATCAATTTGAAGGAATTGAGTGGAAGAGACCCTCGGTGAGAAACAGTGCACTAATTATGTATATTGGCGACTGCAATCTATATATACAAATATCCATGCTCAGGAAAAGTATTCAGTGTGATGAAGAAGAGTACATTTTAGGATGTTGGCTTGTATATTTGATTGAGAGAGTTAGCTTCACACTGCTTGAGTGAATGCAGATGATGTGAGGCATGAAGTTTATTGTACAGTGTAGACCTAGTGCTGTCACCCGACTAGTAAGTAAGTTCCTAGGCCGATGCCGTTTTTTTTTTTTTACCGGCCATATCAATGGCCACTATTGTGGCCACTATTGGGGATGCACTATTATTTTTGGGGCCACTATTACCTTTGGCTTCACTATTGGTTGCACTTTTAAGGCCACTAAGGGGGTGCACTATTACTATTGGGGCCACTACTGGAACAGTATGACTTTTGGGGCCACTAAGGGGGTGCACCATTACTGTTGTGGCCAATATTGGGGGTAAACAATTTTTATTGGGGCTACTATTGGGGGAACTATTACCATTAGGGCCACTAAAGGGGTGCACTACTACTATTTAAGCCACTAAAGGGACATATTATGACCACTGGGGCCACTGAGAGAGGGCAGTATTAATACTTGGGCCACTGAGAGGGGCGGTATTACTATTGGGGCCACTGACTGGAAATCTGATGTTCCAATAGTAAGAAAATGGTAAATGGGGAATGAAACTATAAAAATAGAACATGCCATGATTTTTCGATCTTGCACTATCGGTGCAATTGAAAAATTGCTCATGTAAATTAACTTATTGAGATGAATGGGTTATTTTTTGTGAGTTTTTTCCGTATCGCAATCAGACGGAACTCATGTGTGTAAATTGTTGATGTGTATATATATATATATATTAGATTATGTACAACTACACATTATGCCTCACATCACCATAGCATCTATAGTATGGGCCACGAAAAAGTAGCCCAGCACCACACTCCTATGGAAGCTGTCTAAAAATATATATTGACTCCTGGGTGAATTGGGCGTGCTGGGGGAACTCTGCTCTCTTGATGCCCACCTATCCCTTGGATTGACTGTATATGTCTACGGTGGGAGAAAGCCTTTAGAATCTAAAAAACTAATAGTAACCACTAAAGACGACAATGTAAATGGCGTGCTTCCCCTGTGACCAAAAATCCTAAGATCTCTAGACAGCTAACTGCTATTTGATGAGTCCGGCGGCACAGGAAGAGATTGATGGTGTGGAAATAAAAGAATTTAGTCTGTCAGGTTTTAGGAGAAGTAGTTCAGGATGAGTTAAGTGCTGCCAACAGAGAAGATAGCAATCCCTGGACGACAACTATTAAGGGTGATGCCTGCATAGTGTCACCTATCAATATAACAGTCCAGGGGTCTCACCAGCCAAACCATGTCCTGGGCTTCAGTGAACGCGCTCCCACTCTATGTAACGTGTTATCACCTAGCACCTACATTACTACCGCAAGACGCAACATGACATGGCTATTCTACCAGTCGCTGGCCATGACAAGGGCTTGGCGTATTCCAAACTACCGTAATGGCCCCATCATGTGGACAAGATTTTGAAAATCCATGGAAATTTCCACAGTGAATTCTGCCTCAAAAACCGTGTCAAAATCAGCGGCTTTTTGCTGTGGTTTTTGGCACAGATATGGATCTGCAATCTGAATTTTCCCAGTCAATGGACAGAACTCTGACACAGAAAATCAGGTCTCTGCAATTTTCAGTGTCAAAAAGTGACATGACACTTCTTGATGTGGAAACTAAAAAGAGCTGAGGGTATGTTCACATGGTGGAAAGCATGGCGGATTTTCATTGAGTTTCTAAAAAGGAAATGCTGCTGAATTTTCTGCTTTCCGCCACGTGTTAATGCACGCTAACGGGGTTATTGCAGTCTACACAGAATGCGGGATCTGCATTACATACGGGTAAATCTGCACACATCTGCATTAAACAACTGGCATGCTGTGGATCTTAAAACTGCAACGTATGTCAACGCATTGTAAATGCTGCAGATTTTGCATGCAGATGTGCTACAGTGCTGAGTGTGGGTAGGTGCGCTGTCATGACATACCACCTCAGGAGGGTTCCGTAGACATTCCCCTTATATATAGCCTGAGACTAAACTGCCAATGTCCAGCATCCCAAAGTTATGCAGCCAACGGCGGGTCAACAGTGGAAAATTGACTTAGTGGTAAAGGAGCTGAAGGGACACCCTATAGACTATACACAGCAACCCTATAGATCATCCAGTATAACTCCTATATAGCACATTGATATGAACGATGTTTGCAGTAAGGAAGTAGTGATCTTTGCTACCTCCCATTTCGGCTGCCCATAGACGTTAGATATTTGCTCCCCAGATCCCGTAGCTACGGGGTTTTCTACTATATTTTGTGCAGTGGTTGTTACCTCTTTATAATAACTGGCCATTTACTTCATCATTTCCTAGGAAATCTATCATGAACCGCAATTCATTATCGATGGAGCAACACATGCAGACATCCGCCAAGGGAAACTGGGTGAGTGAGAAGATCGCGGGTCTGATGTTGTAGATATTGTTGAAATCATTGTAAATCAAGTGTAAGAGCATTTTTGGCAAAACTTTATGCCCCTAGGGGGCGGAGGATGGAGATACAAAGATGACCAAAGAGAGAATCCCTGACGCAGGCTCCACCGCCTCGGAACTGACTTCTTATCCACTACTGAGCAATAACTTTTTTATTTTTCCATTGATATACTTGTGCGAGGGCTCATTTTTTGTGGGAAGCCCTGTAGTTTGTGTGGTATCATTTTGGAATACATAGGGCTTTTTCATCGCTTTTTTTGCAGTTTTTCTTGGAGACAGGGTGACCAAAAAAGTGCACTACTGGCGTTATTTTTTTTTCTGATGACTTAAAAAATATGAATTTTTGTTTTATTATTTAGATTCTCTTATCACAAATATGGCAAAAGTTTTTCTTTTTACTTTTAGTACTTTTTTTCTATAATTAGTAAAACTTTATTGTTCTTATGTTTACTTTTCTTTTTAGTCCCCAGAGGGGACAACAACTTGTGATACTTTGATTGCTCCTATAATATGATGTAATGCTAAAACATTACATCATACTGCAATCTGAAAGACCTTTTATCAAGCCACCCCACAGGAATGGTTTGATAGGCAGTCTGCCAAGTCAGCCCTGGGGCCTTTCAGAAGGCCCCCGGCTGCCATGACACCCACACAGCTCCCTGTGATCTCATGGCGGGGGGCCATACGGGACCATGAGCATCTTTCAGGGGATTTAAATGCCGCTGTCAGAATTGACAGTGGCATTTAAAGTGTTAACAGCCCCAAACAGCTGCGCGCCTGATTGGAGCTGTTGCCGCCGGGTGTTGTCTATAATGAAGGGTTCATAAAGGTGTATATTTAGGAAATTAGCTGCTGGGTAATACCTGATGATCAATGACACAGGGACGTATAGACTGTGCTAGAAAATTAATACCTAGGCTTCCTACACACGGGCCTTGAAGCCTCGCCAATATCGCGCTCGCCAGCGTGCTTTTTTGCACGGGCTTACAGCCGCGTTTTAGGATCGGCAGGTGTTTCCTGTTGTTTTCAATGGAAAATCTTGCATCTCCCACCATGTGATGTGTTTTATGGCCCAATTGAAAACATTGGGCGATGCGTTCTGAGAGAGTGGCCAAAGATAGGACATGCTGCAATTTTTTTCCGCGATGCTGGAAAAAATTGCTCATGTATATGACCCCATGCGAGATTTGTTCGTCTTGCAACACACTATTCTGACTCAATAACATGGCTGCAAGCGTATTGGCTGAGGAAACTGCTCTTGTTGTTATGTACCAGTACTCACACCAGGTATATTTTGTCAGAAAGTATCAACTCGACCGCGGAGCCATGTGAAAAGATTCCAGGGTTTATTCATGTAGAAATCTTGTAGAATGGACGTTCAGCAGTAGGTAAAAAGAATGATGATGAGCCAAAGCACGGAGTAGAGACTTAACACGTGGACTACAGACAGGAAACTCCCTAGCAGGAGGAAGGAGAGGAGCTTTACCACCCGAAGGGACAAACTAAAGAGGCAAACATGTGGAGATACAGTACAGCTCATTCATATCAATGAATAGAGTCAGGTAGGTGAGACTGGACACACCATTTTCGCGGTCGTGTGAAAGCGGCCTAAGGAGTATGGCATGTGAATTCACCACCTATTACTTTTTACATTTTAATAGGGCCACAATCCTTTAGTTTATGGAGTGGAAACTAGAATGGAATGTTCTTTCAAAAGGGTTTGCGGCTTTGTGCAGCTGCCTGGCATTGTGATGTAGCTGCAAGTCAGACAGTGAATCTAATGTCCTCTCCATACAGGGAACTGCTGGTTTTTGGCTGCTTTTGCGTCTCTCACTATGAAACCGGACCTCTTGGCTCGTGTTGTTCCAGAGAAGCAGAGTTTTGAAAAAGACTACGCCGGAATCTTCCACTTCAAGGTAACAGGATCGTGTTTGGGCCCCGCTAATACAGTAGCATTAGAGAGAGGAATTTTTTTAAATTTGTAGAGCACACCCCTTTCCAAAGACCACACCTCCTAAACAGTAAAAGAATGATCCTTCAGTGCCCCACAGTTAAAGTGCCCCTCACAAGGTAATAATTCCCCTTACTGTCACAAAGTTAAACTAACCCACAGGGTAACAGTGTCCCCTTTGTGTGCCTCATAGGGTAATAGTTGCTAGTGCCGCCTTTTTGCCTCCATAGATATAGTGTCCTCTTTGTGCCCTGCAATGTAATAGTGCCTACTTTGCGTTCCCATACATATCAGTGCCTCTTTTGTGCCCCTATAAGGTCATAGTGCTGTTTTGTGCCCATAAGGTAATAGTGCCCTTTGTACCAATGAGCTAATAGTGCCCTTATTAGGTACTAGGGCCTCTTCGTATATCCACTGGGTAATGGTGCCCACTTTGTGGCCACATTAGGCTATATTGCTTCTTTGCATGCTGCAAGAACTTGGAGGTTTAGTCACCCTTGGACCGCCATCTTCGCTACCTAAGATGAGTGGAACCACATCAGGAACTCACTACCACAACAACTTCTCTTTAAGGCCTCCTGCACACGGGCGGCTCAGGCCCCACATGCGAGATTCCCACAGTAGAGTTTGTCTTGGTGCCTGGCCGGTGACCCCTGCGTACCTGTCCGGTGTCTTCTGTTCAGCGCGGCGGATGTGCTGGCCAGCACTCCGTTGCACATGCGTAGTAGCCGCTGGCGCTCTGCGATGACGCGTGTCCTTCGATACTTCTGCAGTGCTCACTGCGATTTCTCACTCGCAAGCAAAAATCTGCAATCGATTTCCACTCGTGGGCAGAAAATCGCGGATTCTCATAGCATGCTATGTGCTGGATTTGCTGCAGAATCCAGTGGCGGAATCCCTCTCCGGATTTTGCAATGCAAATCCGCTCGTGTGCAGGAAACCAGAGTTACTTGTTTTATGCACTGCTAAACTTCCACGGTGCAGCGTGCGGCATCGTCATGTGCATCTTGATGAATCCTCCTCCCCTCTGATGTTCTGAGACCTGGGCTGAGACCGTTGCCAAGGGAGGAGGAGTCATCAAGATGAACTTGAACATATCGCAAGCTGTGTGAAGGAATAGCAGCAGCACATAATACAAGTAGTGTGTATGAGCAGACCGGGGGTTGGGGGGTGGGGTTGCACAAATCTGTGGTATCCTGCAGCCAGAAATCTCCCCTCAGACTAGCAGAGTCTTAAATGCAGCAGTGAAGTTGAATGGAGTATAAGACATAGAATCATAGAATGGTTGGAAGGGATCTCCATGGTCATCAGGTCCAACCCCCTGCTCAGTGCAGGATTCACTAAATCATCCCAGACAAATATTTGTCCAGCCTTTGTTTGAACACTTCCATTGAAGGAGAACTCCCCACCTCCCGTGCTAAGCTGTTCTACTCATTGATCCCCCTCACTATCTAATATCTAATCCGTGTCTCCTCCATTTCAGTTTCCTCCCATTTCTTCTAGTCTTTCCTTGTACAGATGAGAATAGGGCTGATCCTTCTGCAGTGTGACAGTCCTTCAGATATTTGTAGACAGCTATTAAGTCTCCTCTCAGCCTTCTTTTTTGCAAGCTAAACATTCCCAGATCCTTTAAAGGGGTTGTCTCGCGAAAGCAAGTGGGGTTAAGCACTTCTGTATGGCCATATTAATGCACTTTGTAATATACATCGTGCATTAAATATGAGCCACACAGAAGTTATTCACTTACCTTCCCTGCGCTGGCGTCCCCGTCTCCATGGCTCAGTCTAATTTCAGCGTCTAATCTCCTGATTAGACGCGCTTGCACAGAAGGGTCTTCTGCCTTCTGTTCGGTCCGGCACGAGCGGCGTTCTGGCTCCGCCCCCTTCTACGCATCATCGCGTAGCTCCGCCCTGTCATGTGTGCCGATTCCAGCCCATCAGGAGGCTGGAATCGGCACACGTGATGGGGCGGAGCTACGAGATTCTCATTAACCGTTTCTCATAGGACATGATTTGCAGACCGCTCACCATCTTGGTAACTCTTGCGCTAGTTTGTCTGTCTTTTTTTAAATTGGGGCGTCCAGGAACTGGACACAGTATTTCAGATGAGGTCTAACTAAGGAAGAGTAGAGGGGGAGTAGAGGGGGATAATGACCTCACGTGATCCAGACTCTATGTTTCTCTTAATACATCCCAAAATTGTGTTTGCCTTTTTGGCTGCTGAATCACATTGTTGACTCATGTTCGGTCTATGATCTATTAGTATACCCAAGTCTTTTTCACATGTGCTGCTGCTTAGCCCTTCCCATTCTGTATGTGCTTTTTTCATTTTTCTTGCCCAGATGTAGGACTTTGAATTTCTCCTTGTCAAATACCATTCTGTTAGTCGCTGCCCACTGTTCAAGCTTTTCTAGATCTTTTTGAATACTCTCTCTATCTGTTAGCTATCCCTCCTAGCCTTGTGTCATCGGTAAATTTGATCAGTTTCCCCTCAATTTCCTGCTCCAGATCATTTAGAAAAATGTTGAACAACATTGGGCCTAGGACAGTCCTTGTGGCTTCCCACTTGACATACTCTTCTAATTGGATGTGCAGCCATTTCTTACCACTCTGAGTACGATCACTCAGCCAGTTGTGAATCCACCAAGCAGTTGCCTTATCAATACCATATTTGGTCATTTTTTCAATAAGTATGGTATGAGAAACTTTGCCGGTATAGAAATCAGGCTCACAGGCCTGTAGCTTCCTGGATCCACCTCCTTCCCTTTTTCGAAGATAGGAACAACATTTGTCCTTTTCCAAACTTCTGGGACTTCTGTTCTCCAGGAAGTTTCAAAGATTATGGCGAGTGGTTCAGCAATTACCTCCGCTGCTTCCTTTAGTATCGTAGGATGTAATTTATCTGGACCTATGCCAGGGGAGGTGGATTCATCAGGATGCACATAAATAAAGCAAAGTCTGAGCATCATTACTCACATAGATGAAGATTTAGGATTCTGTTCATTTTACTGCAATGTCCTTCCATATTCTAGTTCTGGCAATATGGTGAGTGGGTGGAGGTTGTCGTGGATGATCTGTTACCCACAAAAGAGGGCAGTCTGCAGTTTGTCTATTCAGACATGGAGAATGAGGTCTGGAGTCCTCTGCTGGAGAAGGCCTATGCCAAGTAAGTCCACAACCTCCAACCAGTGTGGGTGCAGGACATGTATTTGATGAGTAGACATACCCCCTATATATACACATCGCTGTACAGCTACTATAACACGTCAGATGTGAACACTGTGTTAGTTAGGTCCAAGATTCAGTTCTGATTAATCTTATGTGTCTTTATGAAGGTCAGAGCTCCATTTTTTTAGAGAGATCCAAATGACCAACCACAGAGTTACATGAAGTGGTGACCACCACTAGGGGGAATACAATGAATATGGATGTACTGGTGAGTTCTGTGTATTTCCATATGCAGTCAGCTCCCCCTAGTGGTGGCTGCAGGCAACCAGTAATTCATAATTTAACTCAATGGCTCTATCTAGTGGAGAATTGAATGTAGGGCACAATGTAGATAAATCACAGCATGAGAGTTAAAGAACAAAATATTGCTCCTTCATTAACCCTGTCCATGTGTTGTGCTGGCAGACTGAATGGATCCTATGAAGTTCTGACAGGAGGAACCCTTAATGAGGCTATGGAAGACTTCACTGGAGGAATCTCCGAGATTTATGACCTGAAGAAAGCACCGGATGATCTGTACCAGATTATGCTGAAAGCTACGAAGGCAGAGTCCTTGCTCGGATGCTCAATTAATGTAAGAAGGAATTATATAATATACAGTATAATGGAAGACATCCTTAATATATAGATCTCCCCAAAGTATACTGCAAAACAACTCCCAACTACAAGTGCAGCATAGGCAGCCCATATACAGTGCCAATCACAAGCTCAGTAACAGTACCAGGCTTAAAAAGAAAAAAAAAATGGTTTTGTACCGTGTTAGCCAGTAGAGCAATGTGTGATTGTTCTTAGAGCGAGAAACCACATAATCTTGTAGATATGATTCCCTGTTAATGGCTAATAAAAATGCATGATGTTACAGCAAGCAAGCTTTCGGGGATATCTCGCCCCCTTTGTCAGGCTATTGAATGAAACTAGTTTGGATGGCACATAATTATAACATACAGATGCAGAGGGGAGGGGAACACACTCCTCTTGATCTAAATAAATGTTCACATATAGAAATTTGTGACTGTTTTGCACTCAAAACCTAAAACAACAAACAAAGAGAGTGGAGACATACAGCGTAAATCAGTCCACTGAACACAGGACAGTTTTATGATGTGTCTTATCTCTCCTTTAACCTGCACATGGAAGGAGATGCAGCACCACCTAGTGGATGGCAACATTATTACAAGTCAAGTTCTGAATTTTTGTGAAGTTTTAAAGCAAAATGAAAAAAATATATATTTGGAGGAGGACATCCCTCTTGACCTCCTTATTTTCATATTTTCCATTTATGCAAGAATCCCAGGCTGAGGTTCAATCCATTCTTAAGGGTGACAAACATGACCATACATTTGTACTCCCAAATTCTTCTGTGATGCTGCGACTTGAAATTGCCCTTCAGTATGATAACTCTCATCTGCTCTATGCTGTGTCCCTGACCACAAAAATGTTTTGCCACAGGTAGTTTAGTCTTTCCCTCTGTAATTACATGGCGTCCACTCTCCTCGGAACCATACTGCGGTTGATCAGAGGCGAGCCTCTGAATCCCGAACATCAGAACTGGGACCCCAGAGCGTGTCCGCTGCCAGTGCAGCCTGTGCTTCCCCCAAGTTACTGGGTGAGTACAACCCGGTTGGTGAGGGCCTCTTTGCCTTCGCTGGGGACTCACCGGCACTGAGAGGACTTAACAGGACGGGTCCTGCTTCCAGACGGCACGTGGATGAGGAGACAGGCGGGCGCCATCTTGCCTGAAGACGTCTGAGGATGTCACCTTTATTTTCGTGCGTTTTAGCACTTCATCATCGAACGCGGTTTTGCTAACGCCTGTGTGAGAGCGGCCTAAGAATAAGAATTCCCCACTGACTCTAACGCCCTTTGAGACTTTCTACCTTAACCCGTTAACGACCTGGTCTATTTTTACAATGAAACTGCAATGATTTTGGGGGGATTTCCATCTCCACTTTTCAAAAGCCATAAGCCATTTCTATTTTTCCGTCGGCACGGCCGTATGAGGACTTGTTTTTCTGCATTACAAATTGTAGTTTTTATTGGTACCATTTTTGGGTGCATCTAATAATTTATTGTAAAACTTTTCTTAATGTTTTTCTTGAGAGTAGGGAGAGAAAACGCATCAATTCTGCCATTGTTATATATAGTTCTTTTACAGCGTTAATCGCGCAGCCTAAATGGCGTGATACATTTTCTCTGCAGGTCGGTACAATTACGATACTAAAATAATTAGACTTTTTAGATTTTTCCACTTCTGTACAATAAAACCCATTTTTTTGGAAATTATTATTTTTCATAGTTACATTCAAGGTCCCATAACTCCTTTATTTCTCCATGGTCAGAGTTTTGGGAGGGCTTGAATTTTGTCTGCTTTAATTGCATTTTTTGGGAGGCAAAACAAACTAAATAGGCATTTTCAGTTTTTTGGGGTTTACCGTGCAGGATACATAGTGTGTTCAATTTATTTTACAGGTCATTATGGACACAATGATGCCAAATTGTTTTTTGTTTTTTTTAATACAAATAGGGGGAAATGCACATTAATTTTATTTTATTTTTTGCAATTTTTACATCCCTGTTGGGGACTTGAACCCTAACAGCTCTGATAATGCATTGCAGGACTTCTGTACTGCAATGCCTTATCGCTTACAATAGCGATCATAGGCAATGGCAAGTATCACCAGTATCTTGTGTCCTGTTGCCTTGGAATGCCATTGTCCCTTCACCATTACATTGCAGGGGTTCAATGACGTCACAGAGGGAGCACACTCCCTCTGTAAACCCTTTACATGCTGCAATCTAGATAGATTTCGGCATGCAGAGGGTTAACGGCATGGATCACTGCTCATATGTTTTCCCACTGTTGCAGCTGGAGGCCGGCTATGGGTAACAGCCGACTCACACTGCGGAAAGTCCCACCTTGTCTTCATGTGCTGCACACCTCAGTACCGCTAGCAAGTATACTCATAAGCTGTTGCCATCCAGCTACTCCTGGCTCTGACAGACGCAAAACAATCCAATTGCAGGAATACAGCTTTTTGTGGAAAAACTTGCTTTTTATTTTCTTTTTGGTGCTTGAATAATACAGAGAACGCGTTTCGGTTATGAAACCTTGTTCACCTCTGACTAACAAATACATTGTGCAAACCTTAAAAAGGTTTAGTGAAAATAAGTGAATTAAAAACACATGTGCAATTAACCCATGGCAATCTGTTACTTCAATTACCAGAGCTCGTTCCTCCTGCAGGAACTTGCTCTGATTATTTTATATATGCATGACATATTAAATAGCATATAAGAATAGCATATTCATATACTGAGCGCTCCGCTGAAAAGAGTAAAGTATGAAATCAATACATCATTGTTATAGAAACAAAAGGAGAATAACCTTTCTGACAGCAACATCAAATCAAGACACAAATTATTAGTATGGAATGTTACTACCAGCAATATATAGAAATCAATAACGCTACACCATACACTTCCAGCATAATGGAATCATGCTGGAATAAATATGTGTTAGTTGATGAATAATATTTATTACACCTAATAAATGTATAAAAGGTCCGTTTTATAATTCATTCCTTTAGGGAATCTTGTATTTAAATTTAATATCCAGAACGCTTCTCTTTTAAACACTTTATCCGGGTTGATTGTTCCTTTCTTTTTATTTACGACCTTTTCAATTCCAAAAAATGAGAAAGTATTTAAATTTCCTTTATGCTTATCACAAAAGTGTTTAACCGCACCTGAACTGTTCACATTATCCTTTTTGATGTCACGGATGTGTTCATTGATTCGGGTCTTCAACTTTCGTGTAGTGCAACCTATATAATTCAAATTACACTCTCTGCATTGAATCATATATACTACATTAATAGTGTTGCAGTTAATATAATTACAGATTTTATACTCTTTATTATTGTCGCTGTCAGAAAAAGTTTTTCTCCTATCAGTTAAATGGCATACGGTACATCTAGAATTACCGCAGCGGAAAAAACCTTGAAATTTCATCCATTGCGGTTTTCCCTGATTGGAGGAAAAAGTACTAGGTGCTATCAGATCTCCCAAATTTTTACTTCTTTTTGCAACACATTTAATTCCCTCATTCAATATCTCATCAACAATATCATCTTGTCTTAAAACAGGCAAAAATTTGAAAAACATTTTTTTAATCTCATAAAAATTTCTGCTGTACGCTGTAGAGAAAACCATTCCCTTACTAATATTTCCTTTTTTGCTTATACATTTATCCTTAAGTAACTCTTCCCTACTGACTGTTTCTATTTTAGTACATGCTTCATTCAATAATGGTTGTTTGTAACCTCTCTGATACAGCCTATTTTTGATGTCCATTTTTGCTGCATTAAATGAGACATCATCAGAGCAAGACCTTTTTGCTCGTATGAGTTCCCCTACGGGAATAGCTTTAATGGTGTGTCTAGGATGACCACTATTTGCATGTAGTATGGTGTTACCCGCTGTTACTTTTCTGTATAAATTGGTCACTATTCCTTTAATGCAATCACCTCTTAGGGTTAAATCCAGAAATGGTACTTCTACATCACTATGTGTTACAGTGAACTGTAAATTGACAGAATTATTGTTGATATAATTTTCAAACTGACTGATTTGTTCGTGCACCCCATTTCGTTCCAGACCCTTATTCCAGATAATTATTATGTCGTCAATGTATCTTGCATACCACACCATGCGACCAACAAAGGGATTATTGTGACTGAAAATAAAGGAATCTTCCCACCAACTCATAAAGAGATTGGCTATAACCGGAGAAAATTTAGATCCCATCGGGGCTCCAGAAATTTGCAAGAAAAATTGTTGATCAAAGGAGAAAAAATTATGCGTTAACAAAAATTCCGTAGATAACAAAATAAATTCCTTCAGCTCATTACTGTAATTACTAAAATTCTGTAAATGAAAACGTACTGCTTCTATGGCCGCATGGTGTGGTATACAAGAATACAGATCCTTGACATCACATAAGATCCAACACAAGTCATCATTCCACTTCATATTTTGCAATTTTTGTATTACATGCTTACTGTCCCTCAAAAAACCCGGGGTCCTATATACTAACGGTTGCAGGGATCGGTCCACCCACGAGCTTAGATGCTCACAGGGTGAGCCGATCCCTGCAACTATCGGTCGCAATGGAGGCGGGAATATTCCCTTATGGATTTTAGGAAGGCCATGGAATAAAGCCATGACTGGATTAGGGGGAGACAAATATGAGATAGCTTTATCATCCAATATGCCAAACTCTTTTCCCATATGCAACAACTTGTTAAGTTCCTTTGAACAACCTTGTAGCGGATTAGTATCAATTTTTTTATATATATCAGTATTATTCAATATATTTTTAACAAGGCTTGCATAGAGGTCAGAGTCCAGCAAAACTATATTACCACCCTTATCAGATTTACGTATCACTAAATTTTTATTCTCCATAAATTCCTTCAAACCGATTTTTTCTCTAGCAGTGAGATTATTTTTCTTCTTTTTTCTATGTGCGTTGGTTTCTTTGATTTTAAAAAGTTCTTTTTCTATGGCCAGTTGAAAATCATCCATGTGTTTTGTTCTAGCACTCAGGGGGTAAAAGCTTGGATTGGGGACATGGAAACTGATCTTATTCACATTTTTTATGTCATCCAATCCGCTTCCACCTTCTTTTTCCAACTCTGTTAAATCCTTGGTTGCCAAAATTTCTTTAAAGGTACAGTCTTCAAATTCATTTATATATTGATAGTTAGAAGAGATATCCTGTGAGTTCATATTTGTGCTCCAGACCTTATTGGAGAAATATCTCTTAACAGTCAAGGATCTAATAAACCTGTTTACATCCAATAGTGTGTCAAATAAAGAAAAGTCATTTTCGGGAGAAAAACTTAAACCTTTGTTCAAAAGACATATTTGTTGTTCTGAAACAATAAACGGTGTTAGAACAATAACATTCTTATTCACATCCTCCGATTCCTGCTGGGATATCTTTTGCTTATGGTTGCCTCGTTTTTTTGCATTTTCTTTCTCATGCTCATACCGGATGTACCGGGTTCTGGACTTGACATACTACAGCTGGACGAATCTCTTTCTGTAGTGTGTCCTTCAGTGTCAGTTGTGGAAAATGTGACTTTGTTATATTTTCTTTTTTTATCTTTGTTGTTACGTTTCAGTATAGGTCTGAATTCTCCTCTATACATGCGTTTATTGGTCCAGTTATAAACATTATTTGTGTCATAATCCTTTCTGTCTCTTTCCAATTTATTTTTCTTTATATACATGATGTTCTCTTCCATCTTTATAATATTATTTTTTTATTTTTTATCCATATGACACCATTCCTCCGTTTCAACCATTTTCATCAGTGATTCCTCTATACTTTTTATATCAATTTCCAGTTGCTTCAATTTTTCTGCTTCAAATTTTACTATTAATTGCATTAATTTAATGGAACACTCAGATAATATGTCATACCATTTTTCTTTAAATTCGGTGGAATATTCAAATGTAGGTTCTTTTTTTAATCTTAAACCTCTTGGTATCATATTGAGTTGTATATATTTATCCAAACTATTCATATCCCACCAGATTTTAGTTTCTTTCTTTTTTGCCTTCTCCAACTCAAATAGAAGCTGTTCCACATTACTATTTCTAGGAACATTGCCTGTTGTGGAGCCAAATAGTTCAGCTAATTTGGCCAGTCTCTGGTCTGCTTCTGAGTTCATATTGGTTGGAGAAAAAAGGGTTTTCAAAGCACCAAGCTGGGATTTACACAGCAGAATATTCAGCGGAGTATCTAAGCTCGTGGGTGGACCGATCCCTGCAACCGTTAGTATATAGGACCCCGGGTTTTTTGAGGGACAGTAAGCATGTAATACAAAAATTGCAAAATATGAAGTGGAATGATGACTTGTGTTGGATCTTATGTGATGTCAAGGATCTGTATTCTTGTATACCACACCATGCGGCCATAGAAGCAGTACGTTTTCATTTACAGAATTTTAGTAATTACAGTAATGAGCTGAAGGAATTTATTTTGTTATCTACGGAATTTTTGTTAACGCATAATTTTTTCTCCTTTGATCAACAATTTTTCTTGCAAATTTCTGGAGCCCCGATGGGATCTAAATTTTCTCCGGTTATAGCCAATCTCTTTATGAGTTGGTGGGAAGATTCCTTTATTTTCAGTCACAATAATCCCTTTGTTGGTCGCATGGTGTGGTATGCAAGATACATTGACGACATAATAATTATCTGGAATAAGGGTCTGGAACGAAATGGGGTGCACGAACAAATCAGTCAGTTTGAAAATTATATCAACAATAATTCTGTCAATTTACAGTTCACTGTAACACATAGTGATGTAGAAGTACCATTTCTGGATTTAACCCTAAGAGGTGATTGCATTAAAGGAATAGTGACCAATTTATACAGAAAAGTAACAGTGGGTAACACCATACTACATGCAAATAGTGGTCATCCTAGACACACCATTAAAGCTATTCCCGTAGGGGAACTCATACGAGCAAAAAGGTCTTGCTCTGATGATGTCTCATTTAATGCAGCAAAAATGGACATCAAAAATAGGCTGTATCAGAGAGGTTACAAACAACCATTATTGAATGAAGCATGTACTAAAATAGAAACAGTCAGCAGGGAAGAGCTACTTAAGGATAAATGTATAAGCAAAAAAGGAAATATTAGTAAGGGAATGGTTTTCTCTACAGCGTACAGCAGAAATTTTTATGAGATTAAAAAAATGTTTTTCAAATTTTTGCCTGTTTTAAGACAAGATGATATTGTTGATGAGATATTGAATGAGGGAATTAAATGTGTTGCAAAAAGAAGTAAAAATTTGGGAGATCTGATAGCACCTAGTACTTTTTCCTCCAATCAGGGAAAACCGCAATGGATGAAATTTCAAGGTTTTTTCCGCTGCGGTAATTCTAGATGTACCGTTTGCCATTTAACTGATAGGAGAAAAACTTTTTCTGACAGCGACAATAATAAAGAGTATAAAATCTGTAATTATATTAACTGCAACACTATTAATGTAGTATATATGATTCAATGCAGAGAGTGTAATTTGAATTATATAGGTTGCACTACACGAAAGTTGAAGACCCGAATCAATGAACACATCCGTGACATCAAAAAGGATAATGTGAACAGTTCAGGTGCGGTTAAACACTTTTGTGATAAGCATAAAGGAAATTTAAATACTTTCTCATTTTTTGGAATTGAAAAGGTCGTAAATAAAAAGAAAGGAACAATCAACCCGGATAAAGTGTTTAAAAGAGAAGCGTTCTGGATATTAAACTTAAATACAAGATTCCCGAAAGGAATGAATTATAAAACGGACCTTTTATACATTTATTAGGTGTAATAAATATTATTCATCAACTAACACATATTTATTCCAGCATGATTCCATTATGCTGGAAGTGTATGGTGTAGCGTTATGGATTACTATATATCGCTGGTAGTAACATTCCATACTAATAATTTGTGTCTTGATTTGATGTTGCTGTCAGAAAGGTTATTCTCCTTTTGTTTCTATAACAATGATGTACTGATTTCATACTTTACTCTTTTCAGTGGAGCGCTCAGTATATGTATATGAATATGCTATTCTTATGTACCATATAATGTGTCATGCATATATAAAATAATCAGAGCAAGTTCCTGCAGGAGGAACGAGCTCTGGTAATTGAAGTAACAGATTGCCATGGGTTAATTGCACATGTGTTTTTAATTCACTTATTTTCACTAAACCTTTTTAAGGTTTGCACAATGTATTTGTTAGTCAGAGGTGAACAAGGTTTCATAACCGAAACGCGTTCTCTGTATTATTCAAGCACCAAAAAGAAAATAAAAAGCAAGTTTTTCCACAAAAAGCTGTATTCCTGCAATTGGATTGTTTTGCGTCAGCTTCTGAACCTGCGCCATCAAAAGACGTTAATTTACGTCCTGTTGCATTAAGTACCCTGCAGCCATGACGTAAACTTACGTCCTGTGGCATTAACGGGTTAAATACCTGCATGCTAGGGGCCTTATCTCACAAATATATTCCAGACTGGTCCACTCTTCCTATTGTGCACAATTCACGTATGTCTCTGGATGGGAGACAGATATGGGAAACAGTCTTACTGATGAATACTGGTCTCAGATTTGGGAATTGACCAATAAAAGTGCTTGCAACATATTAACCCTTTGCAATCCAATTTTGGATTCAGGGTTTCCTAGGGGGGGGGGGGGGGGTCTCTTTCTGCCATTATACAATAGCGCCATCTGCTGGCTAGAACCAGTACCGCAGTATGGAACATGCTGGAGAGGCCCCCGACAACAGAGCGGCCAGTAATATACAGTAAGAATACACTGCCGGAAGTCTTCCGACATCGGAGCTGTACAGCCTTCAATCAGAATGTCAGACAGTAGATTGGAAAGGGTTAATAAAATAAAAATAAATCTTGGTATTTGTATAGCGCCAACTTATTCCGCAGCACTTTCAGGTAATTATTACCCCCCACCAAGCTGGGTTCTCAATTTACTGACCTCAGAAGGATGGAAGGCTGAGTCAACCTTGAGCTGGCTACCTAAATCATGTGGAGATCAAACTTGCAATCTTCAGGTCGTAGGCAAGAGCTTACACTCTGCGCCACACAAGGCTCTAGTTAGAGACCTCTTTTAAAGTTTTGTTTCACTGGTATTGAGTTTCCACCCAAATAGCCCAAGGGGGATCAGAATATCCTTCTAACTGCTTTTGCTGCTGTTTATCCCCAAGTGACATGCATTATCTTCAGTGGTCTTGTGAACAAACTATAGATTGCAGATATGATATAATTGTTACTCTGGCTCCCCCTAGTGGAAAAAGTACAATTAGCAGGCAATGCTTTTTGTTAGTTTTTTTCTTGAAATTTTTCACATTTTCTTTCAAACAGAAAACAAATCCTGATGAAAATGACACCACAAGCCAGGGGCTGATGAAAGGACATGCATATTCCATCACTGGTGCAGTCGGTCGGATTCTGCAGGAATGTGGTTGTGATGTCGCAACATTTTCTTGAAATTTTCACATTTTCTTTCAAACAGATAACAAATCCTAATGAAACTGAAGACACCACAAGCCGGAATCTGGTGAAAGGACATGCATATTCCATCACTGGTGCTGAAGAGGTAAAGCGAACCCGTAACATATTCGAGGGGGTACCCAAAAGAAACAGAAATCTTCTTCTAGCGGGCAGAGGATTACTTCTCTGACTACTCGATATTTACTATACAAAGTATGCATCAGTAGTCTAAAACACTACATGACTGTTCGCTTCAACCTATCTCAGTGTTGCTGACCCCCGTGGGTTAGCTGTAAACTACAACGGGACTATTTCAGGAGTAGCGGCCTGTTCGGTTCCCCGCAGCGAAGGACCGATCCCTGTACAAGGCTTAATGGTTAATACTGGGGAACCATTAGGATAACGCCGTCAGGTTTAGCCCAAAGTCAAACCAGTAAGTTGGCACAGTGGGTTCACACCCGCTGGTCCTAACACTCTCCATCTGCATCATCCTCTTCCCCACCTACCCATAGTAAATTAGGTACTACTATACCTCGACGTCACTGGAAGTGGTGGGTGTAGCCAAGTGTGAGGCTGCTTGACAGGCAGGTGACGCCCCCAGTACCTGATTGGCTACACTCACTACTCTGGGGTTGATTGGCTGAACTCACCCCTCCGTCCATGGTTTTGTCTGCTGGGCTCCTGAGAATGCTATCGGCGGGCTGGGGCCCAGCGGCTTCCTGTCTCCTCCTCCTCTGACTTCTCTGTAGAGTGCTGCTGTGAGTAATGTACTGGCGTGTGGGCTGCCGGGTTGGCGGCGGCAGCTTGTCAAACTAAGGCTGCATTCAGACGAACGTATATCGGCTCGGTTTTTACGCCGAGCCGATATACGTTGTGCTCATGTGCAGGGGGGGGGGCTGGAAGAGCCCAGGAGCAGGAACAGAGCTCCCGCCCCCTCTCTGCCTCCTCTCCACCCCTCTGCACTATTTTCAATGAGAGGAGGCGGGATGGGGGCGGGGCTAAGGGGAATTAGCCCCGCCCCCACCCCGCCTCTCCCCATTGAAAATAGTGCAGAGGGGTGGAGAGGAGGCAGAGAGGGGGCGGGAGCTCAGTTCCTGCTCCTGGGCTCTTCCAACCTCCCCCCTCTGCACATGAGGACAACGTATATCGGCTCGGCGTGAAAACCGAGCCGATATACGTTCGTCTGAATGCACCCTAAGGCTGCCACATGTGGCCTCCCGGGTCACCACAGCAGCGGCGGCCGCGGCGTAAGGGGGTTAACACTGCAGGGGACATTAGACATGGGCGCCGAGGTCCTACCGGCAGCGGCGCGGGGGAGGGGTGGTTTAGACACCGACGGCTAAGTTGCTAGGAGCAAGGAAGCACTTTGTGCTGGGATGGAGGGTTAGGGTTAGGTTAGCAGTTAGACATACATAATTTGCTGTAAATGCTTCCCGCATGAACATTGAAGCATTTACAGATAAAAGTGTAAGCTTATCTGTTAAACTACCGCTAACCTTAACCCTCCATAACAGCACGAACTCCTTGAACGCTCAGGCAATCAGGACATCTGCAGCCAATCGGGCACGGGGGGCATCACCTGACTGTCAAACAGCCTCACACTTGACTAAACCCACCACATGGCGTCAAGATACAACAGTACTGTAAAATGATGCTCCATTTTTAGTGGAGCTCATCTCTCACCACCTTGTCATTTGATCTAGGGATAGCATTGTGTTGTAGTCAACTACACAGTGCTTATCTCCTCCACCCTCACCAATGTAGCCTCCACTAGGAGATAGTAAACTGAGAGATAGCAATGTGCAGTATTGAGGGGGCATGGCTACACAGCCTATGGCAGAGGAGAGGAGAGGGAAAGGTGAGCTGGTGCTAGTCAGTGCTGGGAATGCCCCCAGCCAGAAATCTCAGTGGAGGACTTGAGGCAAAGCAAGTATTATGTTTTCTTTGTGCATCACAATGAAAACTCAAAGCAAAAAGCAGATAAGTGTATAATTTCTTTTTTTGCAGAGACTTAACCCCTTAACGACCAGCCCATTGCCTTTTTACGTCCTCAGCAAGTGGGCTTTATTCTCTGAGGACGTAAAAACATGCGTCCTGCAGAGAATAGAGCCCCGTGGGCTGAGGACGTGACAGCTCCATGCTGTCGGTGCCCGCAGGTAGCCGACAGCATGGAGCTGTCATCCCGGGCTGCGGGGACCCCCCCACCCCCGGAATTGCGATCGGCGCTATCCAATGGATAGTGCGGATCGCAAAAAAGTAAAAAAAAGTGCCCCAAAAGTTACATATTCAGCTCCTCTGATGGATCGGAACCATCAGGGGAGCTGAAAATTCTCACCTGTCTTGTCGGCGGTGTCCCCCGGAGATCTGGTCCTCCCGGACCCGCCGGCGGCCTTCTGCGCATGCGCGCCAGACGATTACGTCACGCGCATGCGCAGAAGCCCGGAAGCCCCCGGCAAATTCAAAACCTCCTGGCTCCCGGCTCATGAAGGTAGCCGGGTACCAGGAGGTGTTACCGGGGACCGCGGTGAGCGGTCCCCAGGCCCGCGATCGCCGCTATCCATCGGATAACGGCGATCGCGAAAAAGTTTTAAAAGTAAAAAAAAAGTGCTAGTTTCACCTCCCCTCATGGATCGGATCCATGAGGGGAGGTGAAAATACTCACCTAAGTCGTCCCCAATGTCCCGGGTGCCCGAATCCCCGTCTGCGCATGCGCGCCCGATGATTGTCATCGGGCGCGTGCACAGGGGGGCACGAGCCCCGGGGAATTTAAAATTTCTCTGCTCCAGGCTGCCATGTGTAGCCTGGAACAGAGGGATGTCACTGGAAACATGATCACTGTCATCCAATGGATGACAGTGATCATGTATAGTAAAAAAAAAAGTGTGAAAAAGTTTAAAAAAAAAAAAGTTTAAAAAGTTTACAAAAAGTTTAAAAAGTTTACAAAAAGTTTAAAAAGTGTACGTTTCATCTCCCCTCACGGATCATATCCGTGAGGGAGGATCAAAGTACGCACATAAGGCCCCCAGATTTATCCGCGGACCTTACCCCAGCTTCTGCGCACACGCCCGTCGCCAAAATGGCGGACGCATGCGCAAAAGCTGTGGATTGCCAGGATAATTGAAAATCTCCCTGCTCCTGGCTACAAAACTGAGCCAAGAGCCCGGAGATTTCACGGCGGGCCGCGGTGAGCGGTTCCTGATCACGTGTTCGCCGTTATCCAATGGATAATGGCGATCACGTAAAAGTTTTTTTAAAAATTTGAAGTTTCATCTCCCCTCACCGATGCGATCGGTGAGAGGAGATGAAACTTTTTACCGGAGGCCTCCGTATTTGAACCCCGATGCAATCCTCATCCGTGAACTTACCCGGATTCTGCACATGCGACCGCCGGCAAAACACCGGACACATGCGCAGGAGTCGGGGAGTCCAGGAAACTTAAAATCTCCTTGCTCCCAGCGACCAACGGTGGCCGAGAGCCTAAAGCAGTGACGGGTGGCCTCGTTGAGCGGTCCCCGCTCACGTGATAAAAAGGTAGCGATCTACCTTTGGCCGGTCTCACATGACCGGATAGGAATTACAGATTCCGCATGCGTTTGATTAGCGGTAATACGCAGATCAATTGCATTGGATTACACAATTCCGCTCACATTAGCGGGTCGGAATTGTGTAATCCACTCGCAGAAAAGAGAACGCAGCAGGTTCTATTTTACCGCGGCTATCCGCAGCATAGAGCCCATTGTGCTCCATGGTCGCGGATATACCCGCAGCCCATACGCAACTACGTTGTATACGGGCTGCGGGTACCCGCGTCATCGCTAAGCGACGGTGCGGGAAATACAAACAAAAAAAAGGTACTGCGCATGACCGCCTGTGTGAGTATGCAGTTATGCGCAGTACATTACGCGGCCGTACGCAGGGTCACAGCCGGGCTCACAGATGGGATCCGCTGCGGGCCTCCGCAAGCAGATTCCACCTACGGCTGCGTGAGCCTGGCGCTATTCAGACCGCTACCTGTGATACGTATTTTACAAGAAGCCCCGGGAACGTTCGCCTTCCTGCAGTTCCAGGAGCACCTTGTTGAGCGCCTTCTATGTGAGACCGCTGCACCTCATCAAGCTTACGGAGACCCACGGAACGCCACTTTTTACACCCCATACCCACTACTGAGGTCAAGAAATGACCCCCAAAAAGCATGAGAGGAGGGGGGATACCGGTTTTATTGCCCCATAGGCAATAAAACCGGTAATTACCCCTGTCTTCGGAAATACCACACAGTTCACATTATTACTTTTATCTAAGATTTGCGAACGCCAAAAAGGGCGCGGAGTGGGTGTGGGCGGGGGGGAAAATTTTAGGGAGTCAATTTTTATTCCGTTCAAATAAGCAATGGGGCCTGGGATTTATTCAGTTTTGCCCTGAAATCCAGCGGGTGTTCCCTCCTTTATAGGCCTTGCCATGGGTCCTGTAAGTGGATGAGGGCCACAATGGGTATGTTTCTGAACACGGGAAAAACAGGGGTATCCATTTTGGGGTAAACGTCTTCATTCCTATGTACGCTGTACAAAAAAACTGTTTTTAAATTTAAAAAATTGCCCAAAAAATTGAAAATCGTAACTTTTTCCTTCTGCTTTGCTTAGATTCATTCAAATACTGTGGGGTCAAAATACGCAGTACACCCCTAGATGAATTTGTTAAGGGGTCTAGTTTTCAAAATGGGGTCATTTGTGGGGGTTCTTTATCGTTTTGGACGCTCAATGGCTCTATAAGTGGGCAATGGGGCCTGGAATTTATTCAGTTGTACCCTGAAATCTAACGGGTATTCCTTTTATTGTAGGCCTAGCCATGTGTCCTGTAAGTCTATTAGGGCCACAATGGGTATGTTTCTGAACACGGGACAAACAGGGGTATCCGTTTTGGGGTAGAAGTCGTCATTTATATGTGTGCTGTACAAAAAAACCTGTTTTTAAATTGACGCAATAGCCCAAAAAATGAAAATCGTAATTTTTTTCTTACTGCTTTGCTTAGATCTATTCAAAAATTGTAGCGTTAAAATACACAGTACACCTCTAGATAAATTCGTTAAGGGGTCTAGTTTTCAAAATGGGGTCATTTGTGGGGGTTCTCTATGGTTTTGGGCGCTCAAGAACTCTACAAGTGGGCAATGGGGCCTAAAAGGACTTCAAGCAAAATCTATGTTCTGAAAGCCACCGATTACTCCTTTCATTTTGGGCCCCGTTGTGCATGCGGACATAAGATTAGGGCCACAATGGGTATATTTCTGAAAACAGCACAAACAGGGGTATCCATTTTGGGGTGCAAGTCTTCCTTCATATGTGTGCTGTACAAAAAAAGCTGTTTTTAAAATGACAGAATTGCCAAAAAAACAAAAATTCAATTTTTTTCCTTTTGCTTGGCTTAAATTCATTCAATAACTGTGGGGTCAAAATATGCAGTACACCCCTAGATACATTCCTTAAGGGGTCTAGTTTTCAAAATGGGGTCATTTGTGGGGGTTTTCTATGGTTTTGGGCGGTCAAGAACTCTACATGTGTGCTATGGGGCCTAAAAGGACTTCAAGCAAAATTTCTGTTCTGAAAGACACTGACTACTCCTTTCGTTTTGGGCCCCGTTGTGGACTCAGATATAATATTAGGGCCACAATGGGTATATTACTGCACACGGGAGAAACAGGGGTATCCATTTTGGGGTGTAAATCCTCATTTTCATGTAAACTATAGGAAAAAAATATGTCTTTAAAATGATAGATTTGCAAATATATGAAATTTTACTTTTTCTCCTCTAAATTGAATTAATTCCTGAGAAAAAACTGTGGGGTCAAAATACTCATGACACCCCTCAGTGAATACACTAAGGGGTGTAGTTTTTAAAATGGGGTCATTTGGGGGGGTATCTATTATTTTGACACTCTCGAGCCTTTCCAATCTTGGCTTGGTGTAGGAAAACAAAGTGTT
Organism: Eleutherodactylus coqui; assembly: GCF_035609145.1. Classification (NCBI taxonomy): domain Eukaryota; kingdom Metazoa; phylum Chordata; class Amphibia; order Anura; family Eleutherodactylidae; genus Eleutherodactylus; species Eleutherodactylus coqui. Next base: position 16,272,078 of record NC_089839.1, on the reverse strand, counting down.
TCTCAAAATGCTAAAAAGTAATGTTAAATTTGTACGTCTCCTAAATGGTTAAAAAAAAACTAAAGGTTTTCCAATGTGCGCCCAAAATAAAGTAAACGGGTGGAAATATAAATCTTAGCAAAAATTTCTATATGATGTTTGCACATATTTAAGATATTGCAGTTGGAAATGTGAAAAAATGACGATTTTTTCAAAATTTTCCCAATTTTGGCGCTTTTAATAAATAAACACAAATTCTATCGGTCTATTTTTTCCGCCTAAATGAAGTACAACATGTGGCGAAAAAACAATGTCAGAATCGCTTGGATATGCAAAACCTTTCTGGTGTTTTTCCATGTTAAAGTGACACGTGTCAGATTTGCAAAATTTGGCCTGGTCATTAAGGCGCAAACAGGCTTGGTCACTAAGGGGTTAAGATATGCGTGTACTGATTTTTCATGCACAAAGGTTTCTATAGCCTTTAGCTCCATGATTGTAGGGAATGATTATATATGACATTTATCTTGCCTTCTCACCTCCAGGTTCCCTACAAAGGAAAGAATGTGCAGCTGGTTAGAATGAGGAATCCCTGGGGAGATTATGAATGGAATGGACCCTGGAGTGATGAGTAAATATGGAATTCACATACTCTTTATATCTCATATTATGCAAATAGATGGTACAATGTCTCTGCTGTGCCCCCTACTGGAAGGTAGCTTCCCTATAAGTCACTTTCCGACCTTCTAACAGGCCTTGCGATATGATATAAGGATTCTTAGTCATATTGCAGGGCCTCTTAGGCTGCCTGTCCACGGGCGTTGTGGTATGGAGCAGGAGCCGGCAGACGGATCTCCGCTGTCAACCTATCTGACAGATAGGCTGACCACGGAGTATCGCGGCCAATCGCAGCATGCTGCGAATTGACGGCCGCGAGCGGATAATCGTAATGATTCTCCGCTTGTGGACAGGGGGGAAGCGCTCTCCATAGCGATGCTATGGAGAGCTTTCACTGCATTCCCCACAGCCGGATTATCGTCACGGGGAACGCAATTCAAACTCGCCCATGGGCAGGCACCCTTAGAAGGTCAGACACTGCCTGAAATGGAAGCTACCTTCCAGTAGGTGGCACTGCAGAGGCATTATACTATCTTCCATATGCATGCTAAATTTCTCAGGAGAGCGTTGCATGGTGTATAAGTCTTCTTACATCTACTATGTGCTCTCTACAAGGAGAAACAGTATTCTTCACTTGACTCAGCCTATCACACAGGTGTATATCAGTGGACAGAGGGGTAAAGGATTCTGTTAAGCAAGTACCACGTGGCAGCATCTATAAGTAGAATAGTGCAATGTCGGCCACAGTCTACAGGAATATGGATAGATACGTAGGAGAACATACTAGATATCCAGTGATTTCTGCTTTTCTTTATTCTAGATCCTCAGAGTGGAATGATGTAGATCCAAACGTAAGAGCCGCTCTGAACCGCAAGGCCGATGACGGAGAATTCTGGTAAGAGCGCCGATCATCTGCATGCTTATCTCCCAACCTTTAAACAATTAAAGAGGGCCCATTTCTGTGGCATACGTAGCACAGCTAATGTTTTTTTTCACATTAGGCCATGCCCTTTTACATGAGGCCACGTTCTTTGTGTCATCTCACAGTAATAGTGCCCCTTAGTGTCCCTAGCACAGTAATACTACCCTTTAGTGACCCCCTTACAGTAATAGTGCTCCTCAATCAACAGTACTAGTACCCCTTAGTAATCACCTCACAGTAATAGTGCCTGTTAATGACCTTCTCACAGTGCCCCTTAGTGTTCCTCACACAGTACTAGTGACCCTCAGTGGCCCTCTCACAGTAATAAAGCTCCTTAATGACCCTCTCGCAGTAATAGTGGCCCTTAGTGATCCCCTCACAGTAATCCCTCACAGTAATAGTGCCCCTTAGTGATTATCTCATAGTAATACTGCCCCTCAGTGACCCTCTCACAGTAATGGTGCTATTACTGTCAACTCATAGTAATACTGCCCTCCCTCAGTGACCCCTTCACTGTAATAGTACATAGTAGTGACCCCTTACAGTAATAGTGCCCTTTAGTGATCATTTCATAGTAATAGTACCCCTTAGTGATCCTCTCACAGTAATAGTGCTCATCAGTGACCCTCTCACAGTGACCCCTTACAACCATAGTGCCCGGTACTATCCACTCACAGTTATGGTGACCCTCTCACAGTAATAGTGCTACTTAGTGATCACCTTACAGCAGTAGCGCCCCCTTCAGTGACCCCTCACAGTATTAGTGCTACTTAGTGATAACCTTACAGCAGTAGCGCCCCCTTTAGTGACCCCTCACAGTAATACTTCCCTTTAGTGACCTCTCATAGTAATAGCGCTCCTTAGTGATCATCTCACAGTAATAGTGCCCCTCAATGACCCCCTCACAGTATTAGTGCCTCTTAGTGACCCTCTCACCATAATGCCTCTAGTGATCACATCCCACTAATAGTGCCCCTTTACAGTTATAGTGTCCCTTAGTGTCCCTTCCTCAGTACAAATGCCTCCACATGCCCATGTTCAGTAATAATGTCCCCTTTCATAAAGTAAAATAAAAAACAGCCTATGCTCACCTCTTTTGAACCCCTTGGAGCTTTGTTACACTCAGGTCTACCACTCATTTATGGGTAGCACGATCATGTGATCGCTGTAGCCAACCCCCAGCCTCATCATTGGTATGGCTGAAGCTAGTAATTGGCTGAAGTGTTTAGGGCTCTGATTTTGTAGCCAGTGCGAAAGAGGCCTCCCAGGCAACGAGCACATGTGAAGGGAGTTGTGAAAGGAGCTGTGAGAGGAGTAGAGGCTGTTTCTTATTTTACTCTATTTCTGTCTGCCCCTGTGGGGAATGTCTCCTACCTCCTGGGACAGCCCCCAAAATCTAGGACTGTCCCACTGAATCCAGGACGGTTGGTAGACATGCATAATGCAATCTGCACTTGGGGGAAACTGGAGGCTAAACATGAGCAGTTGACATTGACCAGTATTTAGAATATCTGGTAGTCCGACTCATGACCAGAAGATCCATAATTTAGATAAGAAGCTTCATCATATTATAACAGAAAGTTCTTCAACTTTGTAATAGACTTAGTATTCCCTTTCCTACTTTTAATATCTGTTTCTTTTAGGGCCTGTTTACACGGCCGTAGGCATTTAACGTGCACCTGCCGGCGCCATAAAAACAACTGAACGGCAAAGAGCCCAGCACATATACGCCAAGGCCGCAATGTCATGGGCCCTGGGGAGACATTCCCCCTTCCCTCCCCCTCGCCAGCTCACCTCATCTCTCCTCCCCTCCGGTTGTTTGCAATGGGAGGGGGTGGAGCTAAGCTCCCACCCCCTCCCCTTGTCCGCAGCCAGCAATGGAAGTGGGCGAAGCGGATGGAGCTTAGCTCCGCCCCTGTCCTGGCCCTCCCATTGCAAACAGCAGCAAGGGGCGGATAGGAGAAGAGAAGGGGGAGGGAGTTTAGCAGTCACACTGCTAAACTCCCTCCCACCTCCCTTCTCTGGCAGCTAGCATAGGCTCCCATAGGAATCTATGTAGCTGCTCCAGGCAGCATGAAAGCACCCCTGTGCACTAATGCATTGTAAGCCAATGCATCCGGGGGGCAGCGTATATCGGCCGGGCGTGAAAACATTTGTGTTCACATCCTGAAAACTTGTACTAAACTAGTTATCTTCACAGCTGAGGGTCTGCTACAATGATATCCAGTATAACAAAAAATAGAGGAATACAGGGTTACTACAAATGATCTTTTCAATTTGAAACACTCGTAACTCACGCTTAACCCTTTCAATCCAGTGTCTGACCTTGTCTGATATTGAGATTTCCATGCATAGCTCCCATGTCGGGCGAGGTCTGACACATGTTTCTAACAACCATGCAGAAGAGAGGTCCGTCATCAGAGGTCTCTTCTGCATATATATAATCACAGTATGCAGGACAGAGGTCCTACGTAATATACTTACATAATACACATGTGTATATTGTACAGATATAATAATTTATATATATATATACGCACACACACACACACATATATTAGGCTGTTTCGTTTTGTAAAGCAAAAAATAAAATGAAAACTTTTTGCAGACTTTGCTTACGCGTAAAAGATATAGATCCCAAATTTCAAGAAGACTGGATAATATTTAGAGGTTGCACACTTTGATCAGTTTTGTAAAAGTACGCAAAAAATAAAATTTTTCAATTGTAATTACTTTTATTGGGAAAACTAGAAATCACAGACTTGGGCTGCATTCCCACGAACGTATATCGGCTCGGTTTTCACGCCAAGCCGATATACATCGTCCTCATCTGCAGGGGGGGAGGATGGAAGAGCCAGGAGCAGGAACTGAGCTCCCGCCCCCTCTCTGCCTCCTCTCCTCCCCTCTGCACTATTTGCAATGAAAGGAGGTGGGGCGGGGGTGGGGCTAAGTTCTGATAATAAGCCCCACCCCCGTTCCGCCTCTCCCCATTGCAAATCAAGTGAAGCCCACAGACTTTCGAACTTCCAAAAAATCTGGATGTCAGGACCATTTGATGGGTATGCCACAACACTCCTCAAACACTCCTTTCAATATTAGTTCATGGGTGTGATGACGCCAAGCCAACCACAACAATGTTCGTCCGAATTCCCCTTCAATTCTGGTACATGCCCCTTGGATCAGTCCTGTATTAGATGCTGTACTATCAAAAGACATACTGATGATATTGTCACGTAGCCCAAATCGGTCCACTTCCCGAGACTACTTCAGCCATCTGCTCACCAGTGCCTTTCAGGGCAACAGGTACGCCAAGCAAATGCTCAAAATCTTTGCCAGTCACTAGAACTGCAACTCTGTCTTCCAAAGTTTTGACACTCCCATGGGCAACTGAGAGCAACAGTTTACTATTCCAATGCAAGACCAAAAGAGGTCGATTTTCTTTGCCATTTTACTAAAATTGATCGCCCGAGCTCGGTAAACGGTAGCTGGAGATAGGGAAGTTTTTGAAACATTGTGGGCAAGGCTCTTTGCAGTTGCTATAAATTAATTACTTGCTTGTGAAATAGAGAAATACATGAGAAGCCCATTAGAACAAAGCACTTCAATATTAGAAGTTTCACTAGCTTGATATGAAAGTGATCAATGTGTGCAAGCCCTAAATATTATCCAGTCTTCTTGAAATTTGGCATATATATCTTTTACATCACTGAGACTCAGGGCGTAAGCAAAGTCATATGAAAATCACATCTTTGGAAAAATGAAGCACCCTAATATGTATAGTGTAGTATATGAATTAACGCACGTTTAAATTTCAAAATATTGCTAATAAAATCACCACAACAGTTCAATCTTATGTGTTTTTGTTATGTAATTACAAGGAATCCACAAAGCGCTTTCCCACCCAAAATAAATAAGCACTGTGGAGCGTGCGGTGGGCAGGGAAATTGGACTGCAAAGTGTTAAAGGGGCTTTCCAGGCACATAGGTTCTCAATAGTTGTTCGGCCGGGGTCCGCTACTCGGGAACTCAGCAGATCAGTTGATCAGATACCCACTGTCAGCGCTGCTATACATGGGAGTCGAAACAGAAGCTGCTGCTGAAACCCCCTGTGTAGTGATTGCAGGTGCAGCTCCTGCTTATTTCAATGAGACTTCAGCCTGCAGTTACAAGCGCCAGCCACAATCCAGTAATCGGACAATGGCTTGCGCTCAAACTGACAGCAGGCACCCAATAAGCTGATCTGCTGGGTTCTGGAGTAGCCGATACCAGCCAATCAACTATTCATGACGTATCCTGAGGACAGGTCATCAATAGTATTTGTGCCTGGAAAATCCCTTTAATAACACTCAGATACGTAAATTTGATATAGATGGAGACAAAAACTCAAAAAGGTTTTGTTGCACAACATCAAAAATGTTTCCCCCTCCGGTGTCAGTGCGGCGCCTTTTGTCATTGGACACATGGAGCCTGGAGTCCCGTTCCTGCCGTACAGGTTGTAGCGGATCACGACTGACTGATGCAATGGCTTCTGGGATGTCCCAGGTCATCATGGGCGGTAAGGGGGGTATGTAGACTCTAATCACAAGGTGTAAGGTCTGGGGAACATGGAGGACGAGGAAGAAGGTCACATCTGCAATCCATCTGTTTGAAAATCGCCTATTGAGCTGACTTCTGACTACATTGTGAAAATGGGAGGGATGGGGAGCGCCCTGTCCTGTTGGAAGATGAAACCTGGGGTTCGCTGTTCCAGTTGCGGCAGAAGCCATATCTGTAGCGTCCAGGTACGTAATCCCTGGGATTGTTTTGTCATGGAAGAAGAAGGAGCCATACGCTGTATTGAACTCCAGACTGATACATTTACTTGCACTGATACATTGTAACAACAATGAAGCCAGGAGTCAGTTTTGTTCTGCTGACAATTTAAACAAACCCTTAGCTGTGAGAAGTATTAGGTGGATTTAACAAAGACGTGTTCCATTCCCTGACAGCAAGCATGGATGACACAGTAAAAGGATACTACTTGCTGGATGGGATATCCTACATATCTCTGTGTGATTCTGTAATGTCATGGTTGCAGGATGGCGTATTCAGACTGGGTAAAGGAATTCACTCAGCTGGACATCTGCAGTTTGCACCCTGACAGCCTGACCAGTAACGAGCAGCACAAGTGGAGTACAACTATGTTCAATGGCAACTGGATCCGGGGATCTACAGCAGGAGGGTCTCAGGACTACCCAGGTGATATGCCTATTGCGGTGTCAGTACACATTGTCAATGTAAAAATGCATTCAAAGCTGCATTCATAACTCTGCAGGCTTCAGAGCCGAAATCTACCAGAATCCTTTGCTGGTAATTTGCATTGTAGGAAGTGACGTCTTTATACAGTGAATTGTACAGTCATCCAGTATATGTAAAAGTTACGGCCTCCCTCCAAGCTGTTACAGGGGTGTTTCATGACAAACTTGCTTACAATTTAAAAGCAAGTAGCAGAATAGTGAGTGCAGCTCTGCAGTACAGTACCCAATAAGTAGGTATTAGTGTATCTTGACGCCACCAGGGTGGGCGGGTGGCAAGCAATGGGAAAAATGCCTGCCATTACTGAGCTCAGACGCTGCAGTCAGTGCTGACATTTCTGCTGGCCGTGGAGGTTTAGCGAGACGGATAATGTTCTTAGCCTTACATAATTACATGTAAATGCTGCCATCTTACTGCCAGCATTTACAGGTAATAATGTAAGGCTACCAACTGCTGCAACCGTCACCGTAAGCCTGCAAAAATATCTCCACTGCCTGGTAGGACCTTTGTACCTTCACCCTATCGGGAGCTAGGGGTGTGACAGTGGCGTTCTTCCTGTCATCTTCTGGTGGCCTCAAGGTACACTAATACCCAATAAGTAATGCATATGTACTTCAGTCTAATTAAACTTTGCATAGTTGGCACCTCTATGTGCCAGAGTGAAACCTAGGCCAGCTTTGAGCTGGTGTTGGATTCTGCTACCATGTATGCCAATTTCTGGCATATATTGTAGTAAATGTGATGGGCCACATATAGCCATGCCGCCAAAATCTAGTCCATGCCCACTTTTTGACAAAGTGGCAAGGCCCAGTGTAAAAGTCCTAAGAGCCACCCACCATTTGGGCGTGTATGCAACAATTACGACTTTTTTATGTCACCAAACTGGCATTAAAAATTTACTAGATGTGCAACCAGTGATTCTACCAGCAGAATAATGAGTGCAGCTCTGGGGTATAATACAGGATGTAACTCAGGATCAGTACAGAATACATAATGTATGTACACACTGATTCCACTAGTCGAATAGTGAGTGCAGCTCTGGAGGATAATTCAGAATGTAATTCAGGATCAGTACAGGATAAGTAATGTATGTACATACTAGTCAAATAGTGAGTACAGCTCTGGAGAATAATACAGGATGTAACTAAGGATCAGCATAGGATAACTAATGTATGTATACAGTGACTCCACCAGCAGAATAGTGAGTGCAGCTCTGAAGTATAATACAGGATGTAACTCAGGATTAGTACAGGATAAGTAATGCATGTACACAGTGATTTCACCAGCAGAATAGTGAGTGCAGCTCTGGAGTATAATACAGGATGTATATCAGGAGCAGTACAGGATAAGAAATGTATGTCACAGTGACTCCACCAGCAGAATAGTGAGTGCAGCTCTGGGGTATAATATCGGATGTAACTCAGGATTAGTACATGATAAGTAATGTATGTACACAGTGACTCCACCAGCAGAATAGTGAGTGCAGCTCTGCAGTATAATACAGGATGTAACTCAGGATCAGTACAGGATAAGTAATGTATGTACACAGTGACTCCACCAGCAGAATAGTGAGTGGTTGTAACTGAGGATCAGTACAGGATAAGTAATGTAGAGTTGTTAATGTATATGGTATTAACTCTATATATAACAGGACATAACCTTTTAATGTTTCATATTTTATATATTTCTAAATTTTATTTGAACAGCAAACCTATTTTTTTATTTTAATTACATGACAAAAGTAATCTTATCTTACAATTCATACTTTCTTTACATGCAGAAACATTTTGGGCAAATCCCCAGTTCTGGATTAGGCTGACAGATCCAGATCATGACCATGATGGACCTACAGATGCCCCTTGCTGTACAATTATTGTGGGACTAATGCAGAAGTTTTCACAGAAAAAATCAAGAGATGACACGTTAACTATCGGCTACGCCGTGTTCCGGGTAAGTAGATGCTGGCACATAAAATACCTTTATCCATAAATAGGTGCTCTACTGGGTGCTAAAATCTCTTATTTAGTGGTTTATACTGTTCCTAATATTTAACTGAAAAGGACTTGTGGGAGGAGCATTGTGTCTGTTGGCCCAGTTCTTTATCCAATCAGCATCAGCTGATATGCACTCAGCAATGGTGATTGGCTGAGAGCATTTGACACACAGACAACAGCTCAAGTGTCCTTTTCAGCTGGATACAAGTCACAGTATACACCCCCCACAGACTATGGTTTTGAGAACTGTATAGTGGGAGCTGTAAGCACCTAGTAGTTTATTCCATTTTGGGTGCTTTGGTCCCTTTTACTCCAGACATGGAAGCTTTACATATTTCACAAAAATATTGTACATGTTAATAAATGTGATATGAAGGTTCTAAAAATTCTGTTTCTGTTTCACAGGTTCCCGAAGAGGTACAATGATTTTCAGTACTCGGTCTTCTCAATGATTTTCTGATAAACTTACTGGTCCTAGAATTATTGTTTCACTGCGTCATCCATTTAATGGATGAGCAATGTTGGATTTGGTATGTGAGTTAATAAAAGGGGTCTTCGCTTTGCATAATCCCTTCTTGTTCGAAGAGTCCTTTAAAAATGAGTGGGTCATAAAGGGTTTTCCTGCTGGGACCCTAAGTAATTAGCTGTAGTTTCTGGGGAAACCTGGCAATAAGCGTTCAGTTTCCCTGCAGTGCCACCGCAGGAGAAAAGACGCATTGCACGGTGTCTATTTACAACAATGTGATGTCAGTCCAATGCTGGACAGGAAAGGTCCTCAAGAGAGAGAGAGATGGTCTTAGTAATCACTCTCTACTGTGGCTCCAAGGCATGAGGACCCTAATCAGAAGACCCCTGTCTTACCCTAGAATTTCCTAACAGGGGATATGCAAATGGGTTCTCTAAATTGCACTTTCTCTTTAACGCACTAACTATATTAACAGGGATTTTGTAATCAGAAAACGACCTCTTGCAGAAATGTACTTTTTATGTTAAACAGATTTTTTTAAAAGAACTTTTGTGCTTTTTTTAAATTTTATTTTAATGCACTACAGTTCTGGCGTCCTGTATTGCCGCCTGTGATCGCTGTAACAATTAGCGATTAAGAAAAAATATTCCAAAAAAAGGGTTTTTATTGCAGAAAAGTGGAAAAACCTCAAAATAATATAAGAATTTTAGTATCGTTGTAATCGTACCGGCCCGCAGAAAACAAATGTATTGTGTCATTTATGCTGCATAATTACAGCTCACCTCCTTTCGCTCCCTGCACTGATCACAGAGCATGCACACAAGATCTGCTTTTTCCCCAAAATAGCGCCTCTCTCCTCCATAGATGGTGTCTGGTATTGCATTCACTTAATTAAGGCCAATCTACCATACTATACACTGCTTTTGGCCAAGAGCTGGGCCATGTCTCCAATCTGATAAAACTCCGGGGCTTTTTCTGCTGTAACTCCTATAGATTTCAATGGAGATAGCATAGGTTTAGCCGCCTCTCCATTTGGTTTACTAGCCACCTTAGCTTGCTAAGACCCCCTGTCTCCTGTTAGGCCCTGAGGTGGGCACATCCTGTGGTAAATCATAGATAAATGCTTTTTGTCTTTCCCTGTATAGATGCAGAACAAACCTGACATCCATCTCAACAAAGACTTCCAGATGATTGGAATAGAGCCTCACTCCAGCAAATTCACCAACATGCGGGAAGTGTCCAAACGGATGAAGTTACCGGTCGGAGACTATCTGATTGTACCCTCCACCCTTGAGCCACTTAAACCCGGAGATTTCCTCCTTCGAATCTTCTCAGAGAAATCTGTAGTAATGCTGTACGTAAGAGGACTGCGCACAGACGTCATGCATGAGGGAAAAGGCCTGACAAAAAACTCATTATTGGTTCTTCTATTTGTTTCTGCACACTTTATGAATATTGTTTGTATAACTAGACTCTTCTAGGGGTTGTCCGGGAATTTAAAAAAGGGTGCTTTCTTCCACAAACAGCGCCACATCTATCCATAGGTTGTGTCTGGTACTGCTGCTCGACTTCATTGCTGAGCTTCAATGCCGCAAGCAACCTGTGCATAGGTATGGCGCTATTTCTGGAAGGATGTAGCCATGTTTTTGCATTAGAGAGATATCTCTTCCTTTATGCCCATAAAGATGCCCGCTTGGATCGACTAACTGTGCATATCTATAGTAACAGGACGGGGTCTTCCCAGGGAGGGAGAGGGATTCTAAAAGACGTTACTGACCCGTATCTTGGGGCAACTGTGAAGGAAAGAGTCCCTGGTCCTTCCGGTTTGACTCTTGAAGATGAAGTTGGATAAATGAACTCCACTCAGTGCTTCTATCATGTAATACAGGATGAGGCAAAAGTCTGGACACCCCCATTTAACTGCAATAAAATGGACCTCCAATCTGTAAAAGTATTAGTGGGAGGGAGGCGGCAGCATTTCTTGGTGGTGGAGACATTTTCAGCGTCCATTTTGAACTCTGCCATATTGAATTCAGCTCAGGTTTACCAAATGGGGAGGGTGTCATGTGATATATCAATCTTGGCTAGAAACACACTGGAAGTGTCAGTTTTGCCCTGACTTTACTTGTTTAGTACTTAAGTGAGGACAAAGTTTTAGAAAGTGCTTTATATGATGTGTTCGATCTGCCCACCATTCTACGGGATGCACATGGTTAAACACATAATCCAGTCTTGGCTGCAGCAGTTACGTGAACAATGAATGTGATGTCATTGCTTCCTGTTTTAGAAGAGACCAGAGCAGAGGGAACCAGGTTGGTGGCCCTGGATCAGAGGCACAGTAGAAGGATGAGTAATGCTGTCTTATGTGTGGGGCACAGAATGCTAAGGCAGCAGAAATGCGGTCCTAAGCTCTCGCTCATGACCTGAAGGTTGCAAGTTCAATCCCTGCATGGCTCAGGTAGCCGGCTCAAGGTTGACTCAACCTTCCGCGGTCGGTAAAATGAGCACCAAACTTTGTGGGGGGTAATAAATAAATTACCTGAAAGCACTGTGAAATAAATTGTCCCTATACGATATTGTTTAAAGGTCGACCAACCCATTTAAAGGGGTATTTCTATGTTATAATGCTTTGGCTAGGATGTGCCCTTCTGATCTGTGGGGCTCAGACCTCTGGGACTCCCGCTGAACTCTAAACTAGAGGGACAGATGGTCCTTCATCATTCATTTTGAGGATCGATTGGGACTCAGGTAGTTGTACCTCTACTAATTAATAAGTGGTGGTTTATGCGAGCTACACGCCCCTTTAAGAACTGGTGCTTGGTACATCGCAGTATTGGATAAACTTTTGTAACTTTTTTTGTCTACTAGGGAAGTTGGCAACGTGGTGAAGGTTGATCCCTTTGAGGTAATATATGGTGTTTATTCATAGTTTATCAAGACATAAGCAGTAAGCAATGCATTGAAATCAATAACAAGGTGTCAGGGTTTCTGATTGGGATCCCCTTTGCCTTTAAATTGTCTCTCCACCCAATAGGCATTTGCATAGCTTCTAGTGTATAATGTAGTGCTGTACAGAGGCATGTAGAGTGCCCATAGGACTATAATACAGAGCTGTAGGCTATCCGTGTGCCGCCATACAGACCTCTTATGTAAAGGCTTTGACAATATAGCGGTTTTAATGAACAGTTTTTTTTCTCATAGTATGAAGTGGCTAATAAAGTTTTATTCTGTTCTCAGCCTGAAGATTCAGAGTTGGCCATGACCAAGCAAATCAAGGACGTGTTCCAAAAAGTTGCGGGAGATGTATGAAAATTCCCATCATTTCTATAATAATCGACAGTGAAATGTTACACGTGTCCCACTATGTGTGCCTAGGGGATGAATAACAGGAAATCCATAAAAATCCCTGACCACTACTTTAGCTCTAGTAATGGAACCCTCTAGTAATATGTTTAAACACTCCCCTTGCAGCACTCCTGCATAGGCTGCCGTTAATAGGCATACTGGCCCTTTAAGAGTATACAGTGTCTAATGCAAAGTTCTCAAATTCTCTTTGCAGAAAGATGAAGTCACAGCGAAGGATATTCAGACTATCATGAACGAACATCTGTCAAATAGTAAGTAACGCGTTTATCACTAAAAATCAGAGCCAGAAGCTGTAAGGGGTGGGTTTATATGAATTTGCATTAAGGGGGTGGGTTTTTTTTCATTAATGTCTATGGTTTTCTATTTTTTTTTAGATCCAGACTTGAAATCAAATGGCCTTACCCTGGATACATGCAGAGATATGGTTTCCCTCATGGATGTATCCTTTAAATGGCAGCTAATGCAGAGCATGCTGGGACTACAAGAGAAAGTTATCATAAAGATAAAAATAAAACTTCCCAATATACAATCTCCAACTGTTATGTTTCTGCAGATCTTATGGAAACCTATGCGTTTCCGTGGTTACAGACCACAAACAAACTCTGTGTAGTCTGATTCTACAATTGTATATTGCTCTACCTCCTCTGGCACAAAATAGAGGTAACAGATAGAAGAGCTATGGGAAGAGACTACATATACAACAGTGTAGTCTGTAAGCTTGGAGAAACATAAGTGTGCATGGGTGCTGCATGCACAAAATGGTGGTAGACTCTTAATTAAGACTATAAAGGTTAAAGGGGTATTACAGTTTCTATTGATGACCGACTGTAGATGGTCAACAGGGACCCACCGCTCTGATCCTCGCCGATCAGCTGATCCTGGGGGCCAGAGACAGCGGCCCTGAGAAGCAGTTGATTAGCAGGGATCCGAGTAGTTAGACCTTGATGATCATCTGTTGATGAAACGTCAGTTATCATTAGAAAATGTAAAACAGTCCTGGAATACCCCTTTAAATATTTTTAATGCATTTAAGCAATAAAAATGATTGAAAATATATCCAGGCCCTTAGGCCTCATGTCCACGGGGAAAATCAGACCCGCTCCGGATTCTCCATGGAGAATCCGGAGCGGGTCCCTCCTGCCCCGCAGACATGAGCGCTGAAAAGAATAATAAATCAAAATAAACTTACCTCCCGCCCGCTCCGGATCCTTCCTTCGCTGCGGCGTCATCTTCTCTGCGCCGCGGCCAGATCTACTTTCTTCGGCCCGGCGGATGCGCAGGATGACGTCGGTGACATGCCCCGCGCATGCGCCGGCCCGAAGAAAAAAGATCCGGCCGCGACGGAGAGAAGATGGCGCCGCGGCGAAGAGAAGAACCGGAGCGGTGAGTAAAATACGATTTTTGTCTCCCGCGGATCCGGACGGCTTCCATAGGCTTCAATAGAAGCCCGCGGGAGCCGTCCCCGCGGGAGACCCGCATGAAAATGGAGCATGGTCCGGATTTTTCCATGCTCCATTTTTTTTTAAATCACTTTTATTGACCATCCGCGGGTATTTATCTACCTGCGGGTGGTCAATGAATCCCTATGGGGTGCGGATCCGCGGGCAGGAGAGGAGTTAAAATCCGCTGCGGATTTTAATTCTTCTTTTGCCCGTGGACATGAGGCCTTAAGATGTCAAGACAGAGGTACAACGGGGCATATGTGCCAGAATAGTGGCGTACAAAAGTCATAATTTTGTAACCAATGCCAAAATTGTGACTTTTTTTTGGCAAGGGTTAAAGGGGTTTTCTAGTTAAATACTATTGATGATATAATCAGGATAGGTCATCAATAGTTGCTCAGGATCCCGACCGATCAGCTGTACAGGCGAATGCTGTCAGTGCCGCAATAACACAGAGGTCGGAGCGGAAGCCTCCTTGCCGACCTCTGTGTAGTGGCCGGTGTTTGTAACTGCAGGCACGGCAGACCCCGACCAATCAACTATCCTGGTGATACATCATCAGTAGTATTTAACTGGAAAACCTCTTCAAGCTGGGCCCCACTGCTTTTTAAAAAAGTGGGTGGGTTTAGCAGTAGGTGATGTGATTGCACACGGCCCATGAGATTTACTGTAATTTACTGCAGAAACTGCCATAAATTATAGCTGAAGCCTACACCTGCTTACAGAGTTACGCTGGCGCTTAGCTTACCTTAACCGGCGTATGAAATGCTGATCTAATTCAATAAGCCCCAAAATGCAGAATGATGATCGTCCCAAAGCAAGAGATGTGGACCTCTTTTTGCATGTTGCCCATGGTTTACTTTTCAGGTGGGCACATACTTTTCAAGAGGACAAATAAACTTTTTGGGGTGCACATGCCTTTTAATCCCTTTATACCCTAGGGCAGTGGTGGCGAACCTATGCCACGCGTGCCAGAGGCGGCTCGCAGAGCCCTCCCTACTGGCACGCGCCCCATTGGCCGCTCACCACTTGTGAATACCAGCAGGGGCCGCGGCTCCCCTGCCGGCATTCGCAAACGGCACTGCTAGCCATGCTGATCCCGACACACACTGACTTCAGTGTGCAGCTGGAATCCCCCTCCCCCCTGCCCCGAAGTCTCCTACTACTTGGTTCCGCCGGGAGGGGGCAGGCGTCCAGCAGCACACTGAAGTCAGAGTGTGTTCCGGGAGCATATTAACTCTTTGTTCCCCACTTCTGCCGCAATCAGCAATTCCCAGCAACCTGATTGGCTGTTTTGGTTGGCTGATCCACCAAACAACCAATCAGGTTGCTGAGAGTTACCTATTGAGGCAGAAGTGGGTAAGAAAAAGTTAATATGCATGCCGAGAACATTGCTGACCAGAAGAGGAGCTGAGCTTCCAGGAGGAGGAGGAGGAGGAGGAGGGGGTAAGTATGTGGGTCTCAGGAGGGGCACTGTGGGGTGTCACTACTGCACTGGGGGGCCACTGTGGGGTGTCACTACTGCACTGGGGGCCGCTGTGGTTTGTCACTACTGCACTGGGGGCCGCTGGGGGATGTCACTACTGCACTGGGGGCCGCTGGGGGGTGTCCCTAATGCACTGGGGGCCGCTGGGGGGTGTCCCTAATGCACTGGGGGCCGCTGTGGGGTGGGGGGGGTCACTATTACTGCTGGGGCCGCTGTGGGGTGGGGGTCACTATCACCACTGGGGCCGCTGTGGGGGTCACTATTACCACTGGGGCCGCTGTGATGTGGGGGTCACTATTACTGCTGGGTGGGGGTCACTATCATCGCTGGGGCTGCTGAGGGGGGGGTGTCACTATTACCGCTGGGGTCACTATTACCACTGGGGCTGCTGTGTGGTGGGGGTTACTATTATCGCTGTGGGGGGTCACTATTACCGCTGGGTCGCTGTGGGGTGGGGGTCACTATTACCGCTGTGGGGGGTCACTATTACCGCTGGGGCTGCTGTGGGGTGGGGGTCACTATTACCGCTGTGGGGGGTCACTATTACCGCTGGGGCCGCTGTGGGGTGGGGGTCACTATTACCGCTGGGGCCGCTGTGATGTGGGGGTCACTATTACTGCTGGGGCTGCTGGGGGATGTCACTATTACCGCTGGGGTATGTTTATAGGTGGCGGAAATGGGCAAGGCCGTTTCAAAATAGACAGGGTGCAGATTTTGACTCCTTTTTGGATGCGGAAATGCTGCAGAATTTTCCACAGAAATTTCCGCTGAGGACGTTCTGCAGTATTTCCGCATCCAAAAAGCAGTCAGAATTTGTACCCTGTCTATTTTGAAGCAGCCCTGTCCTTTTTAGAACAACAGGGGTAAAATCATACGTCGTGATAAGCCCCGCCCCCTGACGTGTTGGCACTTTGCGATAAATCAGTGGGTTTTAGGTTGCTGTTTGGGCACTCGGTCTCTAAAAGGTTCGCCATCTCTGCCCTAGGGTGTTCAGTAA
Organism: Eleutherodactylus coqui; assembly: GCF_035609145.1. Classification (NCBI taxonomy): domain Eukaryota; kingdom Metazoa; phylum Chordata; class Amphibia; order Anura; family Eleutherodactylidae; genus Eleutherodactylus; species Eleutherodactylus coqui. Next base: position 16,255,517 of record NC_089839.1, on the reverse strand, counting down.
TCTCCTGGTTGCAAACAGTTTGCATGGAGTGGAATCGGGAGCCGATCCTATTCCATACAAGCGGGTATTAGCCATCTTTGATATCTGACACCCAACCACAACAGCCGCGATCAGCATGAACAATGATAGCAGCTGTTAACCCTTTAAATGCCACTGTCAATTCTGAAAGAGGCATTTTAATGCCCCGATCGGTATTCAGAGATCTGGACTGGCCTCTCCATGGTGATATTGTGAGGTGCCTTTCAGTTGCTGTTCTTGATAGGCTGCCTGTCAGAATGCAGTAGAATGCAATTCTATGGTATTGCATTATACTCTATGAATGATCAAATGATTGCAAGTTTAAAAAAATGTAAACTACAGGAAGTCCTGCAAAAAAAACAGCCCTCACACAACTTCATTGATGGGAGATGGCAGTAGAACATTATTTTATTTTTCCCAAGATATTTTAGTTTTTAATAGTAGTGCAACAAAAAAACGATGTAACTTTGGTATCAGCGTAATCGCACTGACCCACAGAATACGGTTATCATGCGTTTTTTTTGCTGCCATTTCTACGCCATTAAAACAAGACTTCCCAAAGATGGTGGAATTGCGTATTTTTTTCCATTTCACTTCACTTTAAAAAATGTTCAGTACATTATATTGTACGTTGAGAAGTACCATTGCAAAATACAACTCGTCCCGTGAAAACCAAGTCCTTGGATAGCTGTATCCATGGTAAAATAAAAGTTATAATTTTTTTGAGGGTGGGGAGGAAAATCCAAAAATGGACTGCATCATGAATGAGTTAAGAAGCGAATCGTCAACCAATTCACCTTAACTAAAACCCAACCAGATGGATGGAACCAAGACTCTGAGTCTTGCAGAATTCAAAATCCTATGGCTGAAGTTGCAGAAATACATAGTACGGCCAATCCTTAGAATCTTCTCTCATCCGTGCATTATATATAATGGGGGACGGGAGGGGGGGGGAGTCATTTGATTTGTCATAGAAGCTGGATAGCTGTAATAAACATCGCTTAAAGGGTTGTCAATAGAGATGAGCGAACGTACTCGGATAAGCACTACTCGTCCGAGTAATTTGCTTTATCCGAGTATCTCGCCGCTCGTCCTGAAAGATTCGGGGCGCTCCGCTGCTGACAGGTGAGTCGCGGCGGGGAGCAGGGGAGAGCGGGCGGGAGAGAAGGAGAGAGAGATCTCCCCTCCGTTCCTCCCCGCTCTCCCCTGCAGCTCCCCGCTCCGCAGCGCGTCCCGAATCTTTCAGGACGAGCGGGAAGGTACTCGGATAAAGCACATTACTCGGACGAGTAGTGCTTATCCGAGTACGTTCGCTCATCTCTAGTTGTCAAGGGTTACAGAATGTAATCTGTCACATGTTCAAAAAAAATCCACTTTCCTTTGAGTGTTTCTGAAAATTTTTGTCTTATCTGCCGTTTCCACACAACATCAGCCCGATGGAAAATATATAGGCGCGCTGATGAGTCACCCAACATCAGAGTCACTGGATGATGCAGAAATGTGACTATATCATGTGACTCATAGACTACATGTACAGGCTGTGGGCCTATATGTTCCAGGTTAAAGACCCTAATTTAAAGGGAATGTCACATGAAGAGAACCCCATCCTTATGCCCTTAAAAGGCATATGGACATGATAGATGGAAATCCCACCACTTAAAGGGGATGTGTGAAAAAAAGAAAAATAATTTTAATGATTGGGCAGGTAATAAAAAAAAGAGCACATGCTCAACTGTATTTGAACCCTCCACACCCCCCAGAAACAAACTGACCGGCACCTGCTGCTCCGTCTCCATCCTCTGCTGTCAGAAGTCAGGTGATCAAAGGTCTCTGCGAACTTCTGGCATCATGACGCTCGGGATGTGAGTGTTGAAGCCAGGAGTTTGCAGTGTGATGTTGCAGCCTCTGATTGGCCACAGTGGTCACCCGACTTCAGGCGGCTGTCTGGGGCAGAGGACAGGGAAGGGGTAGCACAGTCAGTCAACTTGGTTCCCAGAGGTGAGTATGGGCTCTGTTTATATTTCATCGCTTGCCATTAAAATGTTGTTTTTTTTTCTCATACAACCCTTTTAAGACTTTAACTATAAGCAAATGGGGGGAGGCTAAAAAGGAGTAACTTTGATGAACCTGGCCCCATTAATGTACTATATTTATTTTCATCCATTTATTTGAATAGCCCTATATTTGGGTCTCCAGAGTTTCCAGCTATTATCACCAGAGGTCTCTGAAGCCAGACCTATACTGATAAGCTGATTTATGGGCTAGCTTCAACATAGTAATTGGGTTGTCATAGTAAGATAAGCCCTTTAATTCACATAATGGCTTCAGTTCTTTGTTGTCACAAACCTCTCAACATTCCCATTAAATATATGTAAAAGGGTTGGGCTTATGCAAATGAGCGTCTCCATGTTTTATGGGTATTACTGAATTTTAACCAGCTTTCATTGTTTACATCCAATAGAACATCTTCATAAAAACTGATAAGGATAAATCGGGAAGTGTGGATATTTTTGAAATGAGATCGGCTTTGAAGGACGCAGGTGATTGTTTTTCTACTTATACAATAAAATAATTATCTTAATCTGGCATCTCACAACCAGAAGATGACCGGCTACATGACCTTAGATGACCGGTTATATGACCCCATTTGGAACTCCCCTATATGACCAATGAATAGCAGTAATCGTGGCAGACCCAATCATTTAAATAGCTGTGTGTAATTCTACTTTTCTCCTGTAGTGGGCACTGTAGGAAAAATGAGCAGCCATTGGAATTTTCTCCTGGCAAATAGTTGATAACTCAACCCTTTCATTATAACCATTCAGTCTATGGGATGAGCTCTTCACCTTATCCTTATCTTCCTAGGCTTCACTGTAACTACCAAAGTCCAGGAGGCTATTCTTCAGCGCTATTCCAAAAGTGGCCTGACCATCGATTTTGACTCTTTCATTCGTTGCATGATACATCTGGAGTCTGGACACCTTAACGAGTAAGTGTACTTTTACTGCTTGTGCTTGATAGAAATCCTCAGGACTTGGTATCGAATTTACATTTCAGGAGCCTATAGATACAAATTGTCTTGCACCTTAGACTCCACCCATCCAGCAGGCCACACCTTAAACGGCTTGTGCCAAGATGCAGGTGGGCATATGACATCACAAATTAGGGTCTACTACTTAGGTTATTTTCAGGGGTCTCGATAGCAGGACCTGGAGCAATTAGCTGATCACCCCGAGCCCTACATTCTCAAAGGTGTCTTAGCACAACTATTTAATGGTTTAATTTGGCTACAAAAACCTGCTTGTCTTGAAGGTGGATGATGAGGATAATTTGGAAATCTTCACCTGTAATTAACCCCTTGCTGATGTGCACCGTATATGAACAATCAGGTGTCATTGTAAGGAGTGTCTGTCGGCCAGCTTTGAGAGTTGACACCAGTCTACATCAGTCATGGTGATAACCCTGATCGCGGCCGTTAGCTCTATAAATCTGCTGTCAATTCTGACATTTTACTTTTCTTAACAGAAGTGTTTTATCTTTTGGACAAGACAAAAAGTGAAACGATTACACTCAACGTAACAGAGGTACATCGATGATTTATTTTCTCAATTAAAAGATTGTGGTTCTGTGAATTATGGAAATGACCTCCTTAAAGGAGTTTTCTCACCAAAAACATGTATCAACCATTCACAGAACAGGTGATAAATGTATAATCACTTCGGGTCCAACCACTTCGACTTCCCCCGTCACTAGAATGCTTGTCCGCCTCCATCCATAGTCTATGAGACTGACGAAGACCGTTGAGTAGAGTACTTGGCTATTACTGTCAGCCCGATTGAGTGGTGGTCAGGCATGTTAATGCGCTGTTTAAACTCTAACTGGCATCTTTATTCGAGTGATTGGTGAAGTCCCATCGGTGGGGTCTCCAGTGATCACAATTTAGCAACTATCATGTAGAGAGATAATGTTATTTGTGGGAAAATTCTTAAAGAGACATTGGGACATATTTACTTAGACTGGCATTTCACTCACTGGTCTAAGTAAAATGTAAGCTGGTGGCAGTGTTGACAAATGTAAGAAGACGCGTAAGCCTCAATACATTTGTCGAGTCTGATGGCACCTTTGAGTTCCAGACTTTAACCTACTCCAGCTAGTAGCTGGCATCGGTTTCTGCTATAATGTATGCCACATGCAGGCCACACATGGCTATGCCCCCTGATTCTATGCCATGCCCCCTTTAAAAAAAAGTATCAGGATTGGCATAAAAAAATAAAAGTTGCAATTTTGATGCATGAACCTAAACTGCAACTTTTGTATGCCAGTACAAAGTTTGATAGATATGCCTATTTGGGTTCCTATACTGTGACTTTATCTTGTACTGATTTGGATTGTTTTATTCTTTTCAGTGGCTGTGTGCTACACTGGCCTAGAAGACGATGTCGCCAACTCCAAAGACTCGTCACAGAGTTGTTCCAGATACTTTAAGTTGTTGTATTGATGTTTTTGCTGTGATTGCAGTGCTAGGTACTAAGTGGATGCCAAGCCCTTAGGAGGGCTTTGATGATTTTATTCATGTTTGCATGGATTTATGAATTTTCTAAAATTCTGTTGTCACGTTGTTGTTATGGGGTATTGAGTGCAGAATGATGGGGGAAGTTGACATTTTTTTTTAATCTACACAACTTAACAAAATGTAACAAAGTGAAAGGGCCTGAAGACTTTCCAAAATCACTGTTCATACGTTTTTCACTTGTGTTTATAATGCATGGTTTTCACCCGCATGAAAAAAAAGGCAGGTTGTTCCAATAGAAAAATTCTTGAAAACGCATCACATTCACATGCAAATCACATGGCAAGCAAGTTCAATGTGTTTTATTTTTTCACTCTCACATAGAAAATAATGGATGATTCTTGCAGCAGAATCCCAGAAAAATAGGGCATGTTGCGATTTTTCAATCTTGGACTGGGGGCTTCTACCAACTAGCGTTTTTTAAACACTGCGATACCGCTGCGGTTTTTTTAATGCAAATGTCATTGGGACGTTCTAATGGTAAAAATCGAAGCGCAAACTTGCGATTTTTGTGCGATGCGATTTTAACATTAGAAAGTCCCATTGACACTTGCATTAAAAATTGCAGCTATATCGCGGCATTAAAAAAACGCTAGTGAGTAGGAGCCCTAAGGATGAATTTACAAGGGCGATTTTCCCGCGCAAATGTTGATTGTTGCTGATTGTTAGATTGATGGAGCCCTCATGTGAAAAGAAGCCATTGATTTTAATGGGTTAATATACATGAGCGATTTTTCTCTTGGATCAATAGTCCGAGATCAAAAAATCGTCGCATTTCCTATTTTTCTGTAATTCTGCTGCAAGAATCGCCTATTATTTTCTATGGGAACATGAAAGAAAATGCATCGCACTTGCATGCCATACCATTTTCATGTGAGTGCGTTTTTCAAGCATTTTACTATTGATTTTTTTTTTTTCGCACGTGAAGAACAGATGTATATCTGGTACAAATCATGTGTTTTAACTACGAAAACGAACACTCAGTGAGATCACAGGTGATATGATCAGTCTTTCGCTGGCCTACATCGCACTCTAACAAATGTGATATTAAGCATGTAAGACACTGTTTTTGGCAAACTGTCACATTTTCAATAGTAAATCTACCCCTGCCTATACAATGGAATATAACAAATAAACAGCGTCAATGGTGGCCGAGGCGAGTAGTTTTATTTTCCGTCATTATGTCCTGTGTGTATTTATGGAATTGTTTCTTCTTCTTTGTGTTTCTTTGGGGTTGTATTATGTGGAAACCATCTTCTCTATATAAGATCTTAATGGGGTTGTCTTATGCGGAAACCATCTTCTCTATATAAGGTCTTAATGGGGTTGTCTTATGTGGAAACCATCTTCTCTATATAAGGTCTTAATGGGGTTGTCTTATGCGGAAACCATCTTCTCTATATAAGGTCTTAATGGGGTTGTCTTATGTGGAAACCAATTCTCTATATAAGGTCTTGACAACAATTGGCTGATCAGTACAGGTCCATCTCCTGTAACTCCTGGTGATAAAAGCTCAAGGAGTAATGTACATGGCATTACATGGCATCCATTGGAGTCTTTCAGAGCTACTCTTCACAGCTGCCTTCTGCTTTGGCCAATAGAGTGGAGGGTCTGAACAAGGAACCCCCTCAATAGACCCTAACTGGGCATATGGACAGGCGTTCTCCTTATGGGACAAACCTTTTTAATTCTGGGAAACAAACTTAATTTCCATCTACTCTTCCATAATGGTGTAATAGGATAATATGTTTGAGCTGATTATGAAAGCTTTCAGGGAAAATGTTTCTCACGTTGTTAAGGACATGACCACCATGAGGCAACTATGAAATCTTACAATCTGTAGTCAATAATCTGGCGTCAACCATTCAGATTCTTCACCTGTTAGCTAGAGAGGAGAATGGCTACAAAGAGTGTCACTCATTCTGGAGGAACCGACTTGGCCATGTCTAAAGGGGGATCAGTGGTGCTCCGCAACCCCTTGCTGAGTTGGAGTAGTTAGGCCGATCTGACTGCGGCTCAGTCAGTCTAGTGAAGTCTAGGACCCAGCCGTGAGGAGGAGACAGGAGACTGGCACTCGCTAGAACCAGTCTGGACAGCACTGTGCAGTTTCCCGTAGGGTGAACGCAGACACAACGCGCATGTTGAGGAGCTGAGAGAGTAGAGTGGTCACTTGTCATGGTGGCACTTACCAGGCTCCCTCCAGGAGGGACACATGTAGTCTCTGCCAGAGCAGTGCTGGGCCTCTTTCAGACACCCCTAGGATAGGGATGCCCCATAAACTGGAGGACAAGAATAGCAGATGTCACGGGTGACGCCACCATTCCGTTACCCACCGCTATGAACCTTGGTGGTAAATAATGGAGCCGCAGACAAAAATAATGTAACTCAGGTCACTGGGAATGGGCAGGGCCTGGCAAAACTTTACTGAATACAAGTTCCAGGTAATGGTACAATTTACACAAAATTGGCAGTGCAGGTAAAGAAACAGACTTGAGAGTACCTCTGCCTTGTTATCCCAGACTTCAGGATGGCCGGATGTGAAAACAAATGGGTGTACCCTTAACTCAGGACGGCCTCGTAGGAAAAATAATCACTGAGTACCTCTGCACTAGGCCTGGTCGTATGCACCGTCTCTTACTCATGCTCTCTCTCCTCTCAAGGGACTCACTCTACCACGGTTGCTGTCACACAGGTAGTCAGTAACCGCACTTCCTTCTCCATTCTTCACCACATGGGAGTTGAAGGTACCCTCATGTGGCTGGCACTCTCAGGTACCCAGAAGAACAGAACTCAGAACTCATGACGAGAACATTGTTCTTCCTCTTTACAAGTCACTAGTCAGACCACACATGGAATGTTGTGGACAGTTTTTGGAATCAGTACTCAAGAAGGACATATCAGAGCTTGCAGATGCCGCATGGAAAAAAGGGGTGGAGCAAAAACTGTAAGAAATGAGTGGCCTAGAATAGAAGCAAGGCCCGTGGAGGTTTGGAGTGTGCAGGAGATTCTGGAGGCCCTGCCAACCAAAAGACATACCACCTAAGTGAGCATGGGTGTATAGAGGAGTGTAAAAACAAAAAAACTGGTGGCTCGGCAGAACTCTCCAACAGTAATTGAATAATCAGAACACTTAGATGGAAATTTCTCCTTTAATTAGTAAACTAGACAACCAGCATTGGAAAACACGTTTCCGGGGAAAACCCCTTCATCAATTCAGCTGGATTAAGTACTAAAACTAGACAATAAGAGATTATGCATAGGTCCCAGTGACCAGAACTAGGCCTGTCATGCTATTTTTATGTTACATTTTTTGCCACATTCAAGTTAATTGCATTTATTCCCGGGTAGTGTGGAGTCTAAACAGTTAACTACATTATATTATGTCATATGTGATAGTAACTTTCTTTCCAGCCTGATTGTCTTGTGTACATATTTACTCTATTGTGATTAGGCTCCTTGATTTGCTGTCTCCTCCCGGCTCACCGGCAGTCACATTCAGTAGAACTGACACTCAGTGCTGGTATCATGGCAGCGGTTGCAGCTAAAGTTGCCAAAGACAGGGCTGTAGCTGAGGGTCTTTGTACTAACAAGAACCCAGTGAAGTATTTAGATCAGGACTACGATGAACTGCGGGCAAAGTGCCTGGCATCCAAGACGCTCTTCAAAGATGACAAGTTTCCTGCAGGTGACTCTGCCCTGGGCTACAAGGACTTAGCACCAAACTCTCCAAAAACTGCAGGAATTGAGTGGAAGAGACCCTCGGTAAGAAATACTGCACTAATTATATATATATAGCTGAGAGCTGCCTCTGATTGGTTACAGTGCTCAGCCAATCCCCGCCTGCTGCATACTCCAGAGAGCAGTTTAGGAGAAGAGACGGCTGGACACGGCTGAGCCCCGGCTGCTGCAGAGAGGTGAGTATAGATTTTTTTTTTTTCACACTTTTTTAGGATGGTTTTCAGGGAAGGGCTTATATTTTAAGCCCTTCCCCGAAAATTACTACAGCACTTGCCGGCAGCCCATTGCTTTCAATGGAGTCGGCTGTATTCTGCAGGTGCACTGTGATGGCATACCGTCTGGCATATCGCCTCAGGAGGGTTCTGAAAACATTCCCCTCATATATAGCCAGAGACTAAACTGCCAATGTCCAGCATCCAAAAGTTATCCAGCCAACAGTGGGTCAACAGTGGAAAAATGACTTAGTGGTAAAGGAGCTGAAGGGACACCTTATAGACTATACACAGCAACCCTATAGATCATCCAGTATAACTCCTATATAGCACATTGATATGAATGGTGTTTTGCAGTAAGGAAGTAGTGATCTTTGCTATCTCCCAACTCAGCTGCCCATAGACGTTAGATATTTGCTCCCCAGATCCCGTAGCTACAGGGTTTTCTACTATATTTTGTGCAGTGGTTGTTACCTCTTTATAATAACTGGCCATTTACTTCATCATTTCCTAGGAAATATGTGATAAACCGCATTTCATTGTCGATGGAGCAACACGTGTAGACATCCACCAAGGGCAACTGGGTGAGTGAGAAGATCGCGGGTCTGATGTTGTAGATATTGTTGAAATCATTGTAAATCAAGTGTAAGAGCATTTTTGGCAAAACTTTAGGTCCCGAAGGGGCGGAGGATAGAGATACAAAGATGACCAAAGAGAGAATCCCTGACTCAGGCTCCACCCCCTCGGAACTGACTTCTTATCCACTACTGAGCAGCTATTGTATGGGTACTGGTGAATTAAACAAGAGGTTCTGGGCTCCAATGCTGAATCTGCAGCAGGTCCCCAAACCTTGTGGCATCATATTACTGCCAAAGTGCTTCAACTAAGTACCAAGTACAGGGTGTGAATATTTATGTAATTTATGTAAATTACAGAGATTTCTAACATTCTGTTGTCACTTTATGGGGTATTGAGTGCAGAATGATGGAGAAAACAATTTTTTTTTAATTTGCACAAGACCACAACATAACAAAATGCAAAAAAGTGAAAGACTTTCTGGACCCCCTGTATATTACATATATAATCCACATTAATTCTGCTCCTACTTTCCTGCCTGACACTGTTCGATCAGTAAGAGGAAACGAGGGTTGAGTCACAAATCAAACAATGTGGTGAAGTAAGGCGGAGAATCTTGTCTTGTTTAATAAAGGTGTATATTTAGGAGATTAGCTGCTGGGTAATACCTGATGATCAGTAACACAGGAGACATATAGACTGTGCTAGAAGTAACACATAGGCTTCCTACACAAGGGCCGTGGAACCTCGCCAATATCGTGCTTGCCTGCATGCTTTTTACATGGGGATGCGAGGCATTTTCCGCTCCAAAACGCCTCCCATCACCTCAGTAAAGTTGTGATTCTCCGGTGCGGCTTACAGCAGTGTTGGCGGATCGGCAAAAGTTTCCTGTTGTTTTCAATGGGAAACCTCGCATCTCCCATCGTGCTATGTGTTTTCTGGCCCCATTGAAAACAATGGGCGATGCGTTCTCAGAAAACGGCCAAAGATGGGACATGCTGCGATTTTTTTTCCGTGATGCAGGAAAAAATTGCTAGTGTATATGACCCCATTCAAAAAAATTCACATTCATGCTAGATTTTCATGTCTTGCAACACACAAACCTTATGCGATTTTCATGGTCGTGTAAAAGCGGCCTAAGGAGTATTGCATGTGAATTCACCACCTATTACTTTTTACATTTTAATAGGGCCACAATCCTTTAGTTTATAAAGTGAAGGCTAGAATGAAATGTTCTTTCAAAATGGTTTGCAGCTTTGTGCAGCTGCCTGGCATTGTGATGTGGCGGCAGGTCATTCAGTGAATCTAATGTCCACTCCATACAGGGGACTGCTGGTTTTTGGCTTCCGTTGCGTCTCTCACTTTGGAACCGAACCTCTTGGCTCGTGTTGTTCCAGAGAAGCAGAGTTTTGAAAAAGACTACGCCGGAATCTTCCACTTCAAGGTAACAGGATTGTGTTTGGGCCTCGCTAATATTATAGCACACGGAAAACTAAAACTTAAACCACAAGATTTTACAACAAATGTCAGCACTGTGTATTCTGCTGTTGTAACTGTAGATGATGTAAGCAGGGGGGCACATGGAACTCATAGGGCCACATAGCAAAACTTGGAATTGCACCCCCTCCCCCTGGATGCAATAAAATAAAAAAACTGACCATCTCCACCTTCCTTGGTCGGTCCCCTCCCGCTGTAGTCAACACCGTTTCATTAGTTACCTCTTAATTCCTGGTTACGTGATCATGTAATAAATGCATGATTAACACAGACATTCATTACTTAATGAACACTTGAAATTTGGCAGGAGCATTCTTTATCTCCTAAATAGGAAAGGTAAAGGTGTCGCAACTTGATTATTCAATGCTAAGTGCAAAAGTATTGGCACCCCTATGTAATGTAACTTCCCAGTGTCATACAAACATGACATTTGACACAACCATTCTTTAGGTGCTAAATAGGAAAACTAAAGGGGTCCCAACATGATTATTTAAATCTAAGTGCAAGAATATTGGCACCCCTATGTAATGTAACTTCGCGATGTCGGACAGGCATGAAATTTGGCATGAACATTCTTCAGGTCCTAAATAGGAGACGTAAAGGGGTCACAACTCGATTATTCAGCGCTAAGTGCTAAAGTAAGTGCATCCCTATGAAGTGTAACTTCCAGGAGTCCTACAAGCGTGAAATTTGGTGTGAGCATTCTTTAGCTCCTAAGTGAGAAGAGTTGGAGGGGTGACACATTCTGCAGAGGGACATCGGTACATGCAGCCTGAGGAGAATCTAACACTCCTCTATGTGTATGCATATTTTATTCCTCACCTTGACTTTATAAAATTTTTTGTGTGAACAATACGTAAACACCTGGATCAAATTAACTCGGGCAAAGTCGGGTATATCAGCTAGTATAGATTAAATATGCTGGCATGCGGGGTCAGGATTGGTGGCCCACTGCAGTGCCTCCCCTCTCCTGGTTGGTTAAAGCCCTGTGCCATGGTAGAAACAGCAATAATTCGGGAAGTAAAAGTTCAGTGAGTGGGAAGAGGGGTAATAGGGGCATTCGGCTCCAGACTTCCCTGCCCTGTGGGTCCTATAGCAGTCATGTGGTCTAGCTCTATTGGTAGCACACTACTGGATGTAAGGTTATTACCTTGCTACACACTGCCTGTGACATGCTGCTACCTACAGTGCAGTCTGCTGCCTTTCCTGGGCATTAGATCTGGTTCGGTGTCTCAGCAACATTCTGCACAGAATTTGGAATCATGTATATAACTACAGTATAATTTCTTCTAGATGTGATCTGACAACACTTCTATTTGAAAACACCACCGGACATATAGGCATGCTTGCCAACTTTTCAAAACTGCCATCAACGATCTTAGAGCTATTTTTTTTTAAAACTTGTAGAATATACCCTTTCCCACAGACTACACCTTCTACACAGCAAAAGAATGCGCCCTTAGTGCCCCACACCTACTCCCTCAGTGCCCCACAGTTAAATTGCCCATCACAAAGTAATAATTCCCCCTTACTGCCACAAAGTTAAACTAACCCCACAGGGTAACAGTGTCCCCTATGTGTGTCCCATAGAGTAATAGTTCCTATTGCCCCCTTTATGCCTCCATAGATACAGTGCCCTCTTTGTGCCCAGCAATGTAATAGTGCCTGCTTTGTGTCCCCATATAAATCAGTGCCTCTTTTGTGCTCCTATAAGGTCATAGTGCTGTTTTTGTGCCCATAAGGTAATACAGCCCTTTGTTCCAATAAGGTAATAGTTCCCCCATTAGGTAATAGTGCCTCTCCGTATGTCCAGTGAGTAATAGTGCCCACTTTGTGCTTGCATTAGGTTGCTTCTTTGGACGCTGCAAGAACTTGGAGGTTTAGTCACACTTGGACCACCATCTTTTCAACCTAAGATGGGTGGAAACACATCAGGAACTCAGTACCACAACAACTTCTCTTTAAGGCCTCCTGCACATGGGCGGGTCGGACAGCGAATGTGGGATTCCCGCAGCGGAGTTCGACCCTGTGCCCGAACGGTGCCCCCTGCGTACCTGTCTGGCAGCTTCTGCACAGCGCTGCGGATGTGCCTGCCGGCACTCCGTCGCGCATGCATAGTACCCCCCCCCCCCCCCAGCACTCTGCACTGATGCATATCCCGCAATTCTTCCGCAATGCTCACTGCAGAAGTGCCACGGGACGAACAGCTTCCATTAACTTCAATGGAAGCCGGCCATGCGTATCCCGCACAAAATCACAGCATGCTGCGATTTCTCACTCGCAAGCAGAAAATCACAGTCGATTTCCACTTGTGCAAAGAAAATTGCATTTTGCCATAGCATACTATGGGCTGGATTTGCTGCTCCAGATTTCGCAATGCAAATCTGACCGTGGGTAAGGAGGCCTATAATTGGCTTTACCAGTGTTTATTTTGCTACTTTTCAGCAGAGTATTATTCACACTGTTTGCAAACTTTTACACATTGCATAACCATGCAACAACACCTGGCCATCTGGCCTCTAACTAATACAATGTAGTGACTCTTACTACACAGAGGCACAGGGCCTAAACATATCACATGAGCATATCATAGTCTATTACCAGTTCTTGGTTTGCAGTACCAAGGGCCTCTCCTCACACAGACTGTGGTCAGAATGCTTCTGTCAGAGCCACACCCATTCCTTTTACAAAAGTCTCTTAATTACTAAGGCAGTGATGGGCAACCTTTTGAGCTTGGTGTGTCAAAATTCGCCAAAAAACTGAGCATAACTCGGGCGGTGTGTCACTTCGAGAAAAAATCCATAAATCTGCGATATTTATAGTTTAAATAACAAATATGTATAATTGTAATGTATAACTGTATTTAATAAACCCAAAACACCCATAGCACAGGCCCTCGCATCTCCCAGCCTCCCCCTCACTTATGTCAGTAATGACGAGCCCCCAGCGGCGACAGCGGCCCCCAGCAGCGACAGCGGCCCCCCAGCAGCGACAACACACCCCACAGTGCCCCCCGCAGCGACAGCGTACCCCACAGCAACCCCTCAACAGCGACAGCACCACCCACAGCGACCCCCAGCATTACTTGCCCCCCACAGAGACCCCCAGCATTATCTGCCCCCCACAGCGGCCCCCCCGAGTGGTGAATGCCCCCCACAGGTGACTGCCCCCCACAGCGGCCCCCCAACAGCGACAGCGCCACCCACAGCAGCCCCCAGCATTACTTGCCCCCCACAGAGGCCCCCAGCATTATCTGCCCCCCCCCCAGCGGTGACTGCACCCTCACAGAGGCCCCCCAGCGGTGACTGCCCCCCCCCCCCCACAGCAGCCCCCCAACAGCGACAGCGCCACCCACAGCGGGCCCCAGCATTATCTTCCCCCTCACAGAGGCCCCCCCCAGCGGTGACTGCCCCCTCACAGAGGCCCCCCCCCCCCAGCGGTGACTGCCCCCTCACAGAGGCCCCCCAGCGGTGACTGCCCCCTCACAGAGGCCCCCCCAGCGGTGACTGCCCCCTCACAGAGGCCCCCCCCCAGCGGTTCCTGCCCCCTCACAGAGGCCCCCCCAGCGGTTCCTGCCCCCTCACAGGGGCCCCCCCCAGCGGTTCCTGCCCCCTCACAGGGGCCCCCCCCAGCGGTGACTGCCCCCTCACAGAGGCCCCCCCCAGCGGTGACTGCCCCCTCACAGAGGCCCCCCCCCCAGCGGTGACTGCCCCCTCACAGAGGCCCCCCCCCCCAGCGGTGACTGCCCCCTCACAGAGGCCCCCCCCCCCAGCGGTGACTGCCCCCTCACAGAGGCCCCCCCCCCCCAGCGGTGACTGCCCCCTCACAGAGGCCCCCCCAGCGGTGACTGCCCCCTCACAGCGGACCCCCAGCGGTGACTGCCCCCTCACAGCGGACCCAAAGCGGTGACTGGCCCCTCACAGCGGACCCCCAGCGGTGACTGGCCCCTCACAGGTGACTGCCCCCTCACAGCGGACCCCCAGCGGTGACTGCCCCCTCACAGCGGACCCCCAACGGTGACTGCCCCCCCACAGCGGACCCCCAGCGGTGACTGCCCCCCCCACAGCGGACCCCCAGCGGTGACTGCCCCCCCACAGCGGACCCCCAGCGGTGACTGCCCGCCCACAGCGGACCCCCAGCGGTGACTGCCCGCCCACAGCGGACCCCCAGCGGTGACTGCCCCCTCACTGCGGCCCCCCAGCGGTGACTGCCCCCTCACTGCGGCCCCCCAGCGGTGACTGCCCCCTCACTGCGGCCCCCCAGCGGTGACTGCCCCCTCACTACGGCCCCCCAGCGGTGACTGCCCCCTCACAGCGGCCCCCCAGCGGTGACTGCCCCCTCACTGCGGCCCCCCAGCGGTCAATGCCCCCTCACAGCGGACCCCCAGCGGTCAATGCCCCCTCACAGCGGACCCCCAGCGGTGACTGCCCCCCCACAGCGGACCCCCAGCGGTGACTGCCCCCCCCCCCACAGCGGGCCCCCAGCGGTCAATGCCCCCTCACAGCGGACCCCCAGCGGTCAATGCCCCCTCACAGCGGACCCCCAGCGGTGACTGCCCCCTCACAGCGGACCCCCAGCGGTGACTGCCCCCTCACAGCGGACCCCCAGCGGTGACTGCCCCCTCACAGCGCACCCCCAGCGGTGAATGCCCCCCACAGGTGACTGCCCCCTCACAGCGGACCCCCAGCAGTGAATGCCCCCCACAGGTGACTGCCCCCCCACAGCGGACCCCCAGCGGTGACTGCCCCCCCACAGCGGACCTCTCCCCGACCCATGTACTTACCCTGTGGATGCTTGGGTGCTCCGCTCCTCCTGTGCCAGGCGCCCTCCAGCAGCGATGATCTCCCGCGCATACTGTGACGTCAGTGTGTTGCAGGACGCCTTCTCCCCCGGACGCTCCCGCGGAACCAACAGGTAGGAGACGTCGGGGGACGGGGGAGGAGGATACTGGTGCACACTGACATCACAGTGTGCGCCGGGATCAGCGCTGTTAGTAGTGCTGGTTAATGAATACTGGCAGGGGAGTCACGGCCCCTGCCAGTATTCATTAACGGGGTGGCCGGCCGCGTGTCAGCGACTATGGCTATGGCTACGCGACTATGGCTACGCGTGCCAGCGTGTCATAGGTTCGCCATCACGGTACTAAGGTGTCTCCTAATTAGAAAGCGGAGCCAAATGGACTACTGCTGAGCCCCATAGTGGCCATTTCTATCACTGCTTTGTATGCCCATTAGGTAATCATGCTCTATTTGTGCCCACATTAAGAAATATTACCCCCTTTGTATTCCCATTAGGTAATAGTGCCCTCTCTGTCCCCACATTAGGTAATATTTTCCCCTCTACATGCCCGTTAGGTAATTGCATTCTCTCTGTGCCCACCTTAGGTAATACTGCGCCCTCTCTATGCCTTTTAGGTAATAGTGTCCCCTTTGCTCCACGCAAGTCTTTTCCAGACCACATAGTTACTTGTTTTATGCACTGCTAAACTTCAGCTGTGCAGTGTGTGACATCTTTATGTGCATCTTGATGAATCCTCCTCCTCTCTGATGTTCTGAGATCTGGGCTAAGACCAGTGCCAGGAAAGGAGGAGGAGTCATCAAGATGCACAGGAAAATATCACAAGCTGCGTGAAGGAATAGTAGCAGCACATAATACAAGTGGTGTGTATGAGCAGACCGGGGAAGGGGGGGGGGGGCAGCGAGCACAAATCTGGGGTATCCTGCAGCCAGAAATCATAGAATGGTAGAGTTGGAGGGGACCTCCGGGGTCATCGGGTCCAACCCCTTGCTCAGTGCAGGATTACTAAATCAACCCAGACAGATATTTGTCCAGCCTTTGTTTGAAAACTTTCATTGAAGGGGAACTCCCCACCTCCCGTGGTAACCTGTTCTGCTCATTCATCACCCTCACTGTCTAATATCTAATCTGTGTCTCCTCCCTTTCAGTTTCATCCCATTGCTTCTAGTCTTTCCTTGTGCAGATGAGAATAGGGCTGATCCCTCTGCACTGTGACAGCCCTTCAGATATTTGTAGACAGCTATTAAGTCTCCTCTCAGCCTTCTCTTCTGCAAGCTAAACATTCCCAGATCCTTTAACCGTTCCTCATAGGACATGATTTGCAGACCGCTCACCATCTTGGTAACTCTTCTCTGAACTTGCTCAAGTTTGTCTATCAGGATGCCTAGAACTGGACACAGTATTCCAGATGAGGTCTGACTAAGGAAGAGTAGAGGGGGATAATGACCTCACATGATCTAGACTCTATGCTTCTCTTAATACATCCCAGAATTGTGTTTCCTTTTTTTGCTGCTGCATCACACTGTTGACTCATGTTCAGTCTGTGATCTATCTGTAAATCCAAGTCTTTTTCACATATGCTGCTTAGACCAATTCCTCCCATTCTGTACAAACTTTTTTCATTTTTTTTGCCCAGATGTAGGATTTTGCATTTCTCCTTGTTAAATAACATTCTGTTAGTCACTGCCCACTGTTCGAGCTTTTCTAGATCGTTTTGAATCCTCTTTCTTCTCTAGTGTTAGCTATGCCGCCTAGCTTTGTATCCTCTACAAATTTGATCAGTTTCCCAACAATTCCCTCCTACAGATTATTTATAAAAATGTTGAACAACACTGGGCCTAGGACAGAGCCTTGTGGTACCCACTTGAGACATTCTTCCAATTGGATGTGCAGCCATTTCTTACCACTCTTTGAGTATGATCACTCAGCCAGTTGTGTATCCACCTAACAGTTGCCTTCTCAATCCCATATTTGGTCATTTTTTCAATAAGGATGGTTTGAAATACTTTGTCAAGTGTTTTACTAAAGTCTAGATATACTATACGTATCTACTGCATTTTCATTATCAACCCAGTTGGTGATTCTGTCATGAAGGAAATTTGATTCGTCTGGCATGACTTGTTTGTTACAAACTCATGCTGGCTCTGGTTAATGACTCCATTTTTATCCAAGTACTTGCATACATGCTGTTTAATAATTTGTTCAAAGATCTTTCCCGGTAAAGAAGTCAGGCTCACAGGCCTGTAGTTTCCTGGATTCACCTTCTTCCCTTTTTTGAAGATTGGAACAACATTTACCCTTTTCCAATCTTCTGGGACTGTCAGGACAGTGTCCGGGATATGGGGGTCCCTGAGATATCCCGCAACCCCTGTCCCTGCCTACTTGCCCCCCTGGGCTAACCCCCAGGGCGACAACTGGGCGACGGTCCCTACCCTCACTAGGGAAGCGGGACACGGGAGACAAACAGACACTGAGACAAACAACGGTAGAATGGTCAGACAATCCGGGTAGGCAACAAGAGGGTACGCAGTACAGAGGGGTCAGGCAAAACGTAGTCAAGTCCAAAAGCAGGTGTCAGAAAAGCCGAGGTCACAAGAGCAGTCAGGATAAACGCGGGTGCAGCTGGAGAACCAAACTAACACTGGCAACGCCTGACAGGAAAACACACATATTTAAATGCTGTCAGTGCTCCCGCCCCAGAAGCTGATTGGGGCGGGGAGCCTGACAGCAGCAGGGCTAATCAGGGAGGTGCTGGGGGCACGCCCCCAGTCTTGCAGCACAGACCGTTACTAGGGAAGCCAGCCTGGTAGTCAAGTGACTAGAAGCACCAGCTGCCTCCCTAGCAACCCGGCGGCGACCAGTCTTACAGCGGCCCGGGGAGATCACCAGAACCGGGGCTCCCCTACGCCGCACTCCTGTAGCCCGGGTGGCAGGACCGGTGGTGCGGGCACGGCGGCCCCGAGAGTTACAGGTTCTGACAGTACCCCCCCTTCTACGGGGGGACACCGGACCCCCATGGCCCGGTGCGGGCTTAAGCGGGAAAGCCCTGTGGAATGACTGGACTAGGCGTGGCGCATGAACGTCCCTGGCAGGGACCCACGTCCTATCCTCAGGGCCAAATCCTCTCCAGTGGACCAGGTACTGCAGCCCACCTCTAACCCGTCGGGCATCCACCAGCCTTTCTACTTCATACTCCAGTTCCCCCTGTACCAGAGAGGGAGGAGGCGGGTTCTGGGTGGGGAGAACTGGAGTCACATACTTCTTAAGCAAGTTCTTGTGAAAAACCTTGTGGACCTTCCAGGGGTCAGGAAGTGCCAACTTATATGACACCGGGTTGATAACCTGAGAAACCGTAAATGGGCCAATGAACCGGGGAGCAAGTTTCAGGGAGGGAACCTTAAGTCTCAGATTCTTGGATGATAATAAAACCTGCTCCCCGACCACAAAAGGTGCAGAGATAGTACGTCTTTTATTTGCGTATTTACGCAGTTTCTCTTGGGAACCCTGAAGGTTCTTACGAACCTGGGCCCAAACTGTGCACAGTTCTTCAGCGGATATGTCAGCGGCCGGATTGTTCGAGACAAAAGGAGTAGAAGGCGAGAACCGGGGATGAAACCCATAGTTACAAAAAAAAGGTGATAGTTGGGTCGACGAGTTACCATGGTTGTTAATAGCAAATTCGGCGAGAGGTAAGTAGTTGGCCCACTGATACTGGTTATCAGAGACAAACAGTCGCAGATACTGGATAAGTTCTTGATTCATCCGTTCCGTTTGTCCGTTACTCTCGGGATGGAAAGCGGAGGAAAAGGACAAATTAACGTTTAGATTTTTACAGAAGGCTCGCCAGAAGCGAGCGACGAACTGAACCCCTCTATCTGACACAATATCCTCGGGGATCCCATGTAACCGAACAATCTCCTTGATGAACATCTCAGACAAAAGTTTGGCGTTAGGCAACTTGCCAAGCGGAACAAAATGAGACATTTTAGAGAAACGGTCAACTATTACCCAAATGACCGTATTCCCCAGCGAGGATGGCAGATCAGTAATAAAATCCATGGACAAATGGGACCATGGCCTGGACGGAATGGGCAAGGGCAGAAGAGGCCCCTCAGGACGTCTCCTGAGATTCTTCCCCCTTGCGCAAACCGGGCACGCGGACACAAATACCCGTACATCCTTGGCCATGTGCGGCCACCAATAGAGTCTGGCCGCTAACTCCAGAGTACCCCTGATGCCGGGGTGTCCAGCTAGGACTGAAGCATGTGTCTCCTCTAACACTTTCAATCTCAGTGACAACGGGACAAATAATTTACCTTCCGGAAGGGCTTCAGGAGCAGATTGTTGAGCGGCGTGAATGAGAGGTGAAAGGTCGGAGGAGACAGCAGCGAGGACCACCCCAGGGGAGAGAATGCTCTCAGGCTCCGGCTCGGAAGGTTCCGGAGAACCAAAACTCCTAGACAGGGCATCAGCCTTGACATTCTTAGAACCGGGTCTATAGGTAACAATAAAATTGAACCGAGAGAAAAACAAGGCCCAGCGGGCTTGCCGAGCATTTAACCTCTTAGCGGAATCTAGATAGGTGAGGTTTTTATGGTCTGTGAGTACCGTGATCTGGTGATGGGCTCCTTCCAAAAAATGCCTCCACTCTTCGAAAGCCCACTTAATCGCCAGCAATTCCCGGTTGCCTATATCATAGTTCCGTTCGGTGGAAGAAAACTTCCTAGAAAAATAGGCACACGGTCTAAGGTTGGTGAGAGTGGAGGGACCTTGGGACAGTACCGCTCCCACACCAAACTCAGAGGCATCTACCTCCACCACAAAAGGGCTGGACAGATCCGGTTGTACTAGGACAGGTGCAGAAGAGAACGCCGCCTTTAGGGTATCGAAGGCCCTCAGAGCCTCAGAAGACCAGGTCCTCACATCTGCCCCTTTTCTGGTGAGGTCCGTTAGAGGTTTAGCCACCACGGAGAAGTCTTTAATGAATTTGCGATAGTAGTTGGCGAAGCCGAGGAAGCGTTGAAGGGCTTTCAACGACCCTGGCTGGGCCCACTCCGTGATGGCCTTCACCTTTTCAGGATCCATCTGGAAGTCGCATGGCGTGATGATATACCCCAAAAATGATATCTTTTGTACCCCGAAAACACATTTCTCGAGTTTAGCAAACAGCTTGTTATGTCTGAGTCGAGCTAGCACAGTCTGAACGTGAGTATGGTGACTCGGCAAGTCGGAGGAAAAAATCAAAATGTCGTCTAGATATACAACCACGAACACCCCCATGATATCCTGAAACACTGAGTTCATGTACCCCTGAAAAATGGCGGGGGCGTTACACAATCCAAAAGGCATAACTAGGTATTCAAAATGCCCGAGGGGCGTATTGAAGGCGGTTTTCCACTCATCCCCTTCCCGAATGCGGATGAGGTTGTATGCTCCCCTGAGATCAAGTTTGGAAAACCATCGGGCACCAGCGACCTGGTTGAGGAGGTCAGGAATGAGTGGAAGAGCATACTGGTTTCGGACTGTGATTTTATTTAGCTCTCTATAGTCAATACAGGGCCGGAGACCCCCATCCTTCTTCTCAACGAAGAAAAACCCGGCACCCACCGGGGATTCTGAGGGCCGGATGTGCCCCTTGGCCAGACTGTCGTGGATGTAGTCCCTCATGGATTCTCTCTCTGGGACCGTAACGTTATAAATGCGGCCCTTAGGAAGTTTGGCCCCAGGAATCAAGTCTATTTTACAGTCCCATTCCCTATGAGGGGGCAGAGCTTCAGATAATTGTTTGGAGAACACGTCAGAAAACTCGGAGAGGTATTCTGGTAGGGGGCTCCCCTCGCAGGTGGAGATTCCCACCTTCACCGCACAAAGGTGGTTGACACAGCGGGGACCCCACCTTACCAGTTCCAACGTGTCCCAATTTACTACCGGGTTGTGCTCCCGGAGCCAGGGGAGGCCTAGGACGACGTCCACAGACAAATCTCTCATCACTAGAAAGGTGCAGGTTTCCACGTGTAAGGCTCCTATCGTAAACCTTACTTCAGGGGTAACCAGATTAACCACCCCTGCTTGCAATGGAGTGGAGTCCACTCCTGAAACCAGAATCGGAGTCTCTAAACGTAACAAAACTCCGGACAGTTGAGCAACGAAATTAAAGTTAACGAAATTAGCCGCAGCCCCAGAATCAACAAAGGCTTGCCCCGTACGGTGGAAAGCATGAAATTCTAGGGTGCAAGGCACTAACATCTTGGACAACACAGGGAGTACCTTGGCTCCTAGACAGTCCCCCCGACAACTGCCTAGGAGCGGGAGTTCTTCCTGCCGTGGCTTCTTAGCGCAGGTAGCAATGCGGTGACCCGGCTCCCCACAGTAGAAGCAGAGGTTCTTCTTCAGGCGGTGTTCCCGTCGTTGCTTGGGGGTCATGGCTCCCAGCTCCATGGCCTCGGTGGTGGGAGGGTAAAAGGTCGGGTCAGTCGAAGAAGTAGACGTGGGGAGTGGGGTGGTCTGAGCGGCGTGTCTGGCCCTCAAACGTCGGTCGGCTCGAATAGCCAGCGACATGGCTTGCTCCAGAGTTCTAGGCTCTGGGTGGGCCACAAGTAGGTCCTTGAGACCCTCAGACAGGCCGGTCAAAAATAAGTCTTTTAGGGCGGCATCGTTCCACCGGGATTCCGTACAATGTTGACGAAATTGGGAACAGTAGTCCTCCGCCATCTTACAACCCTGGCGCAGGGCCAGAAGTTTGGAGACTGCGTAGCCCGCCCGGTCGGGTTCGTCATAAATTTGACCCAGGGCGGAAAAAAAGGCGTCAAGGGATAGTCGGGCTGGAGAGCCAGCTGGTAGCGAGAAAGCCCAATTTTGGGGCTCTCCCCTCAGGCGGGTAATTACGATTCCCACTTTCTGGTATTCAGTACCAGAGGAGTGGGGGCGGAGATCAAAGTAGAGCTTGCAGCTCTCCCTAAATGCAAAAAACTGATCTCTCTCTCCGGAGAAGCAATCCGGAAGCGTGGCTCGAGGTTCTGACATTGTTCCTGGAGCGGACGGGGGCTGCATGGGGCCTGCAGCTGCCACTTGCTCCCGTGGCTGCAAGCGGGCGGTTAGGTCCTGGGCAAGGGTCGTAAGGACCTGGACCTGGTTCGCTACAGCCGCCACGGCCTCCATCGAGGGGCTCAAAGTCGCCGAGCGGATGCAAGGGTCTGACCTTCGTTCGGCCAGTGTTACTGTCAGGACAGTGTCCGGGATATGGGGGTCCCTGAGATATCCCGCAACCCCTGTCCCTGCCTACTTGCCCCCCTGGGCTAACCCCCAGGGCGACAACTGGGCGACGGTCCCTACCCTCACTAGGGAAGCGGGACACGGGAGACAAACAGACACTGAGACAAACAACGGTAGAATGGTCAGACAATCCGGGTAGGCAACAAGAGGGTACGCAGTACAGAGGGGTCAGGCAAAACGTAGTCAAGTCCAAAAGCAGGTGTCAGAAAAGCCGAGGTCACAAGAGCAGTCAGGATAAACGCGGGTGCAGCTGGAGAACCAAACTAACACTGGCAACGCCTGACAGGAAAACACACATATTTAAATGCTGTCAGTGCTCCCGCCCCAGAAGCTGATTGGGGCGGGGAGCCTGACAGCAGCAGGGCTAATCAGGGAGGTGCTGGGGGCACGCCCCCAGTCTTGCAGCACAGACCGTTACTAGGGAAGCCAGCCTGGTAGTCAAGTGACTAGAAGCACCAGCTGCCTCCCTAGCAACCCGGCGGCGACCAGTCTTACAGCGGCCCGGGGAGATCACCAGAACCGGGGCTCCCCTACGCCGCACTCCTGTAGCCCGGGTGGCAGGACCGGTGGTGCGGGCACGGCGGCCCCGAGAGTTACAGGTTCTGACAGGGACTACTACTGATCTCCAGGAATTTTTAAAGAATATGGCGCGTGGTTCAGCAATTACCTCCGCTGCTTCCTTTAGCATCTTAGGATGTAATTTATCTGGAACTGTGCCAGGGAAGGTGGATTCATCAAGATGCACATAAATAAAGCAAAGTCTGACCAACATTACTCACATAGATGAAGATTTAGGATTCTGTTCATTTTACCGCAATGTCCTTCCATATTCCAGTTCTGGCAGTACGGTGAGTGGGTGGAGGTTGTCGTGGATGATCTGCTACCCACAAAAGATGGCCATCTACTGTTTGTCCAGTCAGCCGAGGGTGATGAGTTCTGGAGTGCTCTGCTGGAGAAGGCCTATGCCAAGTAAGTCCTCAACCTCCAACCAGTGTGGGTGCAGGACATGTATTTGACGAGTAGACATACCCTCTAGATATACATCGCTGAACAGCTACTATAACACATGTCAGATGTGAACACTGTGTTAGTTAGGTTCAAGATTCAGTTCTGATTAATCTCATGTGTCTTTATGAAGGTCAGAGCTCCATTTTTTACAGATCTCTAAATGACCAACCACAGAGTTACATGTCGTGGTGACCACCACTAGTAAGAATATAATGAATATGGATGTACTGGTGAGTTCTGTGTATTTCCATATGCAGTCAGTTCCCCCTAGTGGTGGCTGCAGGCAACCAGAAATTCATAATTTAACTCAATGGCTCTATCTAGTGGAGAATTGCAGGTACTGCACAATGTAGATAAATCACAGCATGAGGATTAAAGAACCAAATATTGCTCCTTCATTAACCCTGTCCATGTGTTGTGCTGGCAGACTGAATGGATCGTATGAAGGTCTGACAGGAGGAAGCCCCATTGAGGCTATGGAAGACTTCACTGGAGGAATCTCCGAAGCTTATGACCTGAAGAAAGCACCGGATGATCTGTACCAGATTATGCAAAAAGCTCTGAAAGCAGAGTCATTGCTCGGATGCTCAATTGAGGTAAGAAGGAATGATATAATATACAATATAATAGAAGACATCCTTCATATATAGATCTCCCCAAGGTATACTGCAAAACTACTCCCACGTAAAAAATCAAGCCCTTGCAAACTAAATAAGCATTTTGTTTCTGTTTTTTGGGATTTTTAAGGGAGTTTACCGTGCAGGACAAAGTGTGTTCAATTTATTGTACAGGTTGTTATGGACACAATGATGCCAAATATGTGTTTTTTTATTTTTTTTACTCTAATTTTATTTTATTTTTTTGAACCCCTGCAGGGGACTTGAACCTTAACAGCTCTGATCACTATGATTTCTGTATTGTATTGCTTACAGTTGCTTACAGAAGCTGGGACGCCAATATCTGCCGTCCTGTTGCCATGGTAAGCCATCGTCCCTCCACGATTACATAGCGGGTGTCCAATGACATCACAAAGGGAGCGCTTTCCCTCTGTGAACCCTATGTAGATGGCAACATGTAGGGGTCTTGTGTTTTCCCACTGTTGCAGCCAGAGGCCAGCTGTCAGGAACAGTCGACCTCCGCTGCGGAATGGCATAGGCTCAGCTTCTGATAAGTTAATTCCCCCACAGCGAGCATGTAAACTTACGTCCTGTGGCATTAAGGAGTTAAATACCTGCATGCTAGGGGCCTCGTCTTACAAATATATTCCAGACTGGTCCACTCCTATCGTGCACAATTGACGTATGTATCTGGATAGAAGAACTCGTCTCAGATTGGGGAAGTGCTTGCAACATATTAATGTTACAGACTTCTTTTAAAGTTTTGTTTCGCTGGTATTGAGTTTCCACCAGAATAGCCCAAGGGGGATTAGGATATCCTTCTAAATGCTTTCGTTGCTGTTCATCCCCAAGTGACATGCATTATCTTTGGTGGTCCTGTGAACAAACTATACATTTCAGTTATGATATAATTGTTACTCTGGCTCCCCCTAGTGGGAAACTATAATTAGTAGGAAATACATTTTGTTAGCTTTTTTTAAATTAATAATAATAATTTTCTGCAGCACTTACAAAACAGAACAGATACAAGAAACAAAGATACAAAAACCACAGTTAGGCCGCCTGCAGATGGCCGGATCGGATCCGGCTGTGAGAATTCTCGCAGCAGGACCCTACCTGAACGTCTGCAGAGTGCAGCACATCACTCACCTGCTCCCGCGGCCCCGGCTGTCTGATGTGCCGGCATGCGCAGACCGGAGCCGCGGCAGGGGAGTGAAATTTCTGTGCGGGGCTCTGCGAGCCTCGCACAGAAATAGAGCATTCCGTGATTTGTTTGCCACACGAGATTTCGCACGGCCAAATCGCGGCTGTCTGCCTAGGATTGCGTTTGTTAATGCAGTCCTATGGCAGCTTCCACGGGCGGAAATCCCGCCACGGAATTTCCGCCCGTCTGCAGGCGGCCTTACATGTAGTAATCAGTTGATGGAGACAGTAGGAATGAGGGGCTCCAACGAGCTTACATACTACACATAATTGGATGATACATAAAATGTAGGGGCTGGAGATGGGCTCGGTATGGGCAGGTGGAGAGTGAGGGATCCTATACAAATAGATAATGGTCAGAGATAAGCCATATAGTGGCTGAATCGATATGGCTGCAGGGGGCGGTTGATTGCGGCTAGCAGGGATTGCAGTCACTAGGACAGGGAATGTGTTATCAGGCGAAGTAAAGAAAGCGGTTTAGGGGATATGGTATGCCTCCCTGAAGACGTGCGATTTTAGAGCACGCCTGAAGTTTTGTGTCTTAGTGATTGTTTGGATAGAAGTCTTGGAGGCGGAAATGAGAGGTTCGAATTAAAGGGGCACGTAATCTGATTTCATTAGCTGAGCGGAGAGCCCAGGCTGGGTGGTGGATTGAGATGAGGGCAGCAATGTAGGGCGGCGTGGTGCTTTGGAGAGCTTTATGAATGAAGGTAGTGAGTTAGAATTAAACTCTATATTTGACGGGCAGCCAGTGCAGTAAGTAGCCAGGGCGTCCGAGTAGTGGCTAGAGAGGAAGATAAGCCTGGCTGCCGCATTCAGGATGGATTGGAGGGATAAGAGTCTGGTGCGGGGAAGGCCGATCAGCAACAAGCAATAATCAAGCCGGGAGTGGATGAGGGCTACAGTAAGCGTTTTTAGCGTGTCCACGGTGAGAAAAGAGCAGATTCTTACGATGTTCTTGAGGTGCAGCTGATATGTTCGGGCGAGGGATCGGGTATAGGGGACAAAGTAGAGATCGGAGTTGAAAATAACCCCAAGGCAGCGGGTGTGCTGGGTGTTAGGGTGGTGCCACATACTGAGATGGAGATGTCAGGATGAGGTCAGTTAGCACAGGACGGAAAGACACCAGTAGGTCAGTTTTTGAGAGGTTCAGTTTTAGGTAGAGAGAGGACACAGTGTTAGAGACATCGGACAGACAGTCGGTGCGATTCTGCAGGAATGTGGTTGTGATGTCGCAACATTTTCTTGAAATTTTCACATTTTCTTTCAAACAGATAACAAATCCTAATGAAACTGAAGACACCACAAGCCGGCATCTGGTGAAAGGACATGCATATTCCATCACTGGTGCTGAAGAGGTAAAGCGAACCAGTAACATATACGAGGGGGTGCCCAAAGAAACAGGAATCTTCTTCTGGTGGGCAGAGGATTACGTCTCTGACTACTTGATATTCACTGTGCAAAGTATGCATCAATAGTCTAAAACAGGGGTCCCCAACTCCAGTCCCCAGGGACCACCAACAGGTTATGTTTTCAGGATCTCCTATAGTAGGAACACCTGTGGCAATGTCTGAGGCACCGACAATAATTACATCACCTGTGCAACAATGACGAAATCCTGAAAACATGGCCTGTTGGCAGTCCCTGAGGACTGGAGTTAGGGAACACTGGTCTAAAACACTACATACTGATGTGAAAGGCCAGCACTGGTTAATAATAGCAGGTGCAGTGTCTTAGACAGGTACATACTAATGCACCATGTGCATCAGGTAGTCAGAGAAGCTGGAGTGGCCATCTTTGTTTTTCCAGTCCTGTGTAGTCAGTTTACGCATAGGTCACTCAGGCAGGCATATCATGGGCTCCTAGGAACTCCACCCTATTCTCCAGCTTTAAAGGCTATGTACACCTTCACAGTCCTTTTTTTTAAAAAAAAATTAATGTGTCTTTGGCAATGAAGACTTTTTGTAATTGGTTTTCATTAAACATTTCTTATTGTTTGGTTTGAAAACTTGTACTGTATTCCAAGGTTCTGCAGTAGAGATGAGCTAGCGTACTCGCTAAGGCAAATTACTCGAGCGAGTATCGCCATTTTTAAGTACATGCCTACTTGTCCGAAAAGATTCGGGGCCGGCGGGGGTGAGCGGTGAGTTGCTGGAGTGAGCAGGTGGGAGCAGGGGGGAGACAGAGATCTTCCCCCCTTTTCCCCCGCCGACCCCCGAATCTTTTTGGGCAAGCAGGCATGTACTCGAAAATGGCGATACTCGCTCGAGTAATTTTCCTTAGCGAGTATGCTCACGCTCGCTCATCTCTATTCTGCAGCCTGAGGGCTGACAGATTAGAAACATCCATTAATGAGAATAAATTGAGAGCTGTGAAGGGGGCACATTACTCAGCAAGGGATTTGGGAAACGACCAATCAGGGGCTTTCTCAGTGACAGGAAGAAGGCAGTGCATAGTCATTTGAAAGTTCATGTGAGTCAGAAGTCACTCCAAGTCATAAGTAGTAAAAGAGGATAAAAAAACATAGTGTGGGTAGATACTGATCATCTCACATCCCCAACATGCCTAGCACCTTCTAGTATTACTGCTTTATTATATTCTGCTCTCTGTTAGGCATCCTCCTGCTCTCCCTGTATCATGTGGCCTTACTTGCACTGCAGTGTAGGAGGTAATCCTTCCCAGTGCCCCTGGCCCAGCTGCAAACTAATAAGCCATTACTAGTAAACTAGTAAGCCATTGCACTAGTGTCGCCGACTCCCGTGGGTCAGCCGCAAACTACACCGGGACTATTTCAGGAGGTAGTGGCCTGTTCGGTTCCCCGCAGAGAAGGCCAGATCCCTGTATAGGGTTTAAGGATGTGTAGTGGTCTGTCATGGTAAGCAAGTAGGTATAGCCACTCCTACTCGGCTCAATCTTCAAGTGGTCAATGGCAAGCAGTTCTAATGGTTTCTTTGTCACTATGGGTGTAAAGGAGCTTTTTGGTCAGCTTTGTTGTTTCTCCTTTTAGCACGTTTGGCACTCTAAACACCATGTCTCTATCTCTTCTCATTCCTACCCAGTTGAATCTTCTTTGGATGATATTCTCTGTTTTGTGCACTCCAAAGTGCCCAGATTGGTCATGGTACGCTGTTAGTACAAGATGTGCATCTCTTTGTGGAATGAGGATTTGGTGTATCTTCGAATAGGTGATAGGATCTATGGTTCCTCTGTACAATAGATCTCTCTTTACAAAGAGTCTTTTTCTTTGTTGCCACAACCGGTGAAACTCTAGATCTGTTTTCCCGATTCTCACTCTGACGGGTACAGTACCATGGGTCAAGAACAGAGTTCTCCTAACTTTCAATTTGAAGATCAATCCACTATTTTTCTTGTACAAGTTTGTCTTCATTAGTACCGGCAGTTTGGATGGCGTTCTGTTGTACATTGTAGCAACCAAGGTCAGGCATCTCTATCTCTTCCAATTGAGCTTCTTCTTTCATGAAGCAATCTATTGATGCAGGTTGTCTGGATAGTGCATCAGCGTTGGCGTCATTCCGGCTCTATATTTGATGGTAGAGTTGAAGTTGGCTAGCCATGAAGCCCATCTCTGTTCAAGAGCTCCCAATTTTGCTGACAATAAATGTGCAAGAGGGTTGTTATCTGTGTAAGCTACGAATGTGGATGCGATCGAATAGTCTTTGAACTTCTCCGTCACAGCCCATATGAGAGCTAGGAGTTCCAATTTAGATGAGCTGTAGCTCTGGTCGTTTCTTTCGGCTGCTTTCAAAGAATGGCTTGCAAATGCTATTATGCTCTCTGTATTGCCTTGGACTTGACTTAATACTGCACCCAATTCTCGCTTACTCACATCAGTGTATACCCGAAAGGGTTTGTTGTAATCCGGATATCCCAGGACAGGAGGGGATATTAACTTATTTTTCAGGATTTTGAAAGCTTCTTGTTGTTCTTTCTCCCATGTGATGTAAATGGTTTTTCTGCAGTTTTGTTTTGATGTTCCCCGGATGAGTTTGTGCAATGGTTCAGCAATTCTGGCGAAATTGGGCATAAATCTTCGGTAATATCCTGCGAATCCTAGAAAACTCCTCACTTGTTTACCAATTCTGGGTATTGGCCATTCTTGTACTGCTGCAATCTTCTCTGGATCGGGTCTAAGTGTATTTTTTATTTGCAGGGACTTAAGATATGCGTGTACTGATTTTTCATGCACAAAGGTTTCTATAGCCTTTAGCTCCATGATTGTAGGGAATGATTATATATGACATTTATCTCGCCTTCTCACCTCCAGGTTCGCTATAAAGGAAAGAATGTGCAGCTGGTTAGAATAAGGAATCCCTGGGGAGATTATGAATGGAATGGACCCTGGAGTGATGAGTAAATATGGAATTCACATACTCTTTATATCTCATATTATGCAAATACGAGATCATGCAACGTCTCTGCTGTGCCCCCTACTGGAAGGTAGCTTCCCTATAAGTCACTTTCCGACCTTCTAACAGGCCTTGCGATATGATATAAGGAATTGCAGGGCTTCTTAGAAGGTCGGACATTGCCTGAAACGGAAGCTACCTTCCAGTAGGTGGCACTGCAGAGGCATTATACTATCTGCAATATGCATGCTAAATTTCTCAGGAGAGCGTTGCATGGTGTATAAGTCTTCTTACATCTACTATGTGCTCTCTACAAGGAGAAACAGTATTCTTCACTTGAATTAGCCTATCACACAGGTGTATATCAGTGGACAGAGGGGAAAAGGATGCTCTTAAGGAGGTACCACGTGGCAGCATCTAGAGGTAGAATAGCGCAATGTCGGCCACAGTCTACAGGAATATGGATCGATACATAGGAGAACATTCTGGACATCCAGTGATTTCTGCTTTTCTTTATTCTAGATCCTCAGAGTGGAATAATGTTGATCCAAAAGTAAGAGCAGCTCTGGACCGCAAGGCCGATGACGGAGAATTCTGGTGAGAGCGCCGATCATCCGCATGCTTATCTCCCAACTTTTAAGCATGAAAAGAGGGCCCATTTTGTGGCATACGTAGCACAGCTAATGTTCTTTTTCACATTAGGCCATGCCCTTTTACATGAAGCCACACTCTTTGTGTCACCTCACAGTGATAGTGCCCCTTAGTGTCCCTAGCACAGTAACAGTGCCCTTTAGTGAACCCCTTACAATAATAGTGCCCTTTAGTGACCCACCTCAACAGTACCCCTTAGTGATCACCTCACAGTAATAGTGCCTGTTAATGACCCTTTCATGGCAATAGTGACCCTCTAACACTAATAGTGCCCCCTAGTGTTCCTCACATAGTATTAGTGTCCCTCAGTGCCCCTTTCACAGTAATAGCGCCCCTTAATGATCCTCTCGCAGTAATAGTGCCCTCAGTGATCCTCTTATTGTAAGAGAGCCCTCATAGTAATAGTGCCCTTTGAGATTATTTCATAGTAATGGTACCCCTTAGTGACCCTCTCATAGTAATAGTGCTTTTCAGTGATGCCTTCACAGTAATGGTGCTCCTTAGTGACCCTCCCACAGTAATAGTTCCCCTCAATATCCCATCACAGTAATAGTGCCCGTTACTGTCAAAGCACAGTAATAGTGACCCTCTCACAGCAGTACTGCCCTTTAGTGATCACCTCACAGTAATAGTCCTCCCTCAGTGACCTCCTCACAGTAATAGTACATCGTAGTGATCCCTTATAGTAATAGTGACCCTCTCACAGCAGTACTGCCCTTATTGACCTTCTCACAGTAATAGTGCCTTAGAAGCCCTTCACAGTATGTGTCCCTCAGTGAGCCCCTCACAGTAATAGTGCCCCTTAGTGACTCCTCAAAGTAAAAGTGCCAATTAGTGTCCCCTCATAGTAACAGTGGCCCTTAGTGACTCCTCACATTAATAGTGCATGTTACTGTTCACTCGCAGTAAAAGGGACCCTCTCACATTAAGTGTTCTTTAGCAATCACCTCATAACAATAGTGCCCCTTAATGACCCCCTCATAGTAAAAGTGCCCCTTAGTGACCTTCTCACAGTAATAGTTTCCCTTATTGACCCCTCACAGTAATAGTGCCCCTCAGTGACCCCCTCACTGTAATAGTACACAATAGTGACCACTCACAGGAATAGTGCCCTTTAGTGATCATTTTTAATAGTAATAGTGCTCCTTCATGACCCCCTCATAGTAATAGTGCTCCTTAGTGACCCCTTACAATTTTAGTGCCCTTTACTAACCACTCACAGTAACAGTGACCCTCACACAGTAATAGTGCTCCTTAGTGATCACCTTACAGCAGTAGCGCCCCCTTCAGTGACCCCTCACAGTAATACTGTCCTTTAGTGACCTCTCACAGTAAAAGTCCCCCTTAGTGACCCCCTCATAGTAACAGTGCTCTTTATGAAGTAAAATTAAAAATAGCCTATACTCACCTCTTTTGAACCCCTTGCCACTTTGTTTCACTTTGGTCTACCACTCATTTCTGGGTAGCAAGATCATATGATCGCTGCAGCCAACCCCCAGCCAACTCATGACTGGTATGGCTGAAGCTACCGTGTTT
Source organism: Eleutherodactylus coqui (assembly GCF_035609145.1). Classification (NCBI taxonomy): domain Eukaryota; kingdom Metazoa; phylum Chordata; class Amphibia; order Anura; family Eleutherodactylidae; genus Eleutherodactylus; species Eleutherodactylus coqui. The sequence goes on along the minus strand of NC_089839.1, from coordinate 16,223,455 downwards.
CCCTAGAAATAAGACACTGTCTTATATAAATTTTTGCCCCAAAAGAGGCACAGTGTCTTATTTTCAAGGGTGTCATATACTCACCTAGCCGGCGGTACCCGGCCTCCGGTGGTGCTGCGGCAGGCTGCTGTGTCATCCGCACTGACAGCACTCTCTTCCTGGTAACTAACGGGGTTTTGAATACCCTGCCTCCAGCAGGTGAGTGCTGTGATTGGATCACGAGCGCCACTGGCTCAGCCAATCAAAGCCAGAGCCAGCTGATGTCATTCACTGAATGGCTGTGAATGATCGAGCACTGACTCATATTGGCTAAAAGTCAGGGTAGGGCTTATTATTGGGGTAAGTCTTACTATCGGGGAAAAACTGTAGTAATTGGCTGAGGTCATCACAAGCAAATGGCACGTGTGAAAGGAGTATAGAATGATTCTTACTTTACCCCATTTCTGTGTGGGAAATGCCTCCTACCTCCTGAGACAGTTGGACAGCCCCCAAAATCTAGGACTGTCCCACTGAATCCAGGATGCTTGGTAGACATGCATAATGCAATCTTCAGTAGACACTTGGGGGTTCAGGCGTAGCTAAAGGCTCATGGGCCCCGGGGACAACAGTTTATCTTGGGTTCTCCCAACTTCTCTTAACCCCTTAACGCAGGAGTAATTTGAAGCTCCTGTGCCCCAATGGAAAACCTGTAACAGGGCCCCCAACTATAATGCTTTATTCATAGTAATGCGCTCTCTGTATGGAGAAGAGAGTCCTTATGGGCCCCCTAAGGCCCATGAGCCCGGGAGCAACTGCATCCCCTATAATTACGCCAGTGCTTGGAGTGCAGCAGAGGCTGAACACGACCAGTTGACATGGACCAGTATTTATAATATCTGGTAGTCCGACTCATGACCAAAAAGCTTCATTATAGTCAGAAAGTTCTTCAACTTTGTAACAGACTTGGTGTTTCCATTCTTATTTTCAATATCTGTTTCCTTTAAGTGAATAGGGAAATTTGTGTTCACATCCTGAAAACTTGTACTAAACTAGTTATCTTCACAGCTGAGGGTCTGCTACAATGTCCAGTGTAGCAAAAAATACAGGAATAGGGGTTATTACAAATTATCTTCCCAATTTGAAACACTCGTAACTCACGCTTAACCCTTTCCAATCGAATGTCGGACCTCGTCTGACATTGAGATTTCCCTGCATAACTTCCATGTCGGGCGAGGTCTGACACAAGTTTCAAACACCATGCAGAAGAGAGGTCCGTCATCAGTAGTCTCTTCTGCATATGTATATTACAGTATGCAGAACAGAGGTCCTACGTAATATACATATGAATATTATACAGATATATATTATACGTATTAACTCACATTTAAATTTCAAAAAATTGCTAATAAAATCACCACGACAGTTCAATTTTATGTGTTTCTGTTAAGTAATTACAAGGAATCCACAAAACGCTTTCCCACCCAAAAAAAATAAGCACTGTGGAGCGTGCGGTTGGCAGGGAAATTGGACTGGAAGGGGTTAAAGGGGCTTTCCAATCACATGTGCTATTCATGACCTGTCCTCACGATAGGTTCTCAATAGTTAATCGGCCGGGGTCAGCTACTCGGGAACTCAGCAGATCAGTTGATCGGATACCCACTGTCAGCGCTGCTATACACGGGAGTCGAAGCTGAAGCTGCTGCTACGACCCCCTGTGTAGTGATTGTAGGTGCAGCTCCTGCTTATTTCAATGAGATCTCAGCCTGCACTTACAAGCGCCAGCCACCATGCAGTGATCGGAGCAACGGCTCACCCTCCAACTGACAGCAGGCACCCAATGAGCAGATCTTCTGAGTTCTCGATTGGCAGACACCAGCCAATCAACTATCGATGTTGTATCCTGAGGACAGGCCATCGATTGTATTTATCCCTTTCATGACACTCAGATACGTAAATTTGATATCAATGAAAACAAGCTCAAAAAAGTTTTCTTGCACAACATCAAAAATGTTTTCCCCCCCTCCGCGGTGTCAGTGCTGCGCCCTTTGTCAGTGGACACATGGAGCCTGGAGTCACGTTCCTGCCGTATAGGTTGTAGTGGATCACTACTGGCTGATAGCTTCTGGGATATCGCAGATAATGTTAGGCGGAAAGAGTGGTATGTAGGGGTAAGGAAACGTGGAGGAAGAAGTTCACTATTGTCATTCACTGCAATCCATCTCTATGATTCTGTAATGTCATGGTTACAGGATGGCGTATTCAGACTGGATAAAGGAATTCACTCGGCTGGACATCTGTAATTTGCACCCTGACAGCCTGACCAGTAAAGAGCAGCACAAGTGGAGCACAACTATGTTCAATGGCAACTGGATCCGGGGGTCTACAGCAGGAGGGTGTCTGAACTTCCCAGGTGATATGCCTATTGCGGTGTCAGTACACATTGTCAATGTAAAAATGCATTCAAAGCTGCATTCATAACTCTGTAGGCTTCAGAGCTGAAATCTACCAGAATCCTTTGCTGGTAATTTGCATTCTAGGAAGTGACATCTTTATACAGGGCATCCAATATAGCTAAAACTTGCTGTCACCCTCTAAGCTGTTACAGGGGTGTTTCATGACAAGCTTGCTTACAGTTTAAAAGCAAGTGGCAGAATAGTGAGTGCAGCTCTGCAGTATAGTACCCGATAAGTAATGCATATGTACTTTAGTCTAATTAAACTACGCATAGTTGGCACCTCAGTGTGCCAGAGTGAAACCTAGGCCAACTTTGAGCTGGTGTCGGATTCTGCTACCATGTATGCCAGTTTCTGACATACATTATAGTAAATGTGATGGGCCCTGTATAGCCATGCCAGCAAAATCTAGTCCATGCCCACTTTTTGACAAAGTGGCGAGGCCCAGTGTAAAAGTCCTAAGAGGCACCACCATTTGGGCGTGTATGCAACAATTACGACTTTTTTATGTCAGAAAACTGGCGTTAAAAATTTAATAGATGTGCAACCAGCAATTCTACCAGCAGAATAATGAGTGCAGCTCCTGAGTATATTACAGGATGTAACTCAGGATCAGTACAGGATAAGTAATGTATGTACACAGTGACTCCACCAGCAGAATAGTGAGTGGTTGTAACTGAGGATCAGTACAGGATAAGTATTGTGTGTACACAGTGATTCCACTAGTAGAATAGTGAGTGCAGCTCTGGAGTATAATACAGGATGTAACTCAGGATCAGCATAGGATAGGTAATGTTTCTACACAGTGCCTCCACCAGCAGAATAGTGAGTGCAGCTCTGGAGTATAATACAGGATGTAACTCAGGTTCAGTACAGGATAAGTAATGTATGTACACAGTGACTCCACCAGCAGAAGAGTGAGTGCAGCTCTGGAGGATAATACAGGATGTAACTCAGGACCAGTACAGGATAAGTAATGTATGTACACAGTGACTCCACCAGCAAAATAGTGAGTGCAGCTCTGGGGTATAATACAGCATGTAACTCAGGATCAGTACAGGATAAGTAATGTATGTACACAGTGACTCCACCAGCAGAATAGTGAGTGCAGCTCTGGGGTATAATACAGGATGTAACTCAGGATCAGTACAGGATAAGTAATGTATGTACACAGTGACTCCACCAGAATACTGAGTGCAGCTCTGGAGTATAATACAGGATGTAACTCAGGTTCAGTACAGGATAAGTAATGTATGTACACAGTGACTCCACCAGCAGAATAGTGAGTGCAGCTCTGGAGTATAATACATGATGTAACTCAGGGTCAGTACAGGATAAGTAATGTATGTACACAGTGACTCCACCAGCAGAATAGTGAGTGCAGCTCTGGAGTAGTTTATTTTTGAATATAATTTTTGGTATAATAAAGATTTATAATAATGACTTGCTCTTGGTATATGCTTTTTGTGAGTGATGACTAATGATTGCAGTTTGAACAGCATTATATATAGATCATGAGGGGTCACTCCTTTTAGAGGCATTAATGTCTTGGGGTATCTGATGCTCTTTACAGGCATTGTTTATCAATGTATTGGATAATCGTTATCTATGACTACAATAACACCTTTGGAATCTGTGATGTTTCCTTCATATCAATATAATACATACCTAATATGGTCATTGGTAATTTATGTGTTAGAACGAAATAATTGAAGCATTTAATCTCAGGTGTAGATGAGCTTGACAAGTTTTGTGCGCCCATGATGCAAAATATGGGGTGTTGCTAGTGTTTATATACACTGGCAAAACGTTAATATGCATGGACTGGCCTGTCACCATGGAGACATGATGCAGAACATCCATTGGCTGTGGAGGGTTGTACCTCCTGAACCTGGTTATGTATTGGTTTTCATAGGCTGGTTTGTCACCATGGAGACAGGATGCGGAATGTTCGCTGGTTGCGGAAGGTTGTGCCTCCGGACTCCGGTTATGTGCTGTTACACTAATCAGTTGTTTGCTACTATTAACATTGAGATGGGGTGCAGAATATCTATTGGTTGCGGAGGATTGTGCCTCCGGACTCCGGTTATGTACTGTTATATCAATTAGTTGTTTACTCCTATCAGGTTGCTGTTGAAGCGTAGGTTACGCTGGGATAGAGCGTGATGACGTCACGGATAGGCGTGGTTTGTAGATGATGCAGCGCGGCGCACGTTGATGACGCCGCGGCACTATCTTTGATGACGCCGCGGCACTATCTTTGATGGTAGAAGAAGGCTGGTGGATAACGTAGCGCGGCGCATGCTTATGACGCCGCGGCACTAGCTTTGATGGTAAAAGGACGCCAGAGGATAACGCCATACTGCACATCTTGATGACGCCGCGTCACCTGCCCTGGATGCCGGAGTTCAACTATTGGCTGGATGAAACTTAGGTGCATGATGTGGATGACTCCGTGATGAGGTAACCGGAACCAGCAGCTGTTGAATATCCACTAATTGTAAGATGGGAGTGGTGATTAGGGGTTGATTGCCTTGTATTGGTTGACAGATATGTGCTTTTAGTATATAAGGTGGGTGATAGGGGTCAGATGCATGCTTGATAAAGACCAGCAATGGTCGAAACGTCGCTGCCTGTACCATCTATTTTTATGGAATTGGAATAAAAGATCGTCTTTTACATCATCTCCTTGTCTGCCGCAGATCTTCCTTATATCACGAGTAGAATACAGGATGTAACTCAGGATCAGCATAGGATAAGTAATGAAAGTCCTAAGAGCCACCATTTGGCCGTGTATGCAAAAAGTACGACTTTTTTATGCCAGAAAACGGGCGTACAAAATGTAATAGATGTGTGCCAGTGACTCCACCAGCAGAATAATGAGTGCAGCTCCTAAGTATAATACGGGATGTAACTCAGGATCATTACAGGATAAGTAATGTATGTACACAATGATTCTACTAGTTAAATAGTGAGCGCAGCTCTGGAGAATAATACAAGATGTAATTAAAGGGGTTGTCCCGCGCCGAAACGGCTTTTTTTTTTTTTCAATAGGCCCTCCGTTCGGCGCGAAACAAACACAAGGGATGGGTTAAAAAAAAAAAAAGTTTAGTACTTACCCGAATCCCCGCTTTGCGGCGACTTCTTACTTACCTTACCAAGATGGCCGCCGGGATCTTCACCCATGATGCACCGCGGGTCTTCTCCCATGGTGCACCGTGGGCTCTGTGCGGTCCATTGCCGATTCCAGCCTCCTGATTGGCTGGAATCGGCACACGTGATGGGGCGGAGCTACGCGATGACGCGTAGAAGGGGGCGGAGCCAGAACGCCGCTCGTGCCGAGACCCAAGAGAAGGGAGAAGACCCTTCTGCGCAAGCGCGTCTAATCGGGAGATTAGACGCTGAAATTAGACGGCACCATGGAGACGAGGACGCCAGCAACGGAACAGGTAAGTGAATAACTTCTGTATGGCTCATATTTAATGCACGATGTATATTACAAAGTGCATTAATATGGCCATACAGAAGTACTTACCCCCACTTGCTTTCTCGGGACAACCCCTTTAAGGATCAGCATAGGATAAGTAATGTATGTACACAGTGAATCAGTTGTTAATGTATATTAACTCTATATATAACAGGACATAACCTTTAGGGCTCTTACCTACTGGCGATAGATTTTCCAGCAATGCGAGAGTGAGTGAAAATGCATGATAATGAAACCAATGATTTTCAATAGTTTCATACGATGTGTTCACTCAAGCCTTGCAGCACTAGAAAATTCTGCAATATCGCCCATTGTTTTTATTGAAGTCAATAGAAGATCGTGAAGCAAGCTAGGAATCCTGCAGAGAGACGGGGCGGAACTACAGGGGATCTCTGACATATTTCCCCATATTTGGCTAGTGGGCATAACCAGTGCTTCCCCAGGAGCGGGGTTAGAGGGGTTATCAGAGTGATCACACTCCAGCCACATCCCTTCACTTGGCTAGAAAGGGATCACTATGATAACCCCTTATCCCCGCACCCTCTTAAGTCCCACCCCGATGTTGGGGAAGCCCTGGGAAAGCCCCCTAGCCCCGCCCCCTATCTCCAAATATGTGGAGATATGTCAGAGATCTCCTGTAGCTCCGCCCCCCTCTCTACTCTCTCTGAAGGATTCCTAGCCTGCTTTGCGATCTTCTATTGATTTCAATGGGGCTGGCGCTGCTGCCGCCGGCCCCATTGAGGGCAATAGGCGATATCGCAGATTTTTCTAGCACTGTGAGGCTTGAGTGAACACAAAGCAAATGAAAATGAAACAAATAAAAATCATTGGTTTATCATGCGTTTTCACTCACTCTTGCATCACTGGAAAGTCTATCACCAGTGGGTAAGAGTCCTTAATGCTTCATATTTTATATACTTCTAAATTTTATTTGAACAGCAAACCTATTTTTTACTTTAATTACATAACAAAAGTAATCTTATCTTACAATTCATACTTTCTTTACATGCAGCAACATTTTGGACAAATCCCCAGTTCCGGATTAATCTGACAGATCCAGATCATGACCATGATGGACCTACAGATGACCCTTGCTGTACGGTTATTGTGGGACTAATGCAGAAGTTTCGTAGGCAACAGAAAAAATTAGGAGATGACCTGTTAACTATCGGCTACGCAGTGTACCGGGTAGGTAGATGCTGGCGCATAAAATACCTTTATCCACAAATATCTATAAATGGGTGCACTACTGGGTGCTAATATCTCTTATTTAGTGGTTGTATACTGTTCCTAATATTCAACTGAAAAGGACTTCTGGGAGGAGCATTGTGTCGGGTAGCCCAGTTCTTTAGCCAATCAGCATCACCTGATATGCACTCCCCATTGGTCATTGGTTGAGAGCATTTGACACACAGACAACAGCTCAAGTGCCCTTTTCAGCTGGATACAAGTCACAGTATACACCCCCCACAGACTATGGTTTTAAGACTATATAGTAGAAGCTGTAAGCGCCTAACCTGTTTTCTCGAAAATAAGGCCTACCCTGTAATTAAGCCCTACTCTGATATTTCAGGGAGGCTTAAGATATAAGCCCTAGCTGCATTACGTTAAAAAAAAAGCAATACACTTCCCTCCCTCTGCTCTCCAGAGCTCCAGAATATTTCCTGCAGTCCTCGGCCGCCCACAGAAAATCACTTCCCAGTTAACAGATTCATAAATCCCACCTCCAGGAAGCGATGACTCTGGTTATGGACCGCTGCTCGGCCAATCAATGCAGCCCTGGATAAACCAATCACAGCCATCACGTTGTGGAGGCAGGATTTATGAATTGTCCAATCAATGCCGTGGCTCAGGGACGTGGAGCAAGGCTGCTAGGGAAGTATAATAAGAAATCCCCTGAAAATAAGACTTAGTGCCTCTTTAGGGGTGAAAAATTAATATAAGGCAGTCTCTATTTTTGGGGAAACACTGTAGTAGTTTATTCCATTTTGGGTGTTTTGGTCCCTTTTACTCCAGACATGGAAGCTTTACATATTTCACAAAAATATTGTACATGTTAATAAATGTGATATGAATGTTCTAAAAATTCTGTTTCTGTTTCACAGGTTCCCGAACAGGTACAATGATTTTCAGTACTCCGTCTTCACACTGATTTTCTGATAAACTCACTGGTCCTAGAATTATTGTTTCACTGCATCACTGTTTTAATGGATGAGCAATGTTGGATTTGGTATGTGAGTTATTAAAAGAGGTCTTTGCTTTGGATAATCCCTACTTGTTCGAAGAGTCCCTTGACCAAGAGTGGATCATAAAGTGTCTTCCTGCTGGGACTCTTAGTAATTAGTTGTATTGTGTCGAGAAACCTGTCAATGAGTGTTCAATTTCCCTGCAGTGCCACCGCAGGAGAAAAGAAGCATTGCACAGTGTCTATTCACATCAATGGGATGTCAGTCTAATGCTGGACCGGAAAGGTCCTTGGGAGAGAGAGATGATTTTAGTAACCACTCTCTACTGTGGCTCCTAAACAGAAGATCCCCTCTATTACCCTAGAATCTCCTAACAGGGGATATGCAAATGGGTTTTCTGAATTGCACTTTCTCTTGAACACTCTAACTATATTAACGGGAATTTTGTAATCAGAAAACAACCTCTTGCATAAATGTAGTGTTTATGCTAAACAAGTTTTTTGAAGGACTTTTGGTGATTTTTGATGCCCTACAGTTCTCTCACCGACCACTAGGCCTAATAATAGTCTGACACTTCATGTTCTGTAAAGAAAACCTCTTAGCAGTAGAGATGAGCGAGCATACTCGCTAAGGACAATTACTCGATCGAGCATTGTCCTTAGCGAGTATCTCCCCGCTCGGAAGAAAAGGTTCGGTTGCCGGCGCGGGTGAGAGGAGTTGCGGCAGTGAGCAGGGGGGAGCGGGGAGGAGAGAGGGAGAGAGAGATCTCCCCTCCGTTCCTCCCCACTCTCCCCAGCCGCTCCCTGCCCGCCGGCGGCAGCCAAATCTTTTCTTCCGAGCGGCAGGTACTCGCTAAGGGCAATACTCGATCGAGTAATTGCCCTTAGCGAGTATGCTCGCTCATCTCTACTTAGCAGTCATTGCATTATCATCACAGGCAGGATTACACTGAAATGGGACACCTATATATAGATAACACAAGCTCTATCCTTCTTGAAAGGTGATATCAGAGGTGTCCTCCTCCCTGCACATATCACAGAGCATGCACACAAGAATCAATGGGTCTGTTCCCATCTGTTGCGTCCATGGCCCATTGCATACCTGTAAATGCCGTTCACTGCAGCTCAAGCAAGATGGCTGCCCACCCCATAGTCATGTACAGATTATAGCATAAAAATTCTACAGTCAGAAAATAAAAACAGAAAATGGAAAATGTTTCACTATCTGATTTTAAGGAGTAAAAAATATAGCTCATACATTCCGATAAAGGCTGTTAGGATGAACTAACCTTATATTAAAACATATCTAATTAGATGATTTTTTTCCCCCAAATAGCGCCTCTCTCCTCTTTAAATGGTGTCTGGTATTGCATTCGAATCTGCAATGCCATGCACTGCTTTTGGCCCAGAGCGGGCCATGTCTGCACGAAAAAAACTCCAATCTCATAAAACACCTTCAAATACTGATAAAGTTTCTATATGATGTATGGTTTTGTCATTTAATTAGTCATTACATTACTAGTAGTGTTGAGCGAACTGAAAAAGTCGAACCCTGTTTCGGGTCAAACTTTGCTAAAATTTCAGTTCGGCACAAACCCCAACCTTAGTCGGCTCGTCTTGACCAAACCCACTAAAAAAACTCCTACTCCTATGTGGCTCGGTGGTTAGCACTGTTGCCTTGAAGCACTGCAGTCCAAGCCTCCTAGGTTCAACATCTGCTTGGTCAGATTTGAACCTAGAACCGCAGCATTGCAATGCAACACTCCTAACCACTGAGTCACCATGCTTCTTTTGCTTTCTTCCTTCGGAGGAGGAGAAAAAGGCGGAGAATATATTCTCCTTCTCCTCCTTTTTCTCCTTGTGAGGAAGGAGGAGGCTGAGGCAGAAAGAAGCACAGTGTCTCAGTGTTCTCACTGTTGCCTTTCAATGCTGCCGTCTAGGTTCAAATCTGACCATGGACAACATCTGCATGGAGTTTATATGATCTCCCTGTGTTACCTCTCCCTCTCTAGTGGAAAAGGCATGGTGGCTCAGTGGTTAGTACAGTTGCCTTGCAGTTCTAGGGTCCTAGGTTAAAATCTGACCAAGCAGTTGCTATCCTTGGTCAGATTGGAATCTGGGAGGCTTGGACCCCAGCGCTTTAAGGTAACAGTGCTAACCACTGAGCCACATTTATGGGAGAGGTTGAGAAGGTTTTTGGATCTTAAATAGTGTTATACACCAGTTTTAGGGGTGTTGAAGTTGCAGTTTAGTTCGGACAAATTTGGATCAAACTGCTTTTTGCCGGAGTTCTGTGAATTAACTGAATCATATTTTTCAAACGTTTGCTCAACACTAGTTATTATAATTAATGAGTTTGTTGAAGGTACAACAATTGCCATTGTAGAAACACTAAAAATGGAAATCTTGAAGGAAAACGGAGAGAAAATTGGCCTCCGTTGGGTGAATTGAGGTTTATGGAACCACATATATACAGGATATGCCACAAATGTCTTATAGGTGGAGGTCCCGGGGGCCCGTTCTGCTGTAATTCCAATAGATGTCAATGAAGATAGCATAAGGTTGGCCGCCTCTCCATTTGGTCTCCTTATGTAGCCACCTTAGCTTGCTAAGACCCCCTGTCTCCTGTTAGGCGGGGTCCCTGAGGTGGGCACATCCTGTGGTAAAATGACCTCTGTAGTCATAGATAAATTCTTTTTGTCTTTCCCTGTATAGATGCTGAACAAAACTGACATCCATCTCGACAAAGGCTTTTTCCAGAGCACTGTATCGGTCGCTCGCTCCAACGCCTTCACCAACATGCGGGAAGTGTCCCAACGGATGAAGTTACCAGTCGGACATTATCTGATTGTACCCTCCACCTTTGAGCCACTTAAACCCGGTGATTTCCTCCTGCGAATCTACTCAGAGAAATCTGCGGTGACGCTGTACGTAAGAGGACTGCGCACAGACGTCATGCATGAGGGAAAAGGCCTAACGAAAAACTCATTATTGGTTCTTCTATTTGTTTCTGCACACTTTATGAATATTGTTTGTATAATTAGAATCCTAGAATGGAAGAGACCTCCAGCGTCATCGGGTCCAACCCCCTGCTCCTATAGGGGTTGTCTGGGAGTTTTAAAAAAAGCTGCTTTCTTCCAGAAACAGCGCCACATCTATCTATAGGTTGTGTCTGGTATTGCTATTCGGCTTCATTGCTGAGCTGCAATGCCACACACAACCTGTGTATAGGTATGGCGCTATTTCTGGAAAGACGCAGCCATGTTTTTGCATTAGAGAGGTTTTTTTCTTCATACCCATAAAGATGCCCCCTTGGATCGACTAACTGTGCATATTTATAGTAACAGGAAGAGGTACTGCCAAAAATTTCTGGCATCTTCCCAGGGAGGGAGAGGGATTCTAAAAGATGTTACAGACCCATGTCTTCTGGCAACTGTGAAGGAAAGAGTCCCTGGTCCTTCGGGTTTGACTCTTGAAGGTGAAGTTGGATAAGTAAACTCCACTCAGTGCTTCTATTATGTACTGCAGGGCGAGGAAAAAGTCTGGACACACCCGTTTGACTGGGATAGTTAGGAGAAAATTGACTTCCAATGTGTAAAAGTATTAATTGGGAGAGAGGCAGCATTTTTTGGTGGGGGAGACCTCTTCATTGTCCATTTTGAACTCCGCCATATTGAATTCAAGTTTATCAAATGGGATGGGGTTCATGTGATATATCAGTCTTGGCTAGAATTTACTCAGAAACTCACTGGAAGTGTCAGTTTTGCCCGGGCTTTACTTGTTTAGGAGTTAAGAGAGGGCAAATTGCCCAAAGTGCTTTACATGACGTGTTCGATGTGCCCACTATTCTGCACATATGCGGAAACAATACAGACTTTAGTTCACCTGATATGGTGAATCCCATAGAGCTGTGAAGTATCACCTGCAGTTCTTCAGTGTGTTTGCGAAGACTGTACTAAATGTTCAACCATTTGAAACCGCCAGAATAGTGGGCACATCGAACACGTCATGTAAAGCGCTTTGTGGAATTTGCCCTCACTTAAGTACTAAACAAGTAAAGATTGGGCAAAAATAACACCTCCAGTGTGTTTGAGGCAATTCTAGCCAAGACGTATAAATCACATGACCCCTTCCCATTTGAAAAACCTGAGCTGAATTCAATATGGCGGATTTCAAAATGGCAAGCAAATGCAACCCGCCTGCTAATTAATACTTTCACACACCAAGTAAATTTTCTCATATCAGTTAAACAGGTGTGTCCAGACTTTTGCCATATCCTCTATATCTCTTTTAAAGGTTTTTTTCTGAGCTTTTACAAAAAACTTGCCCAAGGATAGAGAATAGTAAAAAAAAATGCAATAGTCATTACTCAATCTGTCATGCTGCCTCTGGTCCAGCACTGCCAACCCTGCTGAAACAGGAAGCAATGATGTCACATTCGTTGCTCACCTAACTGCTGCAGCCAATTGCTGCCCTCAGTCCTCATGTGACATTCATGCAAGCATTACAGCTAATGCCAGTGATTGGCTGCAACAGTCATATGAACAATGAATGTGATGTCATTGCTTCCTGTATTAGAAGAGACCAGAGCAGAGGGAACCATGTTGGTGGCACTGGAGCAGAGGCACAGTAGAAGGATGAGTAATGCTGTCTTATGTGTGGGGCACAGAATGCTAAGGCAGCATTATGCAGTCCTAAGCTTTCGCTCATGACCTGAAGGTTGCAAGTTCAATCCCTGCTTGGCTCAGGTAGCCGGCTCAAGGTTGACTCAGCCTTCCGCGGTCGGTAAAATGAGCACCCAGCTTTGTGGGGGTAATAAATAAATTACCTGAAAGTGCTGCAGAATAAGTTATACAAATAACAAGATTTATTTTATTTATTTATTTTAATGCCATTCCCTACTTGAGAGCAAGATTTTGTTTAAAGGTCAACAAACCCATTTAAAGGGGTATTGCTATGTTATAATGTTATGACTACGATCTGCCCTTCTGATCTGTGGGGCTCAGACCTCTTGGACTCTCGATGAACTCCAAAGTAGAGGGACAGATGGTCCTTCATCATTCATTTTGAGGATCGATGGGGACTCAGGTAGTTGTACCTCAACTAATGCCCCTTTAGGAACTGGTGCTTGGTACATCGCAGTATTGGATAAACTTTTGTAACTCTTTTTGTCTACTAGGGAGGTTGGCA